>NW_024080771.1:2672784-3070032 GCF_003009895.1 Hyaena hyaena | reverse complement strand
GAGAGAGAGAGAGAGAGAGACAGCGAGAGCAGGGGAGGGTCAGAGAGAGAGGGAGTCACAGACCGAAACAGGCTCCAGGCTCTGAGCTGGCAGTCAGCACAGAGCCCGACGCGGGGCTCGAACACGAACCGCGAGATCATGACCTAAGCGAAAGTCGGACGCTTAACCGACTAAGCCACCCAGGCGCCCCCCAGTAGTTCTCTTTTTAACTGAGGAACCTCTGTGCTGTTTTCCAGAGTGGCTGCATCAGTTTGTATTCTCACCCACAGTGTGAGGATTCCTCTTTCTCCACATCCTCACCAATACCTGTTGTTTCCTATGTTAATTTTAGCCATTGTAACTGTGAAGCACTTCACATCTGTATGTCTTCTTTGGAAAAATGTCTATGTCTTTTGTTTTAAACTGGATTAGTTGTTTTTTGGGTGTTGAGTTTTATAAGTTGTTTTATAGATTTTTGATACTCTTTGTCAGATAGGTCATTTGCAATATTTTCTTCCATTCCATAGGTTGCCTTTTAGTTTTGTTTCCTTTGCTGTGCAGAAGCTTTTAATTTTGGTGAAGTTCCAATAGTTTATTTTTGCTTTCCAATAGTTTCCCTTGCTTCAGGAGACACATCTAGTAAGAACTTGCTACAGCCAGCGTCAAAAGACATTACTGCATGTGTTCTCCTCTAGGATTTTAATGGTTCCCTGTCTCACATTTAGGTCTTTCATCCATTTTGAATTTATTTTTTTGTATGGTATAAGAACATGGCCCAGTTTCATTCTTTTGCGTGTTACTGTCCAGTTTTCCCAACGCTGTTTGTGGAAGACACTGTCTTTTTTTCCATTGGATATCATTTCCTGCTTTGTTGAAGATTGGCCAGACAGTTGCAGGTTCATTTCTGGGTTTTCTCTTCTGTTCTGTTGATCTTTTTGTCTATGTTTGTGCCAGTACCATACTGTCTTGATCACTATAGCTTTGTAATATAGCTTTAAGTCTGGAATTGTGATGCCTCCAGCTTTATTTTTCTTTTTTCAAGGTGGCTTTGGCTATTTGGGGTCTTTTGTGGTTCCATACAAATTTTAGGACTGTTTGTTGTAGCTCTGAAAAATGCTGTGGGTATTTTGATAGGGATTGCATTAAATGTGTAGATTGCTCGGGGTAGCTTAGATATTTTAACAATATTTACTCTTCCAATGCATGAGTATGGAATGTTTTTCCATCTCTGTGTAATCTTCAATTTCTTTCATCTTTGTTTTATAGTTTTCAGAACTCAGATCTTTTACGTTTTTGGTTAGGTATAGTTGCAAATGGGATTGATTCCTTGATTTTTCCTTCTGCTGCTTCATTATTGGTGTCTAGAAATGCAACACATTTCTGTATGTTGATTTTGTATCCTGCAATTTTACTGAATTTGTGTATCAGTTCTAGCAATTTCTTGGTGGGGTCTTTTGGATTTTCTGTATAGAGTATCATGTCATCTGGAAATACTGAAAGTTTGACTTCTTGGGTGATTTGGAACCCTTTTACTTCTTTGTGTTGTCTGATTGCTGAGGCTAGGATTTCTAATACTATGTTAAATAACAATGGTGAGAGTGGACATCTCTGTCTTGCTCCTGACCAAAGAGGAAAAGCTCAGTTTTACCCCATTAAGGATGATATTAACTGTTTTTTGTATATGGTCTTTATTATGTTGAGGTATATCCCCTCTAACCTTACTTTATTGAGGGTTTTTTTCTTTTTATCATGAATGGATATTGTACTTTATAAAATGCTTTTTCTGCATCTATTGATGATCACGTAACACGCTTGCAAATAGGAATAAATCTCACCTGATCATGATGAATGATTCTTTTAATGTACTGTTGGATTTGATTTGCTAGTATTTTATTGAGAATTTTGCATCATTGTCCATCAGGGATCCTGGCCTGTAGTTCTCTTTTTTAGTTAAGTCTTTCTCTGGTTTTGGTCTCAGGGTAATGCTGGCCTCATAAAATTAATTTGTAAGTTTTCCTTTCATTTCCATTTTTTGGAATAGTTTGAGAAGAATAGGTATTAACTGTTCTTTAAATGTTTGGTAGAATTCTGTCTGTGAAGCCATCTGGCCCTGGACTTTTATTTGTTGGGAGATTTTTGATTACTGATTGGGTTTCTTTGCTGGTCATCAGTCTGTTCAAGTTTTCTATTCTTCCTGGTTCTGTTTTAGTATTTTACATGTTTGTAGGAATTTATCCTTTTTTTTTTTTCCAGGTTGTCCAACTTGTTGGCATATCGTTTTTTAATATTCTCTTATAATTGTATTTCTGTGACATTAGTTGTGATTTTTCTCCTCTCATTTGTGATTTTACTTATTTGGTTCTTTTTTCTTTTTGATAAGTCAGGCTACAGGTTTATCAATTCTGTTAATTTATCAAAGAAACAGCGCCTGGTTTCATTGTTAGTTTCTATATAATTTATTTTTGGCTTTAAACTTTATTATTTCCCTTCTTCTGCTGGCTTTAGGCTTCGTTTTTCTTTTTCTAGCTCCTTTAGGTGTAAGTTTAGGTTGTTTATGTGAGATTTTCCTTGCTTCTTGAGGTAGACCTGCATTGCTGTATACTTTCCTCTTATGACCACCTTTGCTCCATCCCAAAGGCTTTGGGCTGTTGTGTTCTCATTTTCATTTGTTTCCATGTATTTTTTATTTCTTTTTTGATTTTCTGGTTGACCCATTCATTGTTTAGAAGAATGAATTAGTGGTCTTTTCAAAGTTTTTCTTGTGTTTGACCTCATAGCGTTTTGGTCAGAAAATATGTGTGTTATGATCTCAGTCTTTTTGTACTTGTTGACGCCTGATTTGTGACCAATTATATGATCTGTTCTGGAGAGTGTCCCATGTACATTTGAAAAGAATGTGTGTTTTGGGGCACAAGTGTGGTTCAGTTGGTTAAGCTTCTGACTCTTGATCTCAGCTCAGGTCTTGATTTCAGGGTCTTGAGTTGAAGCCCAGTGTTGGGCTCCATGCCGGGCATGGAGCTTACTTGAAGAGAAAAAAAAAAAAAAAAAAGAAAAGAATGTATATCTTGCTGCTTTTGGATGGAATGTTTTGAATATATCTGTGAAGTCCATCTGGTCCAGAGTATTATTCAACGTCATGTTTCCTTGTTGATTTTCTGCTTATGTGATTTATCTGTTGATGTAAGTTCGGTGTTAAAGTGCTCTACTATTAATTGTTTTATTATCAATGAGTTTCTTCATGTTTGTTATTGTTTTATTTATTTGGGTGGTTCCATGTTGGGCACATAAATATTTATAATTACTAAATCTTCTTGTTGAATAGTTCCCTTTCTTATGATATAGTGAAGTCTATTTGCATGATAGATGTTTCTTCATCCCCTCATTTTCAGTCTGCAGGTGTGTTTAGGTCTAAATTGAGTCTCTTGTGGGGCTCCTGGGTGGCTCAGTTGGTTAAGTGTTTTGCTTCAGCTTAGGTCATGATCTTACTGTTTGTGAGTTTGAGTCCTGCATCAAGCTCTATGCTGACAACTCAGAGCCTGGAGCCTGGTTTGGATTCTGCTTCCTCTCCCCTGCTCATTCTCTGTCTCCCTTTTTCTAAAAAAATAAATAAAGATTAAAAAATTAAAAAAAAATGAGTCTCTTGTGTACAGCATATAAGTGGGTCTTGTTTTCTTACCATTCAGACACCTGTGTCTTTTGATTGGAGCATTTAGTTCATTTACCTTTAGAATAATTATTAATAGGTATGTATTTAGTACCATTTTATTACTTGTTTTGTCTTTGTTTCTGGAGATTTTCTCTGTTCCTTTCTTTGTCACTTTTGGTTTTTCCATTCCACTTAGAGAATTCCCTTTAATATTTCTTGCAGAGCTGATATAGTGGTCAAAAACTCTTTATCTTTCCTATTCTGAATGACAGCCTTGCTGGGTAGAGTATTCTTGGCTGTGAATTTCTCTCATTCAGCATGTTGAGTATATCATGCCACTCCCTTCTGGCCTGCCAAGTTTCCGTTGAGAGATCTGTAGCTAGTCTTTTGGGTCTTTCCTTTATACCACATCTCCTTTATCCATCAGTTGATGGAAACTTGAGTTGTTTCCATAATTTAGCTATTGTATATATACTGCTGCTGTAAGCATCAGAGTACATGTATCCCTTTGATTTAGTACTTTCTTAATTCTTTGGGTTATAACCTAGTAGTGCAATTGCTGGATCATAGGGTAGTTGTACTTTTAACTCTTTGAGGAACCTCCATACTGTTTCTAGAGTAGCTGCACCAATCTGCATTCCTTGTTAATATTTTTTGAAGGATTTTTACGTTTATCTTTATGAGAGAGATTGGTCTGTAGTTTTGGCTTATACTGTTTCTCCTAATAGTATCTTATTTCTGAGAGAGAGAGAGACGGTGTGAGCAGGGGAGGGTCAGAGAGAGGGAGCCTCAGAATCTGAAATGGGCTTCAGGCTCTGAGCTAGCTGAAAGCATAGAGCACGACCTGGGGCCCGAACCCATGAACCCATGGTCTCATGTCATGAGATCATGACAGCCGAAGTAGGACACTTAACCCACTGAGCCACTCAGGCGCCCCAGTCTCCTAATAGTATCTTACTCTAGAATCCAAGTAATCCTGGCTTCATAGAATAAGTTGAGGAGTGTTTCTCTGTCAATTTTTAGGAAGAGTTTGTGTGAATTGGTATTGTTTCTTCCTTAAATACCTAGTGTAATTCATCATTAAAAACATCTAAGCCTGGAGGATTTTGTGTGTGTGTGTGTGTGTGTGTGTGTGTGTGTGTAAGGATTTTTAAACTGCAGATTCAGTTTCTTTAACATTTATAAAGCTATTCAGGTTACTTATTTTTCTTTAATGAGCTTAATAATTGTGTCTTTCATAGAATTTAAGTTGCTAAGTTTATTGGCATAAAATTGTTAAAAACAATCCTTTTTTATCTTTTTAATACTTTAAGAATCTGGAGTGATGTCACTTCTCTCATTTCCTGATACTGGTAATTTATGTCCTTTTTTTTTCCCCCAAGATTAGTCTAGTTATAGGTTTACCAGTTTTGTTGACCTCTGCATTGAACCAGCTCTTGGTTTTATTGAGTTTATTTTCTATTTCGTTGATGTTTGCTTTTATTTTTATTACTTTTTTCTGTTAACTTCAAATTTTATTTGCTCTTCTTTTTCTAGTTTCTTAAGATTGAAGCTAAAGCGAACTTATTTGAGACCTTATGTCTTTTTTAGAATAGGTATTTGATGCTAGAAATTTCCTCTTAGTACTGTTTTAGTGTTACCTTCCAAGATGGGTGTTTTCATTTTTATTTAGTTTAAAATACCTTTTAATTCCCCTTTTGATTTAATCTTTTACCCTTTATTTAGAAATGTATTATTTAGTTTCCAAATGTTTGGAGATTTTCCACAGATTTTTCTGTTATTTGTTTCTAACTTAATTCCATTGTGGTCAGAGAACATATTTTGCATCACTTGAATCCTTTGAATTTATTGAGACTTGTTTATGGTCCAGAATATTTTATTTCTTGGTGAATGTTTTGTGAGGAATTAAGAACAAATGGACTTGTCAGTTGTTATGTCACTTATTCATAGGAGGGGGCATTGCATTTCTGATGTAAATTGTGGATTTTCTACTTCTCTTTGCAGTTCTGTTGGTTTTTGCTTCATGTATTTTGAAGCTGTGTTATTAGTTGAATAAATGTTTAAGATTGTTATGTCTTCTTTTTTTTTTTTAATTTTTTTTTTTTAATGTTTTATTTATTTCTAGGAGAGAGAGAGAGAGACAGCATGAGCAGGGGAGGGTCAGAGAGAGAGGGANTCTAGGAGAGAGAGAGAGAGACAGCATGAGCAGGGGAGGGTCAGAGAGAGAGGGAGTCACAGATTGAAACAGGCTCCAGGCTCTGAGCCGGCAGTCAGCACAGAGCCCGATGCGGGGCTCGAACCCACGAACCGCAAGATCATGACCTAAGTGAAAGTCGGACACTTAACCGACTAAGCCACCCAGGCGCCCCTGTTATGTCTTCTTGATTAATTTGCCCCCGTATCATTATGAAATGAACTTTGTTATCATTGGTATTAATCTTTACTCTGAAATTTACTTTGTCTGAAATTATTATGGCCATTCTGACTTTTCTTTGATTTTGTTAGCATGGCACATTTTTTTCTATCCCATTGTTTTAAAATTATATCATCCTTGCAGAGCCCATGCTGATCTTCTCTGTAATTGTTCCAGCTTCAGTATATGTGCCCCTGAAGTGAGGACTAAACTATGTTTCTTTATATTTGAAGTGAAATACTTGTAGGTAGCATGGGGTTGGATTTTGTTTTTGACAGCCTCTACCTTTCAAATGGGGGCATTAGCATCATTTTGTTTTGATTTTCGCAGCAATCCTATGTGCCATAAGGAAACAGAAAGAATAAATCACTTTCCTTCCTAACTTTGTACATAGTAAATGGCAAAGATACCACTTAGACTCATAAACAGTGCATTCCATGATTCCTACTGGAAATTATTGGGGTTCTTTTTATTTTCTCCAGTTTTATTGAGATATACTTGACATACAACATTGTATTAGTTTTAGATGTATAATAATCTGGTGGGATTTTGTAGAGAAGTTTCAGAAAAGCAGAGGATTGACTTGGATACATTGGTATTTTATAGAATGTTCATGTTGATAGTGGTAAGAGGGATAGTTTGAATGGGAAAGTCTTATGTTAAGGGAATGATGTTAGGATGCTCTCATAGTAGTTGAGGAGAAAGAGTTTGATATTCTTTGCTAAGACATTGCCAAAGAGTATAAACAGAGGAGGCCACATCTGAAAAATATTTTTGAAGTTGAATTAGTAGCTTGATAGTTTGATGCAGGAGAGAATCATGAGAGAAATGGAGGAGATAGGAAGACCATTCAAAGGTGTCTTGCTTGTGAGCCTAGGAAAATAGTGACATCTAGAAGATTAGGAGGCAGGAAAGATTAAATCATACAGACCAATCATAGAGGGAAACCAGACAAATCCAAATTATGACATATTCTTTTGTTGTGGTTTTTTCCTACCATGACATTGACATTTTTGAAGAGTTGTCTTATGTATTACATTGTCTTATAGAACATACCATTATCTAGGTTTGTCTGACTTTCCCCCTGTGATTAGATTTTGGTTAAACATTGTTGGCCAGAAATACTAAATATTTCTCATTGGGTTGTATCAGGAGGTACATGATGTCAATTTGTATGATTATTGATGATGCTAACTTTAATCAGTTGGTTAGGATACTTTCTACTTGACCTCCTTCCTACAAATACACATTTATTTCTTAGTGATTATAATATACATTTATTTCTTACTACTTTGTATTCCCATAAATGAGTAAGTTATCTGTGGAATAAAACAGCAGAGTGTGTATATATTCTGTAATTTAATCCTCAGTTTTAAATGTGAATAGGTTTTGAGCTTGTATGGAAATAATGGTGTGAATGGAATGTTCTGATGGCAAGGGAAAGGGTAGGTATGAAATGAAGATGGACAGATAGAACTTTTGTGCCATGACAGAATAGGAAAAATTAAAGGTTTTTAACCTGAAGTTGGGGTGATACACTTGGATTTGAGTTTGTTTTGTTTTGTTTTAGAGAGAGATTTGAGAAACATTTATGACATTAAAATTAACAGAATTTGGTGACTGGTTGAATGTTGGCTGTAGAGGATTGAGAGTTTCCTGATGACATAATATTCAATAGGGTTGCTGACTTTTGCCTAGATTGTATTAAGTATAAAATTTAAGGAATTAGATTTTGTAAGTGTTATAGAGACAGGGCCTTGTGGATTCTCTTACGGTTTCTCTTATTCTTTGTACTTATTCTGCTTTTTTTGAAGACTGTTTGAATGATATTAATAATATGATTCTATTTAGGGTAATGATTTCTTCTTGATTTATTCTACCCGAAATGCACATTTAAAACTGCCACTAAGCCTTCTAATAGGATAGAACAGAGTCTGGTATAATCTCTTAAAATTATTTCACTAGGTAGAATAAGATTTTTGTTGCAAATAATCTGTAAGGTCACCTCTAGCTCTAAAATTTTGATTCTGTGGTAAATCTGTTTTTCTCTCAGACAGCATATTTTATTTCCTGAAAAAGTTTAACATTTTCTTTGTCTCTTTATGTTTTTCGAAGATGTTCTCAGTGCAACTGAGTCTTGGCGAGCAGACATGGGAATCCGAGGGGAGCAGTATAAAGAAGGCCCAACAAGCTGTTGCTAATAAAGCTTTGACTGAATCTACACTTCCCAAACCAGTTCAGAAACCACCCAAAAGTAATGTTAATAATAACCCAGGTATGGCCCTAACTTGTCTCCTTCTGTTGTGTTGTTGTGTTTTATATGTGTTATTCTCTGTGCTTTTCTTCATAGCAGGTTGTATAGTCAACAGGTATTAATAGCTCACCTGAAAAAGACAACTGAATAATAATTACAGGTGAGAGAATGAGTAAGGTGATTGTAATTATATTAAGAATTTGCTTTGTGGATACTCCAAAGATGCATTATTTACCTTTTAAATGTTGACAAAAAGACATTTGGCTACAAAGACCAGAAAGTATGACTGAGGTTTTTTTTTTTTTTAAGTTTTTAATTTTAATTCCAGTTAGTTAGCATATGGTATTATATTAGTTTCAGGTATACAGTATAGTGACTCAATAATTCTATACATTACTGTCTATATAGTAGATATTATATCTGCACAATATATCTATATTATATCTATGCAATAGATGCTGCTTTAAGTATTTTTGTGATAGACTTAAAAAAAAAAAAAAGACATTTTCCTGCCAAAAATGACTCTGTAATGTATTTAACTGGAGTTCTTGCGCTTATGCTTATAATTGCCTGATGTTTATTTCTTTCTCATGCAGCATGTGCTAAGTAGACACAGACGATTCTTTCAAGAACTGTTCTTTTTAAAGCTCCATTAATTTCCCATTACTAGTCCTTTTGCTTCTGTTCAGCTCATTTTAGTATTTATTAAGTAAGTTTAAATCAAAATGTTACTACAATAAAGAAACATACCTATATTGAAATCAGTAAGAGACTCTTTTTATAATTTTTAAAAAGTCTCTTCAGATTACTGATTGATCATTCATACCATACCACTGCCTCTATGTTTTATGCAGTTGTTTATATATATATATGTATATATTATATATATATATAAAATATATATATAAAATATATATATTTTTTAGAAATATAGAAATATAAATATATATAGAAATATAAATATAAAAAATATTTTCTATCTCATATATATATATATGATATATATGAGATAGAAAATATTTTTCTTTTCTGTGAAGATTTTATAGCTGTATACATAAAGCATATATGTCAGTGGTAAAGATCAAGTGCCAAGTGAATAATAACAGCCATCAGTATTGTAAGTAATGATAAACTTGGGTGAGAGTAGTTGAAGGAAGATAAGATCTTTGAATGGAGAGTAGACAGCTTTAAACAGTAGCAGTATTGTAGCCAGTGAGGTTTATCTGAGGCACGATTATTGCTAATTGAATGGAGAATAGACAGGTATAGAGGTAAGGAAAGAATATTCTAGGTGGAGGGAGTACTATGAGGAAAGGCATTGGAAACAGAACTCTGGACAATGGGTTTGGTAAAAAATAAAATATTGGGGGACGGGGATTGGTTTTTAATTAGATCAGGCAAGTAACTAGGAAGAGATAAGACCAGAGATACATTAGGGTTGAACTGTGATGGACTTGAATGCCAGATTTTGGAGAGTAAATTTTATTTATGGTTTAGAAGATTAATGTTTACAAGCTAGTGGATGATGTGTTTAAAATGCCATTTTAGGAAGTTCAGTTTTGTATGTGGATTGAAGGTGGGAAATGCTGAAAGTAAGATCAGTTAGGAAAGCACAGGTTATGGGTGAGGAAAGAAGAACAGAAGCTTCTGTGCACTGAGTGCTCTGCACCCATGGCTCCGCAGTGGTGCTGGGAGTGGCAGCAGGGATGGAACAGAAGGATACGTACTGCAGATCCAGTGGGTGAAGCCGTGTTAGAGAACGGGCTCTTCAGAGCTCAGAGTGTGAAGCAAGAGCAGCGTGTGCCCGTCTCTGCGTCAGGTCCACTCTCGAGGATTAGAAGGGGAGGTGAACCAGCAAGGAGTCAGAAGAAGGAAACAGGAGAGTCCAGAAGATCAGTGGAGATGAGTTTCCACTGTGTGAGTGTTGCAGTGAGTTGATAGAGTGAGTAGCTTTTGAAGGTAAAGTTTTAAAATAGAGCATAATGTTGTATACCAGCAAGTGCACAAATTACAGTTGTAGAGCCTTCATGGCTTTTTGCACTGTGAATACTTTACCAGGACCACGGGCTTTACCTGTGCCCCAGAAGCCTCCCTCATGGCCCCTTCTGGTGGTTAAACTCCAGGGGAAGCCACTCTTCTGCTTGTCTGTATTGGATTCGTTGTGCCTGCTTGTTGGAATATACACTATACTTAAAAAAAACTTTTTTTAATGTTTTATTTATTTTCTGAGAGAGAGAGAGAGACAGTGTGAGAGACGGCGTGAGTAGGGGAGGGCCAGAGAGAGAGAGAAACAGAGAATCTGAAGACAGGCTCCAGACTCTGAGCTAGTGTCAGCACAGAGCCCGACGTGGGGCTCGAAGCCATGAACTATGAGATCATGACCCGAGCCGAAGTCAGACGCTTAACTGACTGAGCCACCCAAGCACCCCACACTATACTTTTTTGTGATAGCTTATTTTTCTCAATGTTACATCTGTGAGATTCATCCATGTTGTATTTAACAGTATAGTATTTCATTGCTATATGGTATTCCATTGTATGAGTATACCCTAATTTACTTGTTCATTGTATTGTTGATGGACATTTGGATTGTTTCCAGTTTTGGGTTCTTAGAAATGAAACTGTTGTCAACATTCTTTTAAAAATTTTTTTTTAATGTTTTATTTATTTCTGAGAGAGAGAGAGAGAGAGAGACAGCATGAGCAGGGGAGGGTCAGAGAGAGAGAGAGGGAGAAACAGAATCTGAAACAGGCTCCAGGCTCTGCGCTAGCTGTCAGCACAGAGCCCGACGCGGGGCTCGAACTCACAGACTGTGAGATCATGACCTGAGCCGGAGTCAGACGCTTAACCGACTGAGCTACCCAGGCGCCCCTGTTGTCAACATTCTAATGTATACATTTTTGTTGGAGATGGACCTAATATTGGAACTATTGGGACGTGAGTTATACATGTATTCAAGTATAAATAAAATCAGAAGATGAATTAAGACCAGAAGTTGATGAGCATACACAAAAGACAGGTGTCATAGCTACTGTTCTTACATCAGTCTTTTATTCCTAGACCTATTGGGAAAGATAAGAAAGCTATTGAGGCATCAGTTAGACACAGTAAGGAAAATGTCACAGTTTTGGTCAGAAAGAATAGTGAATGAAAGCAAAAATTAAAGGATATCCTTGAAGAGAGAATTTCTGTGGACATTTCAGCTGGAACAACTTTGACCACTCTCTTACCTATAAGCGAATTGCTGTGAACTGTGAACATTCCCATTTTTAAGTGTTTTTGGGTTACCCAATTTGGAGGCCCAAGCATTTAGCTCACTACTTAGTTCAGCATTAAATTTTATTAATCGCTTTTGCCCTCTATGTTCTCCATTGTATTTAAGTATCTTTTATTTTTTAATTTCTACAACAAAAGGGGCAGGATGATTAAAAAAAAAAAAAGAAAACAAAACCCCCAAACCAAAAAAAATCCCAAAGCATACAGAAGGCACACAGGTGGTATGTGCCTGTAGTCCCAGCTGCTTGGGAGGCTGAGGCAGGAGGGTTGGTTGAGCCCCGAAGTCCTGGGCTGTAGTGAGCTGTGCTGATCAAGCACCCGCACTGATACAGTGCAGTGGCATTGATACAGTGACCTCCTGGGAGCAGGGGACGACCAGGTCGCCTGCAGCGGGGTGAGCCAGCCCAGGTCGGAACAGAACACGTCGGAGTAGTGGGATTGTGCTGGTGAATAGCCACTGCACTCCAATTTGGGCAGCATAATAAAACCTCCTCTGTTTTTGCCCCTCTCCTTTTAGAGAATCCCATGTCTCAAAAAAAAAAAAAAAAAAAAATTGCCCCCTTCCATGTTCATACTTAAACAACCAAAAAAATACACACATAATAAATACATACAAATACATAATGTCAAACTATAACAGTATATTTCTTAGCTGTTCTTCGGGGGGATGTAGTAATTCAGTGTAATTTCCCTAATAAGTGATGATGGTGAGCACCTTTTCATGTCTGTTGGTATTAAGATCTCCTCTGTTGTAGAGTGCCAGTTGAAATAATTTTACCATTTAAAAAAATGCACAGTGCCTGGGTGGCTCAGTTGGTTAAGCATCCTGCTCTTGATTTCAGCTCAGGTCATGATGTCACGATTTATGGGTTTGAGCCCGTGTTGGGCTCTGCACTACCAGAGCCTGGGATACTCTCTCTCTCCCTCTCTCTCTGTCCCTTCCTCACTCATGTGCTCTGTCTCTCTCTCTGAAAATAAATAAATAAACTTAAAAAAATGAGCCTTTTTGAAAATAGGTTCATATTTATGTGAAATTTGTAAAAAGAGTCCATAGAGCTCTCATGTACACTTACCCGGATTCCCAGATTCCCCAGTCATTAACATTTCTAACCATTTAAGAATAAGTTGTGGACATGTGGTCCCATTCCCCTTAGTACTTCCAAGTATTTTTCCCAAGTATATGGCCGTTCTCCTGAAGGGGAGTTGACGTTGATGTGGTATTATCCGGTAATGCAAAGACTCCATTTCTGTTTCATTTATTGTCCCAGTAACATCCTCTGTAGGTCTGTGATCTAATCAGGATCATGTACGTACCATTTCTTTTCATTCTACTTTAATCCTTATGTTTTATGACCATGACATTTTTGAACAGTACAGGCCACACATCATTTGTAGAATGCCCCTCGATTGAGTTCTTCTGGTGTTTCCTCACTATATATGCATTTTCAGCATGAATATCTCAGTGACCTAGGTTTACCTCAGTGTTACATAGCAGGACACACCCAATTTTGATTTGTCCCATTAGTGATGACTTTTGTCACTTGGTGAAGAGTATGTTTGCCAGGCTTCTTTATTGTAAAGTTAATTAATAAGTATGTTTTCTTATTATATAATAAATTAATAATAACTTATAAGGAATTAATAAGTATTTTCTGAGGAGAAACTTTGGGACTATATAAACATTCTGTTTCTCATCAAACTTTGTTTCACCTGCCAGATTTGGTATCTATTGATGATTCTTTCCTGAATCAATTAATACTCTAAGAGTGCCAAACGGTGATTTTATCTATATCTGTCTGTCTTTCTATCTATCTATCTATCTATCTATCTCTTTTTGTGGTTTAAAACAACAGAAATTTATTTCTCTCAAAGTTGCTATTTTAATTTCATTCTTTAAAAAATCGATTAGGTTGCATTCTACCCTAGAATTTTCTTTTCCCTCATTTTTCTGTTTGTTCATTTATTTATATCACTATAGATTTTTGGATTTCTAATTTTCTTTCTGGTTTATAATCTGTCATTATTTATTTTGATTCTCAATTTGTCACAGATTTAGCCAGTGGTATGAACCTTTCAGGTTGACTCCACTGTCCTTCTAGCGTTTCCTCATTATTCTTTGAGCACTTCTTACTTCTTGGCACAGTAAGATATTCCAAAGTCATCTCATATTTTCCTTGTTCTGGCTCTGGCACCAGCCATTTCTTCATGGAATCTTGGTTGATTAGTCAGTTCATTCTTTCAACGAGTATTTATTGAGCGACTACTATGCTCCAGGGACTATTCTAACTTCGTACAAAGCTGTTTCCTGAAGTGTTAGTATTATGTAGCTCCTTGAAAACTACATTTTTCTTCCATTTTTCACATAGGAATCCACAATTGTTATTATATACATTTGTATATATAATCAATTAGCCTTGTTCTATTTATCACCGGTAAGTATAAATTACTATACCAAAAAACCGGCAGAAATGGATTCTGTGTTGACGGTGTCAACCTTACAGCCGTGTAACACATGAGGAGTCCTATGTAATGATGGTTTTTAAGCAGCCTGGGTCCAGCTCTCACATGCTGGAGTGGTACGTAGCATTATTTGGAGGTTCTCATTCTTTGAAGTTATTCTTTAAATGTTTTCTGTGAAAGCATTACTGTGTAAGTAAAGAGGCTGTGTACATGCAGAGATGTCTAGTTCTTTATTAAACAGGTGGAGATACTTCGCTCTGAGCGTCGAAACCTCTTCTGCTCGGTTTGCACTGGTCTGCTGCTTCTCTGCTCTCCTTCACAAAGACCAGTGTCTAGCATTTCTGTGAAGAAAATATATGCAGGCTTACTTTCAAATGAGGAATTTACGTGAAATCATTTATTTATTCAAATGATATGAATACGTTACATTTACCTGGCTTAAAATCCAGTTTTGGTATAGGTGGCAGGACATTTATATCCTACCAGTGCATTAAAATCACCTTAATGATGCTTTTTAAACACATAGTTTCTTATTTATCGGCCTACCTAAACAGCAAGGTCTTTCAAGCTTTTGTTTCTTTCTGAACTTAATGCCACCTGTGTCTGTGTGATTATTGCCAAATCGAATTCAGAATGACATAAATCTTAACAACTGATTGATTAACATGCTAATTATTAAACTATGATCTGTATGAAAGAAGCAAAATTTAAACTTTTAACAGCACAGACTGCTCTCTGGTGTTAAATCTTTAGAGAATTTTAGACAATTTCTAATAAAGTTGACCATAAACCTACTCTGCGATCTAGCGATTCGCTGCTACGGATACCTGAGAACTGATTATGTATGTCTGCTAAAACATTGTGGCTTTATACTTAATTGTTCCCAACTGGAAACAACTCAGATGTCCCATTCACAGCAGAATAGAGAAATTAATGTATTTATTCAGTGGGATACTATTCAGTGATAAAAACAAATGTTTGAAATACTGATATATTTGACAAAATTGCTATGTTGAGTGAAGGAAGCAAGATAGAACCGTACATATTCAGGTTTGAAGAACAGGCAAAACTCTGATGACAGAAATCAGAGTAGGTAACTTGGGGAGGTGGGTATTGACTGGAAAAAGGCATGATGGGACTTTCTGGGTTATGGAAATGTTTCTATCTTGATCTGAATGGTGGTCGCTGAGTGTTTACGTGTGTAATAATTTGTGGATCTGTATGCTTAAGGGTTGTGCATTTTACTTATCTTTTGGCAAAATAACGTAGGAAAAAAAGAAAGAAAAAAGAATCCCTTTATTCTTGACTTTGTCTTCCTTTTCCCTGAGTGTGTTGGTATTAAAGTAGAGATTTGGATTAATTGAACTTACTATTCAAAATGTTAACTGTTCTTTTCTCTTTTTCTTATGCTTATCTTTTCCTTTTTTGTCTCCTTTGTCCTTCCACTCTCTTTATTTTTCCTCTTAACCTTGGTAATAGTTACTGTTCTTATACTTTTGAGTGGCTTCACATGAACGCTTTAGAAATGAGATATAAAGGGAGCACTTATTGACCCTTGATGATTGCTTATGCCATGGCTGCCAGTTGTGCATTTGTGTTGGGCTTTCTCACTCCTGGTGGGGGCTTTCTGCCAGTCCCAGTTCTCTGATGCAATAAGTGGACCCATTTTTGTATGTGATGAATGGAGTCTTAAATGTATATTGGAGAAGGCATCATTCAAGCAAAATGGTATATAATAGGATTTACACTGAAAGTAAATGATACTTTCTATGAAAACTTTAGATTCATTTTTATAATTTGTTATATGGAACATATATACATATGATTTACTAAATAACCTCTTGTGGTACTCAAAATAATGTGATGTAATTACATTGTGTGTTATTTATTATGGAATCTTTCAAACTGTCAGAAAAGTAGAGTAAATAAGATAGTAAATATCCCTATACCCCTCATCAGCTTAAACAGTTACCTTGTTTCTCATCTATCTCTCCTTTGAATTATTTTGAAAAAAGTCTCAGATATATCACTTCATCCAAAAATGCTTCAATCTGTATCTTTAAAGATTATTTATACAGAGCATTAGTATATTTATTTTGTCTTGTTGGTTATAGAAACTCAAAATTTAGTTTCAGTAGGTAAGTCCAAGAATTACTGATGACCCTGTATTCATTGCTAACTTCAGCTGCTTGATTTAGCAAAATATAAAAGTATTCATAGATGATAATGTTTTTAATGATTAAATAACTGAAAGTTTCCTGGGGTGAGTAATTTATCCTCAAGTTCAGTACTCTATCATAATCAAATTATGCAATCTATGAATCTTGTGTTCCCCTTGTTTTGAAACAGTATGACTTCCAAGTTGAAATTTTGGTCACAAATATATAAAAAACATTGCCAAACCCCCAAAGAGATTTCATTAGAAACAATTTTCCTGTTCTTGTAGGTTGTTTATACACCCCTGAGACAATCATACAGACAGGCCATCGCCTCCCACCGTCTTTCATGGTAATGACTTGTAATGTAATTGTGGCTTGTACGATTTATTATGGAAATATTTCACTTGTGTGCTTTAATATTTTTTTTAAACAGGTAGTATAACTCCAACTGTGGAACTGAATGGGCTTGCTATGAAAAGGGGAGAGCCTGCCATCTACAGGCCGTTAGACCCAAAGCCTTTCCCAAATTATAGAGCTAATTACAACTTTCGGGGCATGTACAATCAGAGGTTTGTATGTCTTCTTTGGTTTTGTTCTCATTTACCATTTTACGTAAAAGTTTCTGAAGCTCAAAGAGCATTTTCAATGTGAAGAGAATTCACTTTGGGCATTTTGCATGGAATTTAGATAAGTTGGGCTCTTATTTAAATAAGGAATATTTAAAGTAATACATTTTAAAAAATAGCTGGTTTTCAGGAACTAGTTTTTATGGAGTCATGAGAGCCCTGTGTTTGTTGCAGGCAGGGCCGTGATTTACAATCATGCCACAGAATAGTGCTGAGTTCTCAGTTGACTTGCAGGTACTTAGCTTAATTAGTGTTTTTCTTAATTTGTCCAAATACATTACAAACACGAGAATTTTTAATTTATAGGAAATTTGTTGGAAGAATTTATTAAGTCTTTCTACACATTGCATAATTTTGTGATAGTTACAAGTGTAACAGAATTTTCTTTCATAGGCAGGGCAGAATTTAAAAAAATGTTAAGTTTTTTGTTTTTTGTTAAGTGTTTTTTGTTCTGATCATTTATAAAAAAAATGTTTTTTGTTAAGTGTTTTTTGTCCTGATTATTTATAAAAGTCATGTAACTCATTGTAGAGAAAATAGAAAATGCAAAAAGGTAAAGAGAAAAGAAAAATAACTTGTAATTCCAGAATTAAATGCCTTTAATGTTTTGAAGCATTTTATATATTTTTTTATTCTTTGCACATTTATTTAACCAAATTGAAGTCATCCTTTAGATGCATTTTCTACAGAACTTTATGGAGGTACCATATATGAATGACAAAATGCACAGACCTTAAATGTACATTGTGGTAATCATTATGTATGTATACATATTTATACTTTAATGGATCGCTTTTTACATATGTATATCCTCACAACATGGTCAGAATGTTCCTAGCACCCTGAGAGATTCCTCAGACCTGTTTGCACCTACTACACCCCCTCCCAGGAGTAACCATGGTTCTGTCACTGTATGTTAGTTTTGTATGTCCTTGAACTTCATACGAACAAACTCATATAATATGTACTCTTTTTGGTTTGGCTTTTTTCACTTCGTATAATGGTTTCCTTGTTTATTTGTTTTAGTTTTTTGAGATTCTTTCTTGTTGGCTTTACTCTATCTGGATTTCCTTTGTTTATGAATGTATCATAATTTATTCATTTCACACATATAATATTGTGCTCTCTTTTCATTGAATATAGTGATCTTTTTTTTTTTAAATTTTTTTTAATGTTTTTATTTATTTTTAGGAGAGAGAGAGAGACAGCGTGAGCAGGGGAGGGTCAGAGAGAGAGGGAGTCACAGACTGAAACAGGCTCCAGGCTCTGAGCTGGCAGTCAGCACAGAGCCCGACACGGGGCTCAAACCCACGAACCGCAAGATCATGACCTAAGCGAAAGTCGGAGGCTTAACCGACTAAGCCACCCAGGCGCCCCAGTGATCATTTTTCATATATTTCTTTTAAAGTTTATTTTCTAGTGATCTCTATATCCAATGTGGGGCTTGAATTTATGACTCTGAGATTAAGAGTTGCGTGCCCTTCTGACTGAGCCAGCCAGGCGCCCCCAGTTTTCATACTCAAAAAATTTTTTTAATGTTTATTTATTTTTGAGTGACAGAGAGAGAGAGAGAGAGAGAGAGAGAGAGAGAGACAAAGCACAAGCAGGGGAAGGACAGAGAGAGAGGGAGACAGAGAATCCAAAGCAGGCTGTAGGCTCTGAACTATCAGCAGAGCCCAACATGGGGCTCGAACTCATGGACTATGAGATCATGATCTGAGCTGAAGTCAGGCGCTTAACTGACTGGGCCACCCAGGCACCCCCAGTTTTCATATTTTTAAGTGATTTTTGAAAAACACTTTTGATGGCTATATAATGCTTCATTTGGCCACCATATACTTTACAGGGATATAAACAAGTATAAACAAAGAATACTTGATAAGCATATAAACAAAATGTTTTTGTTTTTGATCATCTAAGTAGTTTCCCTTTTCTTTGGCAATTATAAATAATATTCCAGCAAACAATTTTTTCATAACAAATTTTTTATTCACATCACTGATTATTTTCTTAAAATAGATTACTATAAGGGGAATATTAGGTTGAAAAAATAGTTACCCAATTATGTTAATTTCTTTAATTAGTACTTAATTAATTAGTACATTAATTTGTACTAATTTCTTAGAGTACAAATTTCTGTTACATTCTGACAGCACTGAGTTTAAAAATACATTGTCTTATTTGATAGTAAAAAGTGGTATGTTTTTACATTTTGATTTTATTGATTATTTGTGAGATTGAACAGTTTTTAAATATTAGACTCTTGTCCTTTTTGATTTGTCTAGTTTAATTTGCTAATTTTTGTTGCATTACTTGACCAGTCTTCAAATGTTTACGTATGGAGGGTATTAGCATTGTCTATTTTGTTTAATTTTCCTCCTTATAAAAACTTAGCTTTTAGTTTTGTGTTTTTGATGTGCAACAGTTTTAGATGTTATATGACCTAATCTATAATTTTTGTGTGTTTGATTTCTCCTATTGCTTTTATGCCCAAGAAATTCTTGTGGTCAGATATTTACTAATGCTTAAGAATATTTTTATTGAGATATAGTTGATATACAACATTATACAAGTTTAAAGTGTACTACATATTGACTTGGTACATTTATGTTGCATTATGATTGCCATTGTGTTAGCTGATACCTCTGTCATTCACATAATTATAATTTCTTCTAGTTTTGAGATGATGATGTTTTTGAAATCATTTTGTGTATTTACTAACATTACAGTTCAGATGTGAGGAGAAGCTATTTAGTGTACATATAACCTGATACCTTTTGGTATCTTTTTGGTAGTGTGTATTTACCATTTAAAACTCAGTCCTATTCAGATTTTAAATGGTTCCTTTCAATATTATTGCTCAGATTCTCTCACAAAAATGTGTACAATCTCTTAGACTTCTCCTTCCCACTTTTCTCCCAGGTGTGTCTGGGGGAATTTACTGTGTTGTTGTGGCAGGAAAGGAGGGACGCTCACCTTTGTGTGGTGTTCTCTATGGTCCTCTGGGCTTCTGGGCTCTTTGTGGTGCTGTCCCCTGCCTTGCAGAGAGCGGACACTTTTCTTGCCGCCTTGCTGGAATCTGTAGTTGGTGACGTGTAGTCCTGTCAGGTGACGCTTCCACAGAGTATTTACCATCTCCCACTTGCTCTTTTGGCCCAAATCCTTAACTGCCTTTGATTTCCTGCGATGCTGTTCCATTCTCATCCTCTTCTGTAGTGTCTCCTAATTGGAGCATCCGGTGGTAGGCTCACCAGCTCTCCAGTTGGTGTCCACACCCCATAGGTGACAAGAAGGGCATCACATTTCTCTTGTAGTTGCTTTACTTTCTCTTTTTCTGTATAACATACTCATTGCCTTTCTCATGAGCCTGAGGTTACCTAATATAAATAAAACTATTTGCCCACTTAAGCATAATAGATATAGTTGGTCACCTGAATTAGATATACCTTGCCTAGTTTATGCTTGCAAGATGTTCGTTCGTTCGTTCTTTCTTTCTGTCTGTCTGTCTCTCTATAAGTTTGTTTATTTTGTGGAGGGGCAGAGAAAGAGAGGGAGAGAGAGAATCCCAAGCAGGCTCTGCGCTGACAGCGCAGAGCTCAGTGTGGGGTTCAAACCCACGAATCATGAGATCATGACCTGAGACAAAATCAAGCTTACCGACTGAGCCACCCAGGTGCCCTTATTTTTAATGTACTATGATGAATAGTCTCATGAGGATATTATATTTAAATGCTTATTGTATTTTGATATCCATAGTCCATTATTGAAATCTTAACTAGAGTTTTGGTTAGTGAGTTTATTGCTTTAAATGAAAGAAATCTAACGCTAAAGCAATGAAAAATCAGACAATAATCTCTGTGAATTAGTAATATGGAGCTCCTATTTCAGTGGGGGAGGCAGTCAGTAATAAGTGGTTACTCACTGAGAAGGGGACTTTTGATAAATACCTAAAAGGAGAGAGGGAATAAGTAGTGAGAGTGTCGTGAGAGAGGGAGAGAATATTCCAAGCAGAACAAACAGCAGGTGCAAAGCTCCTGAAGTGGGAATGTGCCAGGAGTGTTGGTGTCTTCACCAGGAGGCCTGGAAGGCTGGAAAAGAGGGAACCAAGGGAGAGAATAGTTGGTATATGGGAATGTGACAGGGGTCATGTGGTTTGGTTTTATTTTTATTTTTTTATGTTTTTGTTTTTTGTATTGTAAGTTTTATGTTAAGACGTTGACATTTTTCCTTTGTTGGCAATTTCTAGTTTCAGGATCTGATTCCATGGTTGTCACGACGGGCACGAGAAGTTACTTATGACTTCTTTAAGCGTCGTGCCTTAGGCTCACTTAACGGAGAAAGTAGATTTTGCTTTCAGATTGTTGGAGAATCTTTTCAGATTGTTTTGAGATTCTATAGATCACACACAAAAAAAGGTAAAAAGAAAATAGGGAAGTACTAGTAAGCTGCCAGGCCATGTTTCAAGTTAAAAGCTCTCTGCTCACAAAAGGGCAAATTTAACCATTACTCATTAGGCTGTAAAAATTACAATTTCACAGATGACCTTAATTTGCAGATGACAACACCTGAATGTGTTGCAGGGAATTTGGAGTCACAGATCAGAGGAGATACTCTTCTTGTCAGACTGCAAATGAATCAGTAGCTTCTTAATAAGGCAGCAAATGAAAGGTTAAAAAGTCCAAGAAACAGATACCATTTAGAGGGATATATGAAAAGGTCCTGTCATTTTCTACTTAAAATAATATTAAGTAATAATTAGATATTACCCATGCTGGTTTTTTTTTTAAAGTGTATTTATTTTTATTGAATTCTGTTCTTTCCTGATGAAGTTTCTACACTTGAACTCACTCAAAGGCTAAGGAGGCACTTACAGAAACCAACCCTCCACCCCCATCCCTCCACTGTCCTGTTTTATGATGGCTAGGGAAAAGAGAGATTTATCCATGAGCAAAATCTGGGTGCAATCTGGATTCTGAAGTACTTGTGTCTTTTTGTTACACCCAAGATGTTTAAAAATGAATACATCCTGTTACATCTTTTCGTTTCTCATTTGAGCCACTGTTCACAGATATAAAGTTGAAACTACAAAAATTTATATAACAAAGTGTAGGATATTAAGGCTGGTGAACATTTTATGCTTTTGTTCTCCTACCTTTCGTATAAAAGTGATATACATTATCTCAAGGAACAGAATGGTTGAAATCAGGCCTCCGACCGACAGTTTATCAATTTTGTGTCTGCACAGAGGTAAGAAACCTGCTTGGTTAGTGGCCAGAAGGTCCCCAGTGCTGATGCAGACGGCCGAAGGCCCACAACTCAAACTAGAGTTTGTGAAAGTGGGGATTTTTGCCTTATGTAACTGGGAGGTCTGTTGGGGAGATTTCAGGCATGGTTGAATATAGGGCTTTAGTGTTCTTTTTTCCATTTCTCTTTTTAGCTCTTGTCTCATTTTTCCTCTGTTTGACTTCATTTTTAAAGAAGCTGACTTTCATATGCTGCCTTAGACATGTAGTACCAGAGAAGGAGCAAGTTTTTGTGTAGTTCTTGGGAAAGCCCCAGGAAAGACTTTGAGTAGACTATCCATCCCTTTGTCATTCAGACTGGATTTGGGGTTTGGGAATACTTTAATTGGCCCATACTTGGGTTTGTGCCCAGCCTTGAGAAACAGGAATTCAAGCTGTTATGCAGAGCACAATTATTTTATGAAAATTTCCTCAAGGCAAAGATTCTGAAGGAGAATCATTTCCATTACAGTTAGAATATATGGTTTAAATCCTCATTCTGATGCTTTTAGCTGTGTGGTTTTCGGCAAGGCACCGGACCTCTCTTAGTTTCCTCATTTCCTAAATAGAGATAATAACAAATAAAAGGACTCTCATGAGGTCTTTCATTAAGCAAATATTTACTGAATGCCTGCTCTTTGCCACATGTCATGTTAAGAGTAGATACTTTGATGAAAAATAGTCTGATAGGTTCTGAGTCTATTAAAAGATGAAAACAATGCAGAGCAACAGTAATAGAGTGGTAGATGTGACCATATGGTACTGTGGAAGCACTGAGAACAAGTACCTCACTTAGACCGGGGAATCAAAGAAAGAAGCTTCCTAGAAGGAACTGACACTTGAACTGAATCTTAAGGTTAACTAGGCACTAGCCACGGGATGAAGGTAAGGAAAAGCAAACTAGATTTTGGGAACAACAGCAAGGAATACTGAGAAGTTTAGTTCATTGTGGACTTGCAAGCAGTGTGGTGTGTATGGACTGAAAGGCTGAAGTTCAGGCAGGGTGCTGATCTGATGTCCTCAGATGGCCTCGGGAAGAGGTTTAGATTTATACTGAAGGTGATTGGGAGCACTGAAGGATTGTAAGCTGAGGGATAAAATAATTAGATATCTGTAGACATATCGCTTTGGCAACATGTGGGAAACAGTTTTGAAAGGCTTAAAGTTCAAGGGAGAAAGATGAATTACAAGGATGTTGTAATTCAGGCTTAACTTGATGAGAGCCTGGAACAGTGAAGAGGGAGAGGAGTACAGTGTCTGTATATTTAGAAGATGGACTTGATAGCACTTGGGGAGTAATTGGTTGAGGGAAGTAATTAAAGATAACTGTCATATCTGCATCACTAGTAATAGTTTTTACAATGAGGAGTTGGAGTTGGTCTTTGTAAACATTAGGAATCCTGTTTTGCCTATGTTGAGTTTAAATTGCCTATATTTAGGAAGGGCCCATTTTATTATTCTTTAAAGCCTCAGTGGAGGGTATGGGGAGATTATCTTTGGCTTTGAAGGTTTGTTGGAAGTACATGTGGGGAAGAGGAACTTGGTGTCTGGAGCTTCCCTGAAGTTCACACATCAGAATGCATCCTACAGACAATGACATTGTTGAGGATACAACCTAAGTTTGAGTGACCAATCTGTTCTTTGTTCATGTAGGATTTATATTTCCTTCTCAAAAAGGATTTAGTTATACTGGTTTGTCATTATTCAATTTGGAAAAATTTCATGGCATTCCCCCATGCCAAGCATGGCCATCCTCAGGTGCGGTGGGTGTATTTTGTGTCAAGACAATATTTATATTTGGTTGCTAATGTTTCCAATTCCTGCTCCAATCACTTGTACCTAGGTTAGTAAAGTTGCTTTTTCCTAAGATATATGGTATGAGTCATAGTAAGTTAAACAAGGAAAGAGGACTGTTTTGCTAAAGTTACTTGTTCCAATGGGCAGAGACCTGGCTCTTCACGGTCTCCCCTCTTGTTGCCCTGGGAAATAAATCTATGAGACTTGGAAAGAACTTTTTGGAAAGCTATAGCTATCAGTGGAAATTTGAGATGGTGAAACAGAATTTCTTTTTAACATTTATTCATTTTTGAGAGACAGAGGGAGACAGAGCGTGAGCAGGGGAGGGGCAGAGAGAGAGGGAGACACAGAATCCAAAGCAGGCCCCAGGCTCCAAGCTGCAGCACAGAGCCTGACCTGGGGCTTGAACTCACAAACAGTGAGATCGTGATCTGAGCTGAAGTCAGACGCTTAACCAACTGAGCCACCCAGGTGCCCCAAATAGATTTTTTGAAGTACCTGAACTGGTTGTATTTCATTATGTTAATTATCAGTAAAATTAGAAATAATCAAGATTTTAGTTTATGAAATAGCTTATTGAACTTCACAGTTTGTTATATAGGCTGATGACTAATTGCTAATATTGTGTTGGTGTGCTATTAACTTTGAGCTTGTTCAAACTTTTTTTAAATTAATTTTTAAAATTTTCATCACACCATAGTTAATATACAGTGTTATATTAGTTTCAGGTGTACAGTTCAAACTGTCAGTCTCAGTGTTCCTCACTACTTTGTACTGCCCTTTGAAAAAGCATGTTGGAAAGTAGAAGAGTTGAGAAACTGAATGTATTTGTATGAAGCAGTATAAACGGGAAAAGCCTGTAATTTTGTTTTCTGCCACCAGATGGTGCCTGTGTACTGATAAAACAACAATGCAGACTGGGTGAGTTCACACTGGTTAGTATTCCCAGGCTGGTGGTTAACTGACAAATGAGAGGTTAAACTGTACAAAATCATTAATATTTCACCTTTCTTTGTCCTACAAATATGTTGGTTTCATATGCTTCAACCTAAGAGGTTGAACCTAAGAGGTCAGCAAAGTACACAACTTTAAAGCCTCTTGGATAAATGAAATAAATGTGAAGTAGTGAAAAGCAGGAATTCATTCAAGTAGTTAATATATAATTTTGCCTTTTGTACATTATAGCCCTTGGTTTACGGAATATATTCTTTTCTCTGTTGTATGCTTTATGTATGTTACAAGTTTTCAAAATGACATTTAAAAGTTTTTTTAAGCTTTTATTTATTGATTTTGAGAGTGAGTGAGCAGGGGAAGGACAGAGAGAGAGAGAGAGAGAGAGAGAGAGAGAGAGAGAACCCCAAGCAGGCTCTGCACTATCAGCACAGAGCGTGACACAGGGCTTGAACCCACAAACCATGAAATCATGACCTGAGACAAAACCAAGAGCCAGACGCCTAACTGACTGAGCCACCCAGGCACCCATCAAAATGGTATTTCTTTTAAAAATGATATTTCTTCATGCGGATACTACTTTATAGGTAGATGAGGAACTGAAAGGCTATAAGACAAAAATTTTCAATATTCTCTATTTTTACATAGGATTACATTAATTAGATTAGAAATGTGTTTTTATGTGGGAGAAATCCAAACTCATACTAAACAAGTGTTAAAAATACATTGTGTTTTAAAACTCTTAGAATGAGTTAGGTAAGAGGATTTGAATAGGTTAAGAAAGCAAAGATGAGGGAGAATGAGCTGAAATATGAAGCCAGGGAATCAGAGAGCAAGGGAAATGATTTCAGGGTAAACAAGAGGTTTAGTCTGGGACAGAAGCTCTTGTCTTAAGCAGTCATATTTAAAATTAAGAATAGGAACAAGTGAACACTGTAACTCTTTAAAACAAAAATTATAACTTTTAACTCATCTGGTAAGACCAGATATTATACATTTCATTTTATGAAAAAGAAGTACAACTTTTTTCTTTGAAATGAAATATAGAGAGCCTTTCCCCACCCCACATCAGTTTCTTCAAGTAATAGATACAAATAAAATTATTAAAAATGTTGTGGGGCTTATGCTTTTGGCTGTAATGGGGACCAGATTTACCGTCCCCGAATAAACACCTAGAAAGCCTAGGGAACCCTCTTACGTTATACATACTGATATGATATGAAGGGATGTTATGGTTAAAGATGTCTATTGATGCTGTGCAAAAAAAAGAATAGTTAATATAACAGTGGGTATAAAATAGAATAAGAAACGTAATCTAAAAGAAGGCAGAAAAGAGGGAGAAAAAAAGGAGTAATTAACACATGGGATAAATAGAAAACAAAGAACAAGATGATAGATTTGAACCCAGCCACATTAATAATTATGTTAAATGCAAATGGTTTAAGTGCTTTAGTTAAAAGATAAAGAAGGTCAGACATAATGAAAGAGCAGGAAATACAACCAATATGATACATAAAGAAATCTACTTTCAGTATAAAGACACAGATTGGTTAAACGGATGGAAGATGATATTTCATGCAAACACTAGGCATAATAAAGCCTAGAGTGGCTATATTTATATAAGACAGAGTAGATTTCAGAATAAGAAGTATTAAGAATAAAATTATCAATGATAAAAGATAAAATCATCCAGAAGACCCAACAGTTGTAACTATACATGCATCTATGAGTGGGCTTTAGGGTAACGAAACTGTAAACAAGAAAACAGCACTGGTGTGGACTAAATTGTGTACCCTCCAAATTCATATGTTGAAGCCCTAACCTGAAATTCGGATATAGGGCCTGTGGGAGGTAAATAGCTTCCGAGAGGTCATGAAGGTGTGGCCCTCATGATGAGGTTATTGCTTTTTTAAGAACAGACACCAGACAGCCAGCTGTGTAGCTGCATATCCCCTGCCCTTGCCATGTGAGGACATAAGTCAGTTGTCTGTAAGCCAGGAAAAGGACTCTCATCAGAAACTGACCACATAAGCACCTTGATCTTGGACTTCCAGAGTCCAGAACGGTGAGAAAATAAAATTTCTGTTGTTTAAGTCCCCCAGTCTGTGGTATTTTGCCATGGCAGGCTGAGCTGACTAAGGCAGCTGTACAGCTCAGAACCACTGCTGGTGAGTGTTCTGCGCCTCCCCATCTAATAACAGCAGAGCGTTACATTCATTCACCAAGAGAGATGATATGCTGTGTTATAAGGCAATTCTCAATAGATTTAAGAGAATTGAAATAATACAAACTGTGTTCTCTGATCACAAAGGGATTGAGTTAGAAATAAATATGATAAAAATATCTGGAAATTCTGTAAGTATTTGGTAATTAAACAACATATTTCTAAATAATGCATGGGTCAGAGGAGAAATCATCAGGAATATTAGAAAAATATTTTGAACTAAATGAAGATGAAAACTAAACTTTGAGATACGATGCAGCTAAAGCAGTGCTTGGAAGGAAATGTATAGTTTTAAATGCTACGTGAGAAAAGAAAAAGTCCAAAATTACTGCTTTAGGCTTCCACCTTGAGAAGCTAGAGCTTGCACTGTCTCTCAAAAAATAAAATAAACATTAAAAAATATGTGAGGATCTTATAGACACAGAAAAAGCATTTGATAAAAGTCAGGCTCATTCATGATAGAGACTCATCAACTAATGAAAAGTAGCTTCCTTAATGTGATAAGGAATATCTCTAAATAACTTCTAGCTGGTGTTATGTTTTGTGACAGAAGACTGAATATTTTACTTGTAAGGTGAGCAAGGCAGTAATGTACATGTTATCCCTTCTAGTTAGCATTGTACTTGAGTTTTAGTAAGTATAATAATAAATAAATGGAGGAGGTATTGGATAAGAAGAAATAAAACTGTCACATATGCAAACACCATGGTTTTTTTTTTAGAAAATTGTAAGAACTCAGAAAATGAAAAGCTACTGAAATAAATGAGTTGAGCAAGGTCACAGGTCACAAGCTCAATGTACAAAACATCAACAGTATTTCTGTTTCATAGTAGTGAACAATTGAGCATTAAAATAGCATAAAAGCATGTCATACTTGTTATTAAATCTAACAAAATATATGCACAAGCTATATACTGAAAACTAAAAAATATTGTTCAGATAAATTAAAGAAGACTTGATATAGTTAAAATGTTAGTTATTCCAAAGCTGCAATGCTATCCCAATCAAAATCCCAGAAGGGGTGTGTGTGTGTGTGTAAGTGTGTAAAATTGATGATACTAACATTTGTGTGGAGATGCAGAGAACCTGCAGTTGCCAGACAGTTTTGAAAAGGATGGAGAGATTTGGAGAGCTCAGACTACTTGACTTCAAGACTTGTTCTAAAGCTACAGTAATCAAGACAGTGAAATATTGGCTTAAGGAATATCAGTGGAACAGAATAGAACAGAGGTTGTCAAACTGGCCCATAGATCAAATCTGGCCTCCTTGTTTTTGTATGGCCTGCAAGCTCAGAAGGGTTTTTACATTTTAATGGTTAGGAAAAAAATTTAAAAATGATATTTCATAGCACATGAAATATAGATGAAATTGAAATTTTAATGTCAGGCTTTATTGGAACACAGATATGATCATTTGTTTATCTATTGTCTGCTGTCATGCTGTAGCAGCAGAGTTGAGTAGATATGACAGAGAGTATATGACTTGCAGAGCCCCAAATATGTACTATCTGGGTCTTTACAGAAGAAAGTTTGCTTGATCCCTGGAATATAGAATCCAGAAATAGACCCACTGATATATATATATACATATATATGTGAATATATATAAATTTTTTTTTTCCAAAATTAACTTTAACAAAGATGCTGATAAGCAAAGGATACTCCTTCCATCAAATAGTGGTAAAACAATTGGATATCCAGATAGAAAGGAATGATCCTCAACACTTACCTCACACCATGGACAAAAATTAATTAGAAATGGATCATGTAAAAGCTAAAACTGTAAGTTTTTATTACTTTGGACATAGGCAAAGGTTTTATCGAACTTAAAAAGCATGAATCATAATTTACAGAAGAAAATATTTTGCTACTTTAGAGGAAGCTGAAGATTTCTTAGAACACAAAAAACACAAATCATAAAGAAGAAAATTAAGTTAAGGTTTACCAAAATTTAAAACTTTTGATACCTGAAAGTCATTGTTTAAAAAACTAGAAAGCAGGACATATACTGAAAGAAAATATTTGTAATACATAGGTTGACACAGGATTTGTATCCAAAATATATAAATGGACATTTAAAACTCAAGACAAATGAGCAAAGTAATTGAATAGACACTTCACTGAAGGAGAGATAAGGATAGCTAATGAGCATTTGAAAAGATGCTTGAAGTCATTAATATTCAGGGAAATACAACTTAAACTTGTAGTTAAAATTTAAAAAGACTGACAGTACCAAGTGTGGTCAGGCAGCTGGAACTCTCATACATTGTTGCTGGGAAGATAAAACTATATGACCATTTTCTTTCTTATGAAATTAAAGGTGTACTTACCATACCACCCAGCATTTTCACTCTTGGTGTTTACCTAAGAGAAATGAAAATATATGGCCATTTAGGGACTTGTATATAAATATTTGTAGCATCTTTCTTTTTCTTGTCTTCTTTTTTTTTTTTTTTTGCATCTTTCTTTATAATAGCTCTAAGCTAGTAATATCTACCACCAGTTAAATGGTTAAACAAATTATAATGTAACCATGCCATGGAATACTACTCAGTAGTAAAATGTTTGAGTCGATGAATTTGAAAAGCATTATGGTGTATGAAAGAAGCCAGATACATACGTGTATACTGTAAGATTCTATTTTCATGACCTTCTAGAATGGGCAAAACTAATACATAGTGACATAAAATAGTTCATTGCCTGCCTCGATCCAAAGGTGGAGACTTTTTCTACAGGAAGCCTTTTGGGGTGATAGAAATCTTCTGTATCTTGATTTTCGTGATTGTTATACAGGTGTATGTCAAAACTCATTATCTGCGAGCTTAAAATAGGCATTGCATGCAAATTTTACCTCAATAAAGCTGAGTTTTTTTAAAGTTGATGTATTTTTTAAAAATAAGTTTTGTAATACTAGGACGACTGGGAGGCACAGTCAGTTAAGCGTCCTACTTCAGCTCAGGTTATAATCTCACAATTCCTGGGTTCGAGTCCCATATTCGGCTCTATGCTGACAGCTCAGAGCCTGGAGACTGCTCTGGATGTCTCCTCTCTCTGCCTCTCTCCTGCTCATGTTCTGTCTCTGCCTCTCAAAGGATGAAGAAACATTAAAAAAAATTTAAAAACTATATTTTGTAATGCTAAATTTTCTTTGAAGCTAAAAGTGTGTCTAAGAAAGTGTCAGATTTTTGCCTCTCAAGCATTTCTCCAAAACCATTGTAAATGTTTTACTAGGGGCTAAAATAATATTTACCTTATAGAGTGTTTGAGGATCAAATGGCATGTCTGTAAATTGCTTAACTTTTGCTTTTGCTCAATAAATGTTTAATTGTTAGCCTTTATTATATCTACCACCAGTTACATGGTTAAACAAATTATAATGTAACCATGCCATGGAATATAGTTGTAGGGTACAGGCTCTGGAGTTGGAATGATGGGTGTGTGGATTTGAACAGGTTATTCAGTCTTCTAATTCTCAGTTAACTCATCTGTAAATTGGGGAGAATAAATGCTTCCTTATAATGTTTTCAGGATTAAATATGACGATTCCATGACTACACATGGCCTGTTATCTTACTTTACCATAGTGTTTGTAATTCCTTAAAAATAATTTAAAATCAGAGTATTTGCCCTAGGACATTGTTATTTTGAGAGTTTTAAATTCACTTCTGCCTAATTAAAAGGAATCAGATATGATTCTATTATTATTTCTAAGTATTTACTTGCCAGAAGGAATGATTGATTCTATAATACAGAAATGCATATCTTTGTTTAGCCTTTTTTTTTTGGAATTTAGTTGATCCTGGAATGATATTGCCATCGCAGCCCAGAAAGTCATTTCTCCCTTGGAAAACTACTGTGCACATCAGCAGTTAGTAGTTTGGGATTTGAGCACGAGCCTAGAAAATCTGTCCTTTTTATTAATTTTTTGTGGCATTTATACACCTACCTCTTCTACCTTGTAATAGCTTGATAGCCATCCATTTTGCCTTTGATCTTTCAACTTCCTCACTATCATTCCCAGGAATGGTTAGTCTGTGTTTTCTTACCACTGAGTTAGTATTTAAGGAATAATAACTTGTAATAAATTTCCCCTGATACAAATTCAGAACTCCAGACTCCTTTTTCTCCTCTTAGTCAGGTAAGCCCAAGGCTCACCATTTAATTTTGTATGAGAGACTATTTAAATTATCTGGTATGTTTAATAAATTTAAAAAAAAACCACTTTTTACATGTCACATGTTTAACATTTTTCATATCCCCTTAAAACAAAAACAAAAGTAGATGTAAACAAAGCCAATCCTTAAATTAAAAAAAAAAAAAAAAGACTTTTTATAGTTCTGGGTTGATCGTTTTATTTTATTTGGCCACTTAGTTTTGTAATGCTCTTGAGAATCCTTTTTGAGTTCCTAATACTGAATATTTAAAAATTATCCGCTATAAAGGTAAATATAAAGAAAAAAGCACCAATTGGATAATTACTGTAAGTCCTCATCTCCCACAAGTTTATCATGATTCTTTTAGGTAAATGTACTCTGGACTTAAAAGTGATAAACACTATATTCATAATTCTTTATGTGATCTATTGTTCTAGCCATAATTTTTTTAGAATTTCAATAACTTTTTTTCTAGATTAGAGAAATAAGCAGCATCCTCTATTATTTTGACACTAATTTTACCAGTCTGTTGTTCATTCTCTGAAAACCACGTACAGTAGTTAGTCCCCTAAGTGTTTGAAGCAATGCTGTATCACAAATGTTTCTTTTGTGTAGTTCAGCAAAATCTTGCTTTAACAGTGCATATTTACTTGTGTTTAAAAAAATATCTGGACAGAGTGACCGATCAGCTTGTGAAGACCTTGTTAATGTGGCGTGTGACATATAGATGAGGAGGCTTTCTATTTTTAGACTTATACAAAGAGAATTTCTACAGGTTGCTAGTCTTAGCTCTGAGAAATTTTGAAACTTCTGTCTTTTCTGCTTTGTCTTGGAGAGTATTTTTATGAATTGAAAAATATGATCTGCCAGGTGTTTTTCTTAATATTCACTTTTTACATATTTTGTTCAACTATTGATTTTTAGCAAAAGGTTTATGAAGTTGTTAATGTTAATTGGATTCAGAAAGAAATTTAAGTATGGTTCTTAATGCGAGTGCTATGACTATCAGTGAGAGTTTGTTACATGTTTATAGAAGCTTCTACAATAGTAGTATTTCTTGGAAATGGAATATTGTATCTAATAAATTCTGGGCGAGATTTTGGGTAAGCATCAAAATAGGCCATGTTCCAAAGTTTGTTTTTATGTTGGTTACTGGAAACTTAGAATGTATTTCTCATAGAGTGTGGTAAACGGTGGCACAGTTCCTGAGATATTCCATAAAAGGTCTTTTTAATTACAGTGAACAACATACCTTGTAAATATTTCTAACTTTGTTTTCCAAGGAACATTTCCCCTCAATGCCACCTGATCAATAGAAGTTAGCCTCTTGCAACTCTAACAGCAACAGGAGAAGCAAAGAAACAAAGGTTTCAGAAGCATCAGAGATGATGAAGAGAGACTGTTTCCCTTTCCACAGCTTTAATTTTCTTTTTTTTTTTTTTTTTTTTTTTAAATAGTTTATTGTCAAATTAGTTTCTACATAACACTCAGTGCTCATCCCCACAAGTGCCCTCCCCCCCCCACATCCATCAGTCCTCAGTTTTTGTCAGCATTCAAGAGTCTCTCATGGTTTGCCTCTCTCCCTTTCCCCCACCATTTCCGCCCTTCTTCTCCCCCTTGTTCCTCCGTCAAGTTCCTCCTAATCCTCCTATACGTGCAAACATATGATATTTGTCCTTCTCTGCCTGACTTATTTCGCTCAGCATAACACCCTCAAGGACAGCTTTAATTTTCAAATTGTTTATTAAGAGAAGCAAATTTAGTCAGCCCAAGGAAGGGCCCATGCCTTAAGTGCTAGGCATGCTTTAGAAGAAGGCAGCGGACAGGCAGCTGAAGATGGAAGAAGTGATGGCAGCTTTGGGCATAAGGAGTAAGATGGGCCTTATAGTAGTGGTACAGAATCTGATGCTTAGTGTAATCTGAAGTTGCTAAGAAGTGGAGGTGGCATGCTAGAACAACAAAAAAAATCCTATATTTTGTATGGAAATTTCTAGTTTAAAAATAAAATATCCATTGTTCAGATTTGGTTTTACACAGGGATTCCCATTTCTCCAGTCGGTTGCCAAACTTATTGTTTTCTGATTTTTTGACAATGGCCATCCTAATGAGTATGAAGTGGTCCAGCCAGTTTTAATACCGCCTCACAGTTATAGATTCTTATCTGGGGACATATTTTTTTTCCCCTGATTCATTGACACTTGGAATATATTTATTCATTTTGATTCATTCAGTATGTTGGTGTTAATCAGTTAGTGGTTCTTGAGAAGTGACATGCTGGTGAACATGAAGGTGGGTAGGACACTGCCCTTACTCTAGAGCTTACAGCTTGGTAGTGGAAGATACATGATTATAACTGAGAATGACAAATGCCATAGTGGGGATTATAGCAGACACCCTGAGAGTACTTCAGAAGGTTACTTGATCTTCTTTAACACCAAGATCAGTAATGAGGCACACCATCTCCAAAACTATGTGTCTGAGACTGTTAGAGAAAAGAAAAGAATGAAAGTACAGAGAAAGAAAGAAAGAATATTAAAGCAGAAACGACAAAGAAAAAAATTAGAACAGAGAAAAATTTTAACAAATTATAAGAGACTACTTACAGACCTCTGTACAAATATATTTGAAAACCTAGACGATACAGATTATCTCCTGGGAAATATTGTTCAGCACAATTGGACCCTTAAAAATAGAAAGCTTGAATGCATCAATATTCACTGAAAAAAATAAAGTTAATAAATGCACACAATAGGACCAGAGCCACATAGTTTCACAGAGGTATTCTGCTACCAAACTATCAAAGACTAGGTAGTCTTTAACATTAAGTCAATATAGCATTTATAGGCTAGACTAGCCAGACATAGAGACAGAGGAGAATTTCCAAAATTTACTGTATATAAATTTAAAGCAAAAGAGTCACATGAAAAAAAGAAGGAGGGGAGAATTTTTAAATTCTCTTTACAAAACAAGTATAGCATTATTACCTAAACCTGATAAAGATGGTACAGAAAAGAAAAATTAAAACTAATGCCAAATATAAATAATGTAAGAAAAAACAAAGCATGAGCAAATAGAATCTAATATGAAGTAAGTAATAATAACTTTTAGAAAAGCTTTTTTTAATTTTTAATTTTTTTAAATATTTTTTTCTTCCTTCCTTCTTTCCTTCCTTCTCTCCTTCCTTCCTTCCTTCCTTCCTTCCTTCCTTCCTTCCTTCCTTCCTTCCTTCCTTCCTTCTGCAGTGTGAGCAGGGGAGGGTCAGAGAGACAGGGAGACACAGAATCTGAAGCAGGCTTCAGGCTCTGAGCTAGCTGTCAGCACAGAGCCCGACGTGGGGCTCGAACCCACAAACCGTGAGATCATGACCTGAGCTGAAGTCGGACGCTTAGCTGACTGAGCCGCCCAGGCACCCCTTACTTATTTCTGACAGAGAGAGAGACAGAGACAGTATGAGCAAGGGAGGGTCAGAGAGAGAGAGGGAGATCCAGAATCTGAAGCAGGCCCCAGGCTCTAATCTGAAGCAGGCTCCAGGCTCTGAGCTAGCTGTCAGCACAGAACCCTGTGCAGGGCTCGATCCCACGAACCCTGAGATCATGACCTGAGCTGAAGTCGGATGCTTAACTGACTGAGCCACCCAGGCGCCCCTAGAAAAGCTTCCTGAGTTGAATTTAATTCATTGATCCTAATGCTTTCATTGTTACTGATGTATTTCATCTAATCATTGCTTTACATGTATCCTATAGTTTCAGTTATATAGTATTTTCATTATTTTTGCTATGTTATTTCAGTTTATATTTTCCCTTTATGTCAAAGTTCAATAAAGGTTTAATTTTCAAGTAGAGAGCTATTTTTTCATTTTATAATGTTTAAATTACTTTCTGGTTTATCACCTTGTGATCCAAGACTTTTTTTGGTAATGTTTCTACTTTGTGGCCCTTATTCATGCATTCTTTGAGATCTAATGTGGGAATAATGTGAGTATTGCATGTGTACTTGAGGAGAAATATAAAGGATATGAAGATTGATGTATATATGATCTTCCATAAGATGTTATTGCTAGGTCTTCTGTATCTTTATTTTTTTTGCCTACCTCATCTGTCTTGTACCAAGAGTGGTATGTTAAAATGTCTTCATATTTGCATGCCTCTGTCTATATCTACTTGGTGTCTCCTGTAGTGTTTTGCTTTATAAAGGTGGTTGCTGTGTTATTTGGCCCATAGATACTCATAACTGTTATATATTACTTGAGAATTGCAGATTTTTAGCATTATAAAATGTCCTTTACATTAATGCATTTTAGGTGGAATTCTGCTTTATCTGGTATCAAGCTAACAATCACTGTGTTTTTTATTTCCATTAACCTCGTATGCCTTTGTCCTTTTATTTTTAGTCTTTCTCTGTTTTTGGTATGCTGTACATATAGCATATACTTGGGTCTTGCTGTTGCATATAGCGTATACTTGTGACAAATCTCATTCTTTTAGGCCCAACTTTGAGAAACAAAGTCAGAGGTTGTTTGTTTGTTTGTTTGTTTGGCCTCCTGATTTGGGATTGGTTGACAGTATGTACTGTTGGGTGTTTACCATAAATTGAGTGAGCTAAGTCTACTATTCCAAATTTAGGTGACAATACATGTGACGTTCATGGTAAGATAAAAGCACTTTATTAGACAGATATAATACCAGGAAAGGGTATTGAAATTAATGGTATTTTAATTTCTTTTACTCTTTCTGAGTGTATCAAATTGAAGGAGATGCTGCTAGGTGGAAGAAAATTTATATAATTAATAGTCATTTGATGTTGAGAAGCTGAATACTTGTAATAAACATGTAACACATCCTATTTATTGTATGCCAGTAGTTTCTAGTTCTTTGCTTTCAACAAATTAGAAGAGGATCTAGTCAAGTTATTAGTTGTCATGTCACTGAGAGCAATTTCTGATAGTTCTATTCTAGATAGAGAGATAGATTCTATTCTGATAGATCTATCTATTGTGATAGCTCACAATATAAGTTGTGACACAAATATTTGTTGCTATAACAAAAACTCAGATGATTTACTTCTGCATGTGAATAATGTTTCTCAGTGATTACACCTAGGAAATTTTGAAATAAGAATAAAATTGAGAACCTATCTCATTTTAGTAATAAGAAGTATTCTTTCCTACCCATCTCACTAAGAAGCATATCCCTAAGATTTTACTTTTTGTTTAAAAATTATTCATTGAAATGTGTAATATTTATGTTCTATTAATTATCTGCTAATTAACAATTGTAATAATGTCTCATTCCCCAGATTTTTTTGAACATATATACTTATGACAGGAAATACAAATGCCTAAAAATTTTAATTAATGTTCATATTTTTGATGCATAGGATTGTAATAGAATGAGCAATAAAAGACTTCCAGGTATAAACTATAAAATTCCGTGGAGAGAGTGGAATAACATTTAAGCTCAAGAAGGAAAAAAATGACATATAAAAATCTTGGTATACTGAAGAGAATTTTAGTGTTTTTGAGGGTAGGTGTCAACTTGTTAGGATATTTAGATTCCTTTGGGCATATTTAAAGGAATGACATAACACTTTTAAATTGCCAATATTGCAGTAAACAGAAACTATATTCTTTGCAAGTATTTAAGCTAATGAAAAATTTTAGGTGTGCTAATTAAAATTTTAGATGTAATAAAAATGTGCAAGAATACACATAGTTTTCAAAATTCCTTTGTGGTGCCTGAGCATTGAGTTTGAAGACCGTTACTATAGACTTACTTGAAGAAAAGATGAATTAGAGATGGCTATTGTGGAATGCACAGAAGTGGTGTATATTTTTATCTTGATTTTTACTTGGGTTGGCAAATGTGGTAGTATGATGAAAATGGCTTGATAACTTAAAAAGTTTTGAACACAGGTATGGCAGTCACAGTCTTTTGAGCTCAATCATACCCAAATGTGAAATCTTACTTTTCTTCTATGGCATTGAATAGAATTCTCCCATTTATAAATAATAAAATTGTATTCACAATCAGTATTTCTGATATTATACAGGTAAAAATACTTATCGTGAACCATTAGAGGGCAGCATGAATTTATCTTTGGAAATAGCTTTCAGTGTGTGAATGCCTTTGAGTCACAGGCTTAATGTAAACATCATTTAAATAAACTATGAAGTTTTTTCATTAAAACTAAAATTTCTCATTTGGAATTTTAACTAAAATCTTTCATTTGGAAATTTTTTAATATACTAAAAATGTGACAGCGATACACTTTTTTCTCATCTCCTCTGCATTTAAGAATGTTAGAACTTTTTTATTTGTTTTCTTTTTTTTCTTAGTTTATTGTCAAGTTGGTTTCCATATAACACCCACTGCTCATCCCAACAAGTGCCCTCCTCCATGCCCATCACCCCCCTTCCCCTCTCCCCCACCCCCCTCCCCCACCCCCCTCAGCCCTCAGTTTGTTCTCAGCATTCAAGAGTCTCTCATGGTTTGCCTCCCTCCCTCTCCCCAACTATTTTTCCCCTTCATCTCCAGCATCATCCTCCGTTAACTTCCTCCTAATCCACCTATATGTGCAAGGGAATGTTAGAACTCTTATAAAGTTTGGAAAGTGGCACAGTTATTCTAAGCCTATTAATGTACCTTGATTTTCATCTAAATAATTACTTAAGTCAGTTTTATAAGATGCTCTATGAAAAAGGGACTTGAAGACAAATTTGGGAAATGATGTACACTTTTTCCCTTTAAAGATTACTTAAAGGGGAGTCTCTGTGGCTCAATTGAGTGTCCGACTTTGGCTCAGGTCGCGATCTCATGGTTCGTGAGTTTGAGCCCCATGTTGGGCTCTGTGCTGACAGCTCAGAGCCTGGAACCTGCTTCAGAGTCTATGTCTCCCTCTTTCTCTGACCCTGACCTGCTCATGCTTTGCTCTCTCTCTCTTCCTCTCAAAAATAAATCAACATTAAAAAAATCCCTTAAAGATTCTTAAAGATGTCTACAGAAAACTGTATGTTTGTGGTTCCCAATCCTGGTTGAACATCAGGTTCTCTTGAAAACATTTAATAATTCTGATGCCAGAGTCAGTCTAGACTAATTAAAATCACAATTTCTGGTTGGGGTATTTGAACACCCATGGTTTAAAAAGTTCCCTAGGTAATTCTAATGCCCAGCCATTGGAATACCAATTGAAACACACATTACCCTTTATGAACATCGGTGATTATGTTTTAAGTAGTAACTGGACTTTTGGAAGAGGTCAAGTATTAAAAATGATAGTTAACCACCATCCTCAGGGAATCAGTTTGGCACAGCCAAGTTCTCTAAATTGCTGAGGATTTACCCTTTTTTGGAAGTTAAAACTTTCCTTATTTCAGTAATTGTGGATAGAAACTTTTCTAAAAGTTATAGCATGCATTTTTATATTAAAATGCCACAATTATGAACATAAAAGAGTCAGGTTGACTCAGTATCAGCCTTACAAATGACAAACATTATTATAAGAAGTCTTGTAAGATAAATACATTGTATGTTCTTATGTTAGATACTCCTAGACATCAGTTTCTTGAGTACCAAAGTCTACTTTTGTTACTTCCAAAATCATCCTTGACAATCTTGTCATATTATTTCCTGTTGCATGTCCGCGGATCTTTGTGTAGCATTGCTTGCTCCTCACCTCTTTAAGGCTTGTAAACTGCTGTATCTTGAAAACTGATATAGAAGTTAGGCTTGGGAGCAATGTAAGAGTAACAAGGCTTTGAATTAGGCTTCAAGGTGATCCTAAAAGTGTGAAGTATATGAACCTTATTTGGTTCATAGGCTTTTTTAACTTCAGAATTTATTTTTCCCTTCATATATTTCGGATTTCTTCTGCATTTTAGATGGAATGAACTTGCCAGTTAGCTGAATACAGGTATGGTGAATACATATAGATATGTAATCACATAAAATATTTTGGCAATGAACAGAAATAACAATTGCTTTAATAAATTTCACAGATTACTTTCTCATACATTAAAGGAGAAAGGGTTCATTTGTGCATGACTTCCCCCTTCTTTTGACCTTAGTTCTCTTACTCTCTTCTATTTGTTAAAAAAAAAAAAAAAAAAAAGACCCCAAAGCAAAACAAAAACGAGAGAGAGAGAGAGAGAGAGAGAGAGAGAGGCTTTCCAAAATGAGAAGGTTCTCATACATATTCTTAAAAAATTGCCAACTTGGGTAATTTTTTCATGTCATTTCTACAAAGGTGTTCCTTTATTGGCTTGACCTTTTTACTTAGTATTGCTTTTCTTTTCTTATCTGGAATCTTTATGTACTTTCTCTGTGTGTGTGTGTGTGTGTGTGTGTGTGTGTGTGTATGTGTGTTTTCATTCCCTTGATCTCCAGAGTCTCTTCTTGAGAACCAAAAAGTGAACTTTATTTGTAGCTTTTTGATTTTTAGATGTAACAATCTCAGTTCACTGGTGTAAGAAAAAGAAATAAAGAAAATAAAAAGAGGTAAGACTACAAGACATTTTTCTTTGGGAAAAAACCCTTTTCCTTATAGTTGTAGATTAAAAGTCAACAGAGAAAGACATTGGTTCCTCATAAAATATTTTTTAACATTACTGTCTGAAGTATAAGCAGTAAATCACTCAACAGTAATAGAATAAGCAATTCAATAGAAAATGAGCAAAGGACGTGAAGAGACATTTTGCCAAAATAGATGACAAAAAATAATGAAAAGATGTTCAACATTCCTAGCCATAAGTCAAATGTAAATTAAGACCATGATGATGTATTACTACTCACCTACCAGAATGATGAAAATTAAAAATAAGGACAACAACAAATGCTGGTAAGGATGAGGAGAAACTAGATCTCTCAGTCATTTTTTGTTGTGATGCTAAATGGCTCAGCTACTCTGGAAAATGGTTTGGCAGTTTCCTATAAAACTAAACATACATTTATTATGTGACCTGGTTATCACACTCCTGAGCATCTGTCCCAGAGAAATGAAAGTTTATGTTCATATGAAAACTATATGCAAATGTTCATATAGTTTTTACATGAACATAAATAAGCACTGCTTTAGCTTCAGCTCACAAATTTTATATGTTTAATTTTCATTCAGTTTAGTGTACTTTTAAAAAATTTCCCTTGATACTTCTTTTTTCACCTATGCACTGTTTCAGAAGTATGTTATCTAGCTTCCAAGTATTTGGAGATTTTTCCATTAATTTCTGTTGTTTGTGTTTATTACTGTTATTATTTCTTTATTTTTAATGTTTATTTTGAGAGAGAGTGTGTGCCCAAGTAGGGGAGGGCAAGAGAGAGGGAAGGAGAATCCCAAGCAGGCTCCTTGCTGTCAGTGCAGACAGTGAGGCTTGAGCCTCACTGAGCCTGATGTGGAGGTTGATCCCATGAATCATGAGATTATGAGCTGAGCTAAAATTAAGAGTTAGACACTTAACTAGCTGAGCCACCTAGGAACCCCCTGTTGTGCATGTTTAGTCTGATTCTATTGTGGTCAGAGAATACATTCTCTGTGCTTTCACTTAATTTAAATTTGTTGTGATTTGTTTTATGGCTCAAGATATGGTCTGTCTTGGTATGTGTTTCATGGGTATTTTGCCATTGTTGCTACAGTGTTCTATAAATATTGATTGGATTCTGTTACTAAGTAGTGATGTTAAGTTTGTCTATATCTTTGCTGATTTTCTGTCTGGTTGTTCTATGAGTTGTGAGAAGTATATTGAAGTCTTCAAACAAAATATGGATTTGCCTATTTCTCTTTCAATTCTGTCAGTTTTGCTTTACATATTTTGCAGCTCTGTTAGGTGGAAACTCATTTAGGATTGCTATGTAGCCTTGGTGGACTGACTTTTTTTTATCCTTCTGTTTATGTTCCTTTTTGTTTTTGGCAGTTTTCTTTGCTCCTAAGTCTACCCTGTCTGATATTAAAACAGCCACTGCTGCTTTGTTTTGATTAATGTTTATATGATACATTTCCCCCTCCTTTTACTCTCTACTTATAATCTTAGGTTTTATGTGTTTTTTTTTTTAATGTTTATCTATTTTTGAGAGAGAGTGTGAGTGAGGGAGGGGCAAAGAGAGGGAGACAGAATCTGAAGCAGGCTCCAGTCTTTGAGCTGTTAGCACAGACCCTGACATGGGGCTCGAACTCATGAACTACAAGATCATGACCTCAGCCAAAGTCATATGCTTAACCAACTGAGCCATTCAGGCTGAGCCACCCAGGTTCCCGTATGTGAGTTTCTTATAGACAGCATATATTTGGGTCATGTTTTCAAATTCACTTTGCCAGTCCCTGTCTTTTAGTTGGAATATTTTGACCATTTACATTTAATGTAATGGTACATTAGGGCATCAATCTACAGTTTTTTCAGTTTTCCTTTCTCTGTTTTTTTTCCCTGCCTTTCTATAGGTTAATTGTATTTTGTTTTAGAATTCCATTTTGACTTATCAAGTGTTTCAGGGTGTATCTCTTTAAAAAAGCAAATACTTGGTCTAGGTATTATATTATACATATGTAATCTCCCAGTCTGTGATGTTTACATTTTACCAGTAAGAGTAATGGTAGAGACCTTAACCTCCCTTTAAGTCCCTTTATCGTCTTACATTTGTTATGTAATTGTCTTAAATATTTTCTATACATACTTCGAAAGCCCTATCAGCCAATGTTATGATTTTTGCTTCAGATATCAAATATAATGTAGAAACCACAAGAGGAGAAATGAAATTTCCTGTTTGGCCATAGTTTTCCATCATTCTGTTTTCATTTCAGATGTTCCAAGATCCTATCTTTTTTTTTTTTTTTTTTTTTTCATTTCAAGAACTTTCTCTTTCTGTTCTTTTAGAGTAGGTCCACTGGCAACACATTCTTCTAGTTTTCCTTTTTCTGAGAACACCTGGATTTTTCCTTCTTTCTGAAGGCTAAGTTTATTGGTATAGAATTTTGTATTGACAATTTTTCCCCCAGCACATGATAAATGTTATGTCACTTTCTTCTGGCCTTCATGGTGTCTGATGTGATATTCATTGTCATTCACATCATTTTTCCCTTATCAGTAAGATATGGTAAGGTGTCATTTCTCTCATGTGGCTTTCAAGATTTTTTTGACTTTAGATTTCAAGAATTTCTCTTTGTAAATTTTTTTGGGTTTATTGGGATTTGCTAAGATCCATGAATCTTTTGAATTGATATAACTTTTGACAAATATGATAAATTTCAGACATTATTTTGGTGGGATTATTTTCAGTCCTTAGATGCTTTTTCTCGTCTTCTGAGACAGAAGTTACACAAATGTTAGATCTTTTGTGATGGCCCCATAGTTCTCTGAGATTTTGTTCATCCTTTTCCTCCTGCATATTTTCTCTTTGTTATTCATATTGGGGAATTCCTATTATTCTATTTTCACATTCATTGATTCTTATCTCTGTCATCTATATCCTACTATTGAGCCCATCCAGTGAATATTTCATTTTGGTTATTGTATTTTTTCAGTTCTAAAATTTCCACTTGAGTTTTTTTTCTGGGACTAGACTTTCTGTTTCTTTGCTGAGACTTTCTATTTTTTCATTTGTTTCAAGTGTTTGTAATTATTTAATGAAATATTTTTATGATGGCTACTGTAAAATACTTGTGAGATAATTCCATCTGTATCGTCTTGATTTGCTAAATGGTGATTGTCTTTTCTCATTAAAGTTGAGATTTTCCTGGTTCTTAGTATGATGAATGATTTTGATAAAATCTAGACATTGTGTGTATTATGAATCTGTAAATCTTATTTTTGTAGATTCCTTCTCATACTGCAACTGCAGAAGAATGAGGAATCTATCATGTTAATACTAGGTCTGCAGTTTGCCTTCTTGACACCTTGTAGTTTCACTTGGCCTCTGACACCATTCCACTGGGGAAAAGGAACTTTTCATTAAATTTGGGGGAGGATGGGAGTGGAATCTAGGCTCCTAACTTAACCTTTGCTGACAGATATCCAGATGGGGTTGCAGCTTTGTTTTGTGATGTATTGTTTGAGTGGGCAATTATTGCATGGAAGCTTTCTGTCCTGCATAATTGCTCTTTTCTTGGTCCTTTTGCTAGAGAGAATAAGTTTGCCTTGACTTTGTTGTTGTTGTTGTTGCTTGTTTTGTTTTGTCTGCACATATTGATGTTTTCAGGTTGCTGGCTTCTCTAGCACCCAACTCAGGATATAATAGGTCAAGGAGAAATTACAGGGAATTCACCAGTCTGTTGTTCCTTTGGTCTCAAGTTCTCTAGCCGGTCTCCTTCCAACTTGCAAATTTTTCTTATGTTTTTTTTTTCCTAAATTTTTAAAATGTTTATCTTTGAGAGAGAAAAAGCTGAGTGGGGAAGGGGCAGAGAGAGGGAGACACAGAACTCAAAGCAGGCTCCTAGCTCTAAGCTGTCAGCACAGAGCCTGACACAAGGCTTGAACTCGCAAACCGTAAGGTCATGACCTGAGCCTAAGTCAGGAAGCTTAACTGATTGAGGCATCCAGGTGTCCCTCTTATGTTTATTATATATATAATGTCCTGAAATTTCGTTGCACTTAGCAGTAGGAATGGGGAGAATTATTTCTACTCTGTTTTTGTCCTAGAACCATCCTTATTTCCTCTTTATGTGTATAAATTTTTTTAGAATTTCAGAGTAAAGCATTGTTTATAGTTAATTTGATATTTCAGTAAAGAGATAAAACGTTTTTTTAAAGAGTGAGATTTGTATTTTATTTATTTATTGTTTTATTGTTTTATTGTTTTATTGATTTAGAGAGAGGCAGAATGTGTGCGTGGAGGAGAGGAGCAGAAGGGGAGGGAGGGAGAGAGAATCTTAAGCAGGCTGCATGCTTAGTGTGGAGCCTGATGTGGGGCTCAATCTGACAACTCTGGGATCATGACCCAAGCCAAAAATCAGTAGTCAGATGCTCAACCAACTGAGCCACCAAGGTGCCCCTGTATTTGTATTTTATTGTTAGAAAAGATTTCACAAAAGGTTTTTGAATCTGGACTACCAAAAGTGGAAAAGAATATAAGTATCAGAATCTGTGTTTACTGAAAAAAAAAATACAGAAAGTTTAATAAAATGTACATTGCAAAATCTGTGTCCAGTTTTGCATTTTGCCTTCTGAGCGCTTCACTTTCTTCCTACTTTCTAGGACAAGCACATACAGACCTTTGGCTTAACGAATTATCTACAATCTTATCTCTCAAAATACTACTACTACTAACATTTTATAGGTGCTTATGGAAGTCACATATTACCCTTTCACTTAAAAATGAACTACAAGAATTTTCCTGTAACTGAATATACTTGCATGGTATTCCATTGAAGTAATACACCATGATGTATTGTTATTTTTGTTGTGGAGTTTGTTGCTAGTCACCATGAAATAACAGGCCGTACGTAGCACAGATAACAAACATGGGGAAGTTACAGAGGTTTCACAAGTTTTTAAACACAATAGTAGTTTAGTGTCTGTAGTTCCCATTTCTTTTTGGAGAGTATAAAAATAAAGCTATTTGGAACATCGATCCTGCTTGGTGTATGGTTCACTTTTAGACTTAACACTGTCAAAGTCTGTAGGGACCTCTTCCTCTCTGACTGCAGCCTCCTAGCCTAAAGCTGAAGCCTTAGGGCTAAACCCTAGGCACATGTACTGTTTGTCTTCAATGGATATTTGACATTTAGGAAGACACCCATACTTAATGTTCAACCTCACCCATCCTCTGCCCCCTAGGAATGTTAATTCCATGACTTGGGAATCAGATGCAAGTGATTTCTTTCCTTTGTGTGTGTAATGTATACATGGGAGGCAGTATTCATTGGAGTACTATGTAGATGGGATTAGGCTCTTTGCCAAGTTTACGACACAAAGGATATAGCTTACCTATTAAGTAGAATGTTTCATTAGAATTTTCTATTTACATGGAGGTGTCTGGCTTTTACCATTAGGTAACTGCCATTTACTGAGATATGGAAGAACGGAAGAGACAGACTTGGAGTGGGAATTAGGACTTCAAAATAAACATGTAAGACATCCAAAGGAGCTGTCAAGTATGTGTTTGATATAGAAGACTGGACCTCAGAGGAGAGATCAAAATTAGGGAGGTAAATGTAGGTGCTGACTGTGTAATCACTGCCCCACAATTCTTTGCTCTACCAGGCCTCTTATTACCTCTCTGATTTCATCTACTCTCCCCATGATGCCAACTCTGCTTTAGCCACCTTGGCTATATTTTCCAAATGAGTCATCCATACTCATATTTTAGAGTTATAGTTATTTTTTGTTCCCTATTTATTAAAGTCTACTGTAATCTTTTCAGTCATGCCCCTTTTATGCCACTCTAGTTAAAAATGCACCCCACCTCCTCACCCTGATATTCCTAGTTTCTTGCCCTGCTTTTTCCAAACTCTGTATGCTTAGTGTTTCCTATACCAGCTTTGTGTGGCTGTAGTGTGTAAAATAAAGAGGAGCAGTGATTTAAACTGGAGAGGGTAGGCAAAAGTTAGATCCTCCAGGGGTCTCCTAAAGAGCAGTAGGAGATGCAGTTTTTTAAGGAGGAAATGTGGCCACATGTGCATTGAAAGGCAGTAGAAGGGGAGGAGTGGTTATGGATAGATCCAGTTGGAGACAACTGCATTGGAGTAAAAACAAAAAAGAAACAGGAAAACATTTAATGATGCAGGCACTCTGCTAGGTTGAAGAAATAAGGGTGATAGAGCATGATTCCGTCTCTCACTCTTAAGGAATTGAGTCTAGAAGGTTAGAAAGATGACTTCAATCTAAGTACTCTGAAAGAGGACGGTTAGAGTATTATGGGAGCATAAAGAGTATATTCGGTCCAGACGGTTCCAATTTTGTTTTTAGGTGGTTCAGATTTATAAACCTGAATTTAGTATTTGAACAGCTTTCACAGAATGACTACCTAGAAATAGTCTCATAGTTTTAAAACTTAGAACTTAAAGGAGTATTTACCTAATCTCTACTGATGAGAAAATTTTCCAAAGTGTATTTTAAGGAATTTTAATTTTGGGGAATGTTAATAAGTACTGCTCAAAAAAAGTAATTGAGTAAGCTTTGAGAGGACTAAATTAAATCAAAGGATTTATTTACTCTAGGGCTTCTCAGAACTCATGATCTGCTTATGTACATTATAAATCTTATAGAAATGTATATAATGTATGCCATTTCCCACACTTGTTTGGCCATGGATTCTGTTATGTTAATGAATCCTCTGTGGGTACAGAACAGACTTTAGGAAATGCTAGCTTCATGATTTGCTCAGATCTTAATTAGCTAAAAGTTACCTTAACACAGTTTCCTCGACTCTGTTCTGTGATTTTTCTTAAGACATTTTAGTGTTAAATATAGAATAGCATGAACTATGAAAATGCCAGTATTCTTGTGGCCAAATTTTAATGCTATCTTATATGTGGGGTGAATGAAATTCATAGTTTTACATAAACATAGCTAATAATTCTGTATAGCTCAAGGGGCAAATCTTATACAGAATGAGTTCATCTAATTCTGTGTGAAATTTGTGACCCATGAATGTGTAATGAAATAACACTTTACCGTCTCTTTAAAACCTCTTTTTTTTTGTGGCTTTGAAGTATTAAGAATACTTCATTTTAGCTTTCTTAGCTTTAGTTCAGTCATTATTTTGGCAGATAATGCTATTTTAGAACTTCGTATATTGCAAAAATAATAGTATAGTAAAAATGTGACATTATTTATATTCTATTATTAAAAAAGAGCATTTAGAAAGTATTACTCGTAACCACTTTTCTTATACTTCAAGATCAAGGGTTGGCAAACTACAGCCCCGGGGGCCATATCCAACCTGCTGCCTGTTTTTGTATGTTCCACAATCTAAGGTTGTACTTTTAAAAATCATTGAAAAAAATCAGCAGAAGAATAATACCTTGTGACGTGTGAAAATTATATGAAATTTAGATTTCAGTAAGCAGAAATAAAGTTTTCCTGGAGCACAGCCATACTCCTTCATTTATGTACTGTCTACGGCTCCTTTCACACTGTAACAGCAGTGTTGAGTAGGTGTGACAGAAGCCGTATGGCTTGCAAAGCCTGAAATATTTACTATCTGGCTCTTTTTAGAAAAAGTTTGTAGACCTTGGTCTATATTAATGGGTAATAGAGTTTATGGGGTTATTTTATAAGTTTGAATATATGAAATATAGGGAGCTGTGTTTTATGTGTATCCAATTCTCTAAATAAATGTTTTCTAACAATTTCTATTAATTTTTTCCTGCTGGTTCTCTTCTTCATTTCTTTTTTTCTGGTATAAGATACGTGTTTTATTTCAGTTTCAATTAATTTCCTTCCTTTTTCTAGTTGATCAGTAAAACAGTTTATAATGTCATATATTGTGATAAGGAACATGTGGATTTAAGAAGCATTTGTAGAATAATCAGGAATTCGGAATAATTGTGTGTTTTCTTCATATACTTGATTTGTGGGGAAAACTTTTATGTTTGAAATTGACTTTGATTAAAGTTTTTTTTTTTAAATAATGATTTCAACTGATCGTATAAGTAGCAGAATAATATCCTTATTGGATTTAGCTGACCCAAAGAATCAGTAATTGATTTTTTTCCCTAACACAACTAGAGTGAGTAGACTACCTCACCTCTTTAATTTGAATGTTGCTACTAGTTTAATTTTAAGATTGTATTATGTATTCTGTTTGGTCGCTTTCTTCTTGCCTCTTAAGACAATTTCATTTTTTGTTTTCAAATAATAGGAATGGTTTTGCAGATGAATTTTTTTTGTAAATTTTATGGTTTGGTAGAAGTAAAAGTAATGTCTGCCTTGTTCAAAGTTATGTAAAATATGAAGTTAAGTAGCTTGAAATATGTAAATATGTCTAAAGTGCTTCAACATGTCCTTTTCAGTATAATATTTAGTTTCATTTGTAATACAGAAACTTATTTTCATCCTAAGTTATCTGAGGGGTTTGTAGAGAATAGGTACTAAGGTATGGCTCATTAATCCCTTGCCATTAACACTTCACTTATGAAGAAGAAAACTAGGTGAATGTACCTAGGCTTCCATATTTTTCATTTTAACATCTCATTCCTTTCCCAGATTTTGTTCTTAATAAATTCTCCTTGTTACTACAAGTGAAACTAGGATCATGTCCTCCCTTCAAAGAACATAGAAACACAGTCTCCATGATGAAAGAATTTCTGAGTACTCACAAATTGTGATCTTACTCCTTTGTTGGTGTAGGTTTAAAAATAAATTGATTAAAATACAGTATTAAAGTAGATTGGTAAGTGGGTTTAAAGTTCAGAGGAACCCAAAACCTACATGGACTAGTAAAATTCGTATAGTATCACATAGAAAAGATTTTCTATATTAAACTGTACACCAAGATGGATACATTCTACATAATACCACTTGAACTTTGTGTAAAAAGAGTTTGAAATTCCTCTTTTCTTTCTTTCTTTTTTTTTTCCACTAGAATAACAGTTATAATTCATACCAGCTTCAGGAATTAAAAAATATATGTGGCATTGTCTTATGGAAATCATTTATATGTTCAACAAGTACTTTTTGTGTTCTCAGAGGTGGTTAATTTCATTCATTCTCAGAGGGCTGCTGGAAGGGGAGGAATGATGGGCTAAATGGGTGATTGACAGTGAGGAGGGTACTTGCTGGGATGAGCACTGGGTGTTATATGTAGGTGATGAATCACCAAGTTCTCCTGAAACCATTATTACGCTATATGTCAACTAACTTGGATTTAAATTTTAAAAATTGCAATTATATTTGAAGTTACTCTGATGGACTAAATCTTTTTTTAAAAACAGTATTTCAAAGGACTCAAGTCGTATTTTTAATGTATTTAGTTGGCTCAATTAATCAAAAAGTGATTAAAAAAAAATCAGAACCTGCAATACTGTTCTTTCTTGAGATGGAATAGCTGTTACTTGAAAAAAAGAGATCTTTTTCTTTTCATTATTTTTAAATGTCTATTTATTTATTTATTTATTTATTTTATAGTGTATGGGCAAATTGGTTTCCATACAACACCCAGTGCTCATCTCTACAAGTGCCCTCCTCCATGCCCATCACCCTATTTCCCCTCTTACCCCTGCATTCAACCCTCAGTTTATTCTCAGTATTTAAGTCTCTTATAGTTTGCCTCCCTCTCTCTCCTTAACTACTTATTTTTGAGAGAGAGTGAGAGTGAGAGCGAGAGCGAGAGAGAGAGAGAGCATGAACAGGGGAGGGGCAGAGAGACGGAGACTCAAATCCGAAGCAGGCTGTCAGCACAGAGCTTGATGAGGGACTTGAACTCAAGAACCGTGAGGTCATGACCTGAGCCAAAGTCAGATACTTAACTGACTGAGCCACACAAGTGCCTTGAGAATCTTTTTCTTTTAGAGATTTGGGAAATGATGAATCAAGGAAAGTTTAAACATTTTCTTATTGTAGAACTTTTCAGAACTTTTATTTTTTAATATTTATGTGTATTTTATTCCTTTTCTGTATTATTTCTATATAGTACACAATTTTAAAAATTTGAATGTTGTGTCACCCCTGCATTCCAGTACCCATTCTGCCCTTGCTAGTTTCACGTGTATGTATTTTTAGGATATTTCCTGGCTGTATGTATATATTTACTTTAAGAAAGTATCATTCTGTAACAGTCTCTTCAATCTCTCTCTTTTTTAAGTTTTTATTTATTTTAGAGAGAGATTGAGAGCAAGCAGGAGAGGGGCAGAGAGAGAGGGGGAGAGAGAAAATCTCAAGCAGGCTCCCCACTACCAGCATGGAGCCCATTGCAGAGCTCGAACCTATGAATTGTGAGATCATGACCTGAGCAGAAATCAAGAGTTGGATGCTTAACCAAGTGAGCCACCCAAGCACCCTCGATCTCTTTTTTAAATTTGAAATATGCCTTAAAGATCATTCTGTATTAAAAAAATGTTTAATTTTGAGAGAGAGAGAGCATGCAAATGGGAGAGGGGTAGAGTAGAGGGAGACAGAATCCAAAGCAGGCTCCACTGTCATCACAAAGCCACATGTGGCACTTGAACCCATGAACCATGAGATCATGACCTAGGCTGAAACCAAGAGTCAGACACTTAACCGTCTGAGCCACCCCGGCACCCCATAGATCGTTCCATATTAGTATATAAAGAGCTACATCATCTTTTCCAACTTCAGTATGAAAATTTAGGAACCTATAACAATATAGATCTATTTACTGTAGTTGCCATTTGTTTACAATCATTATGAACATCACAGTGTCATAATTTTGGCTTAAATAGCCTATGTGTCTTAAAGAAATTAAAGGGAAAAATAGTCTTTCATATATATTCACAAATTTACCATATCTCATGCATTCCTTCCTATCTGAAGATGTAGGTTCCATCTAGCTTAATTCTCTTCAGTCCAAACTTCCTTTAGAATTTCTGGTAGTACAAGTCTTCTTGGCCATGAATTCTTTTAATTTTCATTAACTGAAAATATCTTTATTTTGCCTTCATTTTTGAAGGATATTTTCAATGAATAAAAAATTCTAAATTGACAGATTTTTTTTAAACTTCTAGCACTTTAAAGATATTCCACTGTCTTATGACTTATGTCTTATGGCCTTTTTTTTTCCTCATGAGAAGTCAACTATTTAATAAGTAAATAAAAATAAATATTTTAACTCACCACAAAAAGCAAAGTCTACCATCATTGGGATTATTGTTCCCTGTATGCAGTGTCACTTTGGTTTTTTTCAGCAATTCAAATATAATGTGCCTACAAAGATTTCTTTTATATTAATCTAGCTCACTGAACTTATTGACTCTGTAAGCATGTCTTGTACGAAGAGTTTTTTTTAGCCTTTATGTCTTTTGGTATTTTTCTGCCTTTTTTCCTTTGACTTCTCTCCATCTGTTAGACTTCTTAATATTATCTCATAGGTCCCTAAGGCTCTATTCATTTTTTTTTCAATCTTTTTCCCTCTCTGATCTTTGGTATCCCTTTCTGTTATTATGCCTAGCTAGTGGATTTAAAATTAGAATATACTTTTCAGTTCTAGAATTTGGATTTAGCCTTTCATTTTATAGTTTCTGTTCTCTGATAAGATTTTCCATTCATTTATTCATTAAGAGCATATATTCTTTTTATATGCTTTATCTTTATATTTTTGAACATAGTATAACTGTATAACGTCTGGGTCATTTCATGGTTGTTTTCTATTGACTGTCTTTTATCATGAGAATGGATCGTTTTTTTTCCTGATTCATATGTTTAGTAATTTTGGATTGTTTTCTGGACATTGTGAATTGGCTAGAAACTGGATTCTGTGATGTCCCTCTGGAGTACATGCAGCAAAGTTTTTTAAGTAGACAGTTAATTTGGCTGAAGTCTACCAACAAAGTATATACATATATTTTTGGTCAGTTTTTTATCTCTTTCCTGTGTTGTTTAGAGCCCTATGCTTATGTAGTTCAGGCATCAGGTAGAGATTTGGGTAGAGTTTTATACACAGAATTTGGGACTCTTCCTCTCTAGATCTGTTATTTGTAGATGTTTCCCTTCATTTCCTACTGATCTTGGCTGCTCTGAACCCTTATCTCTGGGCCTTCAGGCTAGTAAGACTTATCTGTTGGCACTTTAGGTGCTCCATAAGCAACAGACTGGAACTTCCCTAAAGTTTAAGCTGTTTAAAAAAAAAAAAAAGAGAAACTTACTATGTGCTGCTCCTTTTTACAATGTTAACCTCCCACCCCAGTATCTACCTGTTTTGTTTACTCTTCAGTGCCTTTGGATGATTATTTTTTGTATTTTGTAGAGAATTTATAGTGTCCCATAAAGGATTGGTCTAATGAGAGCTTACTTGGTCATACTGAAAACAGGATAGCTCCTTACTTTAAGAACTGTTTACTGTTTCCCTGTATACTTATTCTGTATTCATGGACATTTAGTTGTCTCTAATGTTTTTCTGTAACAGTGTTGCAGTATGTATCTTTGCACATACATCTTATTTATTTATTTATTTATCCAAGATTTTATTTAAATTCAACTTAGTTAACATATTAGTATAGTATTGGTTTCAGGAGTAGAATTTAGTGATTCATCGCATAACACACCCAGTGCTCATCCCAACAAGTGTCCTCCTTATTGCCCATCACCCATTTAGCCCATCCCCCCATGCCAACCCTTCCAGTGACCCTCAGTTTGTTCTCTATAGGTAAGAGTCTTCTACAGTTTGCCTCCTTCTCTTTTTATCTCTCTTTTATGCCTGCATCTATGTTCATCTGTTTCTTAAATGCTACATATGAGTGAAATCATATGGTATTTGTCTTTCACTGATTAACTTATTTCACTTAGCATAATACTGTCTAGTTCTATTCACCTTGTTGCATATGGCAAGATTTCATTCTTTTTGATGGCTGAATAATATTCCATTGTGTACGTATGTGTGCATATATGTGTGTATATAAACGTATGTATACATACCAAATCCTCCTTATCCATTCATCAGTTGATGGACATTTGAGCTCTTTCCATAATTTAGCTATTGTTGCTAATGCTGCTATAAATATTAGATTCTTTGCACATGCATTTTAGCCATGTATGAGGCATTCTTACAGATACTTCAGATAAATCAATAAATAAAATAGACATTTTTGCCTTGATGAAACTTACATTCTAGTTGGGTGAGATGGACAATAAAAAATAAATATATGGGTGCCTGGGTACCTTAGTCAGTTAATGTCGACTCTTGGTTTCAGCTTAGGACATGATCTCACAATTCATGAGATTGAGCCCTGCATTGGGCTCTGTGCTGACAGTGCAGGGCCTGCTTGGGCTTCCCTGTCTCCCTCTCTCCCTCCATCACTCACACTTATCTTTCTCTCTCTCAAAATAAATATATATTAAAAATAAATATAATAAATACGTTTTATAGTAGATTCAAAAGTAAGAAGTGCTGTGGACAAATAGAAAGTAGAGCAGAATAAAAGGATGAAGATTGCAGTTTTAACTGGATCTTACTGAGAAGGTGACATTTGAACAAGACTCTACGGAGGAGAGCAAGTGGGTTTTGAGAATATCGGGGGGAGAGGCAAGAGATTAGCCACCGCAGAGTCCCTGAGTGGAAACATGTCTGGTGAGTTTGAGGAGCAGGAAGGAGGCTGGTGTGGTTGGAGTGGTGTCAGTGTTGGATGGTGTGATTGAAGTCACTGATATGGTATGGAGCCAGACCTATGTAAAGCTGTATTAGGCCATTGTAAGGATGCCTTTTATTCTGGATGAGATATAGAAGCATTGCAGAGTTTTGAGCAAAACAGAGACATGATCTGACTTACATTTTTGAAAGGCTCACTTTGGTGACTAAAAGAACAGTGAGGAGGTTATTATGATAATTGAGACTGGAGATAAACCTATTTTGAATCTTTTGGGGCTTTTTGGCAACATAATTAGGTGAAAAATGATACCTTTTTGTCATTTTAATTGTATTTAATTATATTCCTTTATGAATCAAGTTGAGCATCTTCTCATATATGTAAAAGTCATTTTTTTCTGTGAGTTGTGAATTTATAATTTTTGCCTATTTTTCTATTGATTTAATAGTCTTTTTCTTACAGATTTGTGTAAGCCAGCTGATTTTACTGTGTAGCCAAGGATGAAAACTAGATATAGTCTGTCCTCAGTATATCATGCAGCTGCCTCAAGGTCATTGATCACACCAAACATTAAAAAGTACTAGAGCCAACCGTAACTAGGTGCACCCACTCTTAGTTCTTCCCCAGTCATATCCAACTTGCATCTGTTTACTTATTTTTTTTAATAAACTAACACAACATTTTTATTTATGTACCGAGCATTTTCTCAACCTTTTAACACGAAGTAGCTAACATTTATGGCAGTATATCCCCAAAGTAATATGCATATCTGGAGTAATTCTAGAGATTTATATAAAACAAATAAGGGATTTTATACTTTAATAGTCATGTATTTGTTAATTGTATGAAGATGACTTGCACATCGAATTTATCTTTTCACAGATAACTGCTGTATCTGCGATTGACTCAAAAAGAATTTCATTTTGCCCATCCTTTTACTTTGAATTCGCCTTGCTTCAGGGCTTGGTTTGCTTTACTCCCATAAACGAAGAGCCTGGTCCTTGCTGGTCTCACAGTGAGAGGGTTATCATAACACAGTGTCCCTGTAGTCAATTTACCTCCATTTACATTCTGGCTCCACCTAGACAAAGTTGCGTGACCCCTCTGTTCTTCAGTTTCCTCAGCTATAAAAATGGAAACTATTAGTACTTACCACTTAGGGCTATTGTGGGGATTAGATGAGTTGCTGTTTGTGCAGTACTGGAATATAGTAAGCTAAGTGTGAGCTCTTATTCCTCTCTCAGTTCACAGCCATTAATTGGACTCCTTTTAGGTGCTGGGTATCATGCCGCCTACAAGACGCAAGGACTCCAGGGAGTTAGACTCGCTTTCCCCCCAGGCCTGAGCAGAGACCAGTCCCTTCACAGCCTTCCTGGGACACCGCCCACAGAATAGTATGCGGATCATTTACTCTTAACTATTTGCTTTATTAAAGAACGTACCTGGTCTAATACAAGGTTCACAAATGTTTGCAGGGAGTACTGCCCTTCTTAAACGTGGGAAGTGAAAGAATATCCTTATTTTGATTTTATTAGAATTACATTTTGATAAAACAAGAGTCAAATGACAACTGAGATTATAAGTTTAGCTCTTCATTTCGTTGACTCCATCAGAAGTTCAGCGGCACGGAAGTGCTCAGGTCTGGACGGAATCATATGCACGTTTGGGTTGGTTTTGCCTCCTGAGAGATCCCTGTGGCCTTGCTCTTGCCAGTCTGGGTCGCCCTCCTGCTTTGGCATCCTCAGGGTCTCACCATCTCACATTACATTGCACATCTGTCTTCTCGTCTCAAAGAAGTGTCATCCTCTGTGAATAAGCTTGTAGAGTCCTATTTGCAAGCCTTGCTTTTGTTCTCTTGAGTGACTTTTTTAGGAGAATAACAAAAATAATAAAAATTTGCTCAGGGTGCATTCTTGCTTTACTCCCATGTGGGTCTCAAATTTTCAGAATTCTTTATTTGCTTCCTTAAAATACTTCTGGAACCTTATACACACTAGGTTTGAATGACTTTGAGTTTGCTCAACATCCTGTCTTTTTAAGAATATATGGAAGGCTTTCTCCAAATCAATAAAGGTTTTTTTTACTTTTAGCAGCAAGAGGTTTTTTACTGTATTGAACTTACTAGTTATCTACATGCCTCATTTAAAAAAAAAAAAAAAAACTGTCTTGTGTTCTTACCCTCTCTAAATCCAGATAAGTTCTTTATATTGAGTTTCAGTAGTCTAATGTAATGTAATAAAATAATTTTAATATCATCAAGTATTTTTCACCCTTGTTTGCTTGCATGCCTTCTCTCTCTCTTTCTCTTTTTTTTTTTTTTTTCACCTCTCCTCTCTCTCATTGAGATGAAAATAAGCAACTTCAACTGTTCCACTATTCTCTTTTACCTTTAGGTCAGGTTTAGAATCTTAGGCCATAATGTTTAGGCTGTGTAATTATCTCAGGTATTATTTTCATCATGGCTTATTGCTTTTCTCAGTTCGAGTTTCATGGGAGCTTATTATTCATTAATTTCCCAGGCTTTTTCTTGGCCTCAGTTGGCAGAACCTTGACCCACTTGCTTTCTTTATTTTCTTATTATTTGTTGACATTCTCACATTCTCTGGTCAAGATGCACTTTTTCAAAGATAAATGAGTTACTAGACTCCTACACTGTGGTTGACTGACAGGTCATAAAATAGTCTTCAGAGGTAGAACATAACCCCAAAAGTAAATAAGTGTCCTTTAAGACATAAAGAGAATTTAAAAATTATATTTAACATTATTCATTATTTTACATTTAATTTATCTAAAGATTTATTTAGTTGTTTTTTACTGGTTTTCTCTTTTTTAAATGTTTGTTTATTTATTGGGGGGCGGGGCAGAGCTCACGCGCACACACCCGCACAAGTGCACGCAGAGCAGAGAGGAGAGAGAGAATCCAAAGCAGGTTCCCCGCTATCAAGGTAGAGCCTGATGCGGGGCTCAAACTCACAAACCGGGAGATTATGACCTGAGCTGAGATCAAGAGTCTGACACTTAACTGACTGAGCCACCCAGGAGCCCCTTACTGATTTTCATAATATCTGAACTTATCAAGGTATTTTCTGAACACTGCCTGATATTTTGAAGTGCATTGGCTTTCTGAGTGATTGATGAACCAAATGTTGGTTTTCCTAGGGAGCATGAAGTGGTTTCTCTGGGGTGGTATGAGCACTGACCACAAAGGTCACCAAGCATGGCAATTGAAAGGCTAGAGATCTGCTAGCATTACTGTGGCCCTTTCCTAGACTTCTCCCAAGCAGACATAGTAGTGGAGCTAATGGCGTGGTCCCTAGGTTTGAGGAGCTAGTAACAACGTCCCTAGGTTCTTTACGGGGAATAACAAAAAGTACAAGAGGTGCTGAAACATTGCGGAAACATTGTGGGATGTTTAAGAAGGATGATGGGTTAGTTGCCAAGGAAGAAGGAAGGCAAACAATTATGATTTCCTACTATGATCTGACGTAGTGTATAACTTGTCTAGGTTTACATGGCCAGTGAAGGACTGAGCTGTCCCTCCAACCCAGGATTATATGTTTTCCAAGCTTATGGTTTTTTTGCTATGCCGTGTTAACTCATGTAAACATCTCTTTTTGGGAATAATAGGATATCATGACAGACTTATTTTTAAGAATATTCTTAAGAGCTATTTTGCTCACAGGAAAGAATTTGCAGTGTGAGTAAAATGCATTCTCTAATTTATATTGTTAAGAAGAATCATAGTCAGAGATCAGAACTGTTAGCCTTTCATAACTAAGTATTAATCAGCCTGTTTCCTTGCATGGTGGTCAGACTGCATGTCACTGTCATGTTGTTACCAGTATTGTCTTTTGGCCATGCTTTTGTCTCAGGTACAAGTATTTTGCCTCAGGCAAAGATAATGTAGTTTTGGTATTCTTAGCTTAGTGCATATCCTGAAATAAGACAGTTCACACTGACTTATTGATAAAAAGAATACCTAGATTATCTGAAGCAATACAGGGAAGGAGAGCATAGATAATTACAATCCAGATAATATTCCCCAGAGAATTTGTGCAGAAAAAAATTAATTTAAATTACTTTAAATTATTTAGCATTACCTCAAAGTAATTGTAGTTAAAAAAAAGGTAGAGAAGAATTTTCTGAAAGTCTCAGCTACTCTTTTATTTTATTTTATTATTATTATTTTTTAAAATATTTTTATTTATTTCTAGGAGAGAGAGAGAGAGACAGCGTGAGCAGGGAGGGTCAGAGAGAGAGGGAGATACAGACTCTGAAGTAGGCTCCAGGCTCTGAGCTGGCAGTCAGCACAGAGCCCGACGCGGGGCTCGAACCCACGAACCGCGAGATCATGACCTAAGCGAAAGTCGGACGCTTAACCGACTAAGCCACTCAGGCGCCCCTACTCTTTTATTTTAGTACAAGTTACTTTTTTTTTTTTTAAATGTTTTTTTTTTTTTATTTATTTCTAGAGAGAGAGAGACAGTGTGAGCAGGGGAGGGTCAGAGAGAGAGAGAGAGGGAGACACAGACTCTGAAACAGGATCCAGGCTCTGAACTGGCAGTCAGCACAGAGCCCGACGCGGGGCCCGAACCCATGAACCGCGAGATCATGACCTAAGCGAAAGTCGGACGCTTAACCGACTAAGCCACCCAGGCGCCCCAGTACAAGTTACTTTTTATACTGCAGAAGGATCCAGGTAATTGATCAGGTCCTTTTTCCCATTTCTTTGAAAAGTAGTATTAACTCAGACAATGGTATTGGCTCCAAATGATCTGTATAATTCCAATTAATCATACGGCATGGATTATAATAAAATGTCAAGTGTATTACCAATAGCAGAAGATATTTTTAAAATCCTTAAAAGATTATTACCAATAACTTGAGATTACTTGTATTGCTCGAATCTATCTGATAGCATATTTCCATGTGGCAATTCTAGCTAATAATATTTCTACTCTCAGCTTCTATGGAAGTCACCCAAAATTCTGCATTTTTAAAAAATGATTGTGTGAATATGAAACAAATGGCTATCCATTTGTTTAATCCATATGTTTAATTTTAATTGCAGGTGAGAGGATAAAATGTATTTTATAAAATAATTGATTAAGTGTATCTGTTCCTTGGCATTTAGAGGTTTAATTATGAATTTTATGATGTGTCAGAGCCAACATTTTCTTATAGAAATACAAGTCAAGATTTAATATTGGGCAACGGTGGGAAAGTGGGATTTAGTATGAAAATATTTGCTTTATGTAAACCTTTTTATGAATGTAGCTAATGCATAAGTGAAGTCAAGCTGTAAAAACAATTAGCTGGGAAAATGCCAAGTTAAGTTTTTTATATTCCAATGAATATCTGTTAACTACACATTATTATTATTAAACTATATTCAAATGTACAACTAGATTTCCTTAGATTCAGGTAAAATAGACTAAGTACCAGAAGTACGCAATAAGTATAATTACCATTTACATCTCCAAACAAAGCACATTAATCTTTCTGCGGCCCCGCTGATGTAATGTCTCCTCACTTTTGGGAGTATTTGAAGTGGGCAAGCATCCAAAGTTGATAGTGAATTCTGATCAGCAAAGGCACTGGACTAGATGTCTGGGCTGGACATTGTAACAAAGCAAACCATTTCTAAAGCTCTTGGAAGATTCTATACGGTCATCCCTTGGAATCTCTTATTCTAGACATTACAAAAAATTAATTTATTCAGAAAGGGTGTGAAACTTCTCCTAAAAATATAACCTTATTATGTTTGTGGGGTTTTTTTTCCATTTAAACTTCTGAAAAGCATATTCATTGGGGCTTAATTAATCAGGAAACCGAGGATTTAAAATATTTTCTGGAACCATTTTGTTGTTGAAAGGACTTGAGAGATTCATTACACTAGTTTTCAAAGAACATTCTCAGACAGCCCTTAATCAAAGATGATCTATTGATAGAATTGGATAATGAGAATCTTCTTACAAGTCAAAGAAAAAATAAGCCATATTTTCTACAATTTTCTCCAGGAAGATTTTTTTTTTTTTTTTAACCATTTGATCTCCTACACCCATAATTTCCTTAAATTTAGGACTCTGCCATTAGACTACTAGCATGTAGTATTTAGAGGATACATATTAAAAACTTGAAATTGTAGTTCTTTAAAACATTTTACTAATGTTTTTGTAGTGCAGAGAGCACTTCAAATGCACACACATATATATATCTAACTGAAAATACACAGATATACTATGCTATTTCATGAAAAATACAATAATTTCTTTCTAGTTTGCCATTTGAATAAGGTTGAGAAAGTTGATACAGACAAAATCTTTCATATCACTGATGAATCTTAGAGAAACTAAATCCTTTCTCTCAAAGTGCTTATAGATAGTATTTGGAACTTAAGTCCAGTTGATCTAACTGTAAATCTAAAGATATTTTCCTCTAACCACACCATCTCTCAGTGTTTATTTATTCCTAAGTTTATAAAAGGAACTTGATAAACATTTTTAATCATATTTTTTTAAATGTTCAGTAATTTTTATTACATTCAAATTAAAAAGCTTCTAGCAGATTAAAGTAACCTGTAGAATACTCTTAACTAAGGTATAATGCCTAAAACATTTCCCAAGGTATGTTTCATAGAATACACATGATAATTCACTAAACAGGGGGTTTTGTTACCAAAAATATTTAGGAACATTATATAGTTCTCTCTTGAAGCACTGCAGTACAAACAGCATAAAGCCTATGAGAAAGCAAATTCATTAATATTATATCTATATTAATAGACAAGTATTAATAGATACAAGATACATGAAAATTAATTATGTATTCAACACAAGAAGTTAGAAAAGGAATAACAAAGTAAGTCTGCAGGAGGAAAATGAATGCATCAGTAGATTAGAGAAACAGAAGACTAATAGAAAAAACATGCAGAATCCCAGATCTTGTTCTTAGGAAGAACCAATAAAATACTTAAATGTGTAATCTAATCAAGGTGAGCAAGTGTGAATGCAGAGCACAAATATGCAGGATGTAGTCTGACGATGGGGGAAGCCTGATGCCTAGGAAATGACAGTTCTCATAAAGGACTGCTTCTTTCAACTCATGGAAGACTATTTCAGAATCAGTCTAAACTGGGTGATTTTTGTAGGAAAATATAAACTGCCAAAAAAGATCCATTGTTGTAGAAGTAGAAGTAAAAGAACAAGTAGCCAAATAGCCAGTTACCATTACCTCCCCCTACCACCATGAAGAAAAGCACTTGGGCTAGATGGTATCACAGAGAAATTTTGTTGAATTTTTGAAAAATAGGAAACACATTATTTTGGGCAGTCAAAACTAGCCTAACTGTCTAGCTTCACAATGCCAGCTAAGACAAAACAAAACACAACAAGAAAGGCTAGAACTTCAGATCAATATTCTTTGTAAAAGAATTGAATTGCCTAATTGAAATATTGGCGAACAGAATTTGGCAGTTTACTGAACGAAGAACCACTGCAACAACCAAGTGGGATTTATTGCAGGAATGCAAAAATTATTTCACTATTAGAAATGTGGTAATAAAATTCACTTTATTGAGATGAAAAGGAAAAATTATTAACTACACAGAGGCTGAAAAGGTATTTGAAAATTCATTCTTGACTTTGAAAAAAAATGTGATGAATATTGAATACTTCAACATTGTAAACTGTATACTCTGTTGATACACACACACACACACACACACACACACACACACACACACACACTCCCCTCCTATCCCAACCAAATCCAGTAGCCAGCCATATGCATAATGAGGGCATACTAGTCACATTTCCAATAAAGTGAGAGACAAGACAAGAGCATCCATTATCAATCACTATTTAATATTCTTTAAAAGGTATGGCTCAATGTAACTAGGGGGAAAAATAAAATTTGGAAAGGAATAGGAAAATTACCTTTTTTGGCAGAAAAAATATAATTATTTATTTGGAAAATTAAAAGAGAATCAACTAAAAACTTATTAGAAGCAGCAAGAGAATTCAGTAAGGGAGATGAGTGACCAAGTTAGTATCCAGGAATCAAAGCCTTCACATTCATAGTGGGAAGGGAAGATGACCCATGGATCATTAGCATGTATAAAATCACTGAGGCTGTTTGGCAATAATGTAGACTCCTGTACTCTACCAAAGAGTCTGATTCAGTCAGCCTTGAATCTGGATTTTAACAGTGTTCTAGACCCCAACAGGAGGACTCTGATGGTCTTTGTGGGGGACCCACACTTTGAGAAATGCTACCCTGGGGAACGCACCCCCATTCCTGTGCCATCACAGCAAGCTAACTTGCTGTTAGCGTCCACATTGCTGTGTGTAGTACCATTTATTTACGTGTCTCAGATGGTATGCTGCAGTACCCAGAGGAATACAGTGGCAGCACACTGTAGAAGAGGAGCTCCCCCAGCCTCTACCAGGTTGCTCCTCCAAGGACCCTTCTGTACAGTTACAATGCGGAAGCGCTTTCACAGCTGCTCTGCTTGTCAGTCACTCATGGGAGGCACGCCTTGGTGGTTCTGCTACAAGCCATCTATCCAGTGGGATGGCAGGAAATGGGGGGGGGGGCGCGGGGTGCACTGTTAACCTGTGCTTCCGGAAGAGACATGAGCAGAGCCTCCAGGGGCGTTGCAGCCATTACTAACTTGCAGATTCCATGGGGCTGTGTTTTACTGGAGTTTCTCACTCATCTCTCGTCACTTAATCCCCATGTTCTCTAGTATCTCCCAACTTGAACACTGCTTCTCAAAACTAACTGGTTAAGTTCATCTCCTCTGACTGTACTTGTACCAAAGAAGCTACAGAAGAACAACTGTGCTGACTGGACCCATCTGAAAATAGGAACCACAGTCCTTAAGTGGACCTTTAGCACTGCCTGCAGCCCTACTGTGTTCTCCTAGGCATGTCAGCCTCCTGTTTTCAGAGATGAGGTACCTAGATGGTTGAGTGGCCTGCCAGCTGCTCTCTGCTCTTGGACAAACAGCAGCTAGAGACTTAATCTAAGTAATAAGTCAGACCATATCACTTCCCTGCTTAAAACCCTCCCTGACCCCTTCAATCACATGTGGAATTGAATTCTAATTTACCTGCCTGGCTGCTTCTCAGACCTAGTTTCCTACTGCTCACCTCTTGACTTACTGCTTTCCAGGTACAAGCACACATGCTGTTTTTAAAATGGCTGTATGTTACCTCCGCAGGGCCTTGGCACTTGCTATCTTATTTGCTTGGAACATTTTTTTTTTCCCTCCAGGCATTCATATGCCTGGAATTCTCACTCCATTCACCTCTTCATTCAAATGTCACTTCCGAAAGTCTCTCTTATTAATCTGTTCTCTTACTCTACTTTTCTTCTAACCCATCTTATCAGTCAATACTGTTTTATTTTTGATTGTCTCCTGAGGGCCGCCTACCATCTATAGGGACTAAAGCAGCCCCTGGCATGAATTAGGCCCTTACTAAATGTTTGTTACTTGCTGGGAGTTGGCCAGGGCTGGAAGTAGGAGGAGGTGAAATCACTTAGGAAGACTGTCTTGTCTTGAGAAGATTGAACCCTAGGGAGAGTTAACATTTTTTTAAAAACTTTTTTATTGAGGTAAAATTCACAGTAACGTAAACTTCATCATTTTTACTGTTTTAAGGTAGATAGTTCTATACGCTGTGAATTAGTACATTCACATTGTTGTACAACCATCACCACTGTCTACTTTCAGGACGTTTCATCACCCCTAAAGAAAACTCATACCTGTTAACAGTTATTCCCCGTTTTCTTCCTTCACAGCCCCCGACAACCACTAATCTACTTTTGTCTCTGGATTTGCCTATTCGGGACATTTCATCTAAACAGAATATGTAATATGTAGTCTTTTGTGTCTAGCTTTCATTTAGCATGTTTTTAAAGTCCATCTGCATTATATCCATGAATCAGTACTCCAGTACTGCATTTCGTTTAGTGATTCATTGATTGATGGACTTTTGGTTTATTTCCACTTTTTGGCTATTATGGGTAATGCTGTGAACGTTTGTGTATGTTTTTGTTTTTGTTTTGAGAGAGAGGGCGCAAGTGAGCGAGGGGCAGAGAGAGGAGAGAGAGAGAGAGAGAGAGAGAATCCCACAAAGGGCAGAGAGAGAGGGAGAGAAGCGGGACTCACCCAAAGCAGGGCTATTGCTCCCCTAAGATGGAGCTCTAGCTCACCCAATGCAGGGCTCAAACTCATGAACCGCGAGATCATGACCTGAGCTAAAGTCAGATGCTTAACCAACTGAGCCACCCAGTTGCCCCTGTTTCAATGCATTTTAAAATTTCTGGTTTTTAAAATTTTTTTAATGTTTATTTATTTTGTAGAGACAGAGAGAGACCGAGCATGAGCGGGGGAGGAGGAGACAGAGAGGGAGACACAGAACCTGAAGCAGGATCCAGGCTTTGAGCTGTCAGCACAGAGCTTGATGTGGGGTTCGAACTCACAGATTGTGAGATCATGACCAGAGCTGAAGTCAGACGCTTAACCAACTGAGCCATTCAGGCGCCCCTAAATTTCAGTTTATGTATATCCAGGACTGAAATTGCTGGGTCAAATGGTAATTTGTTTAAATTTTTAAGGAACTGCCAAACTTTTCCACAGTGGCTGCCCGACTATAGCCATCCTAGTGGGTGTGAAGTAGTATGTTATTGTGGTTTTGGTTTGCATTTCCCTAATGGAACATCAACATTCAAGCATGAGCTTCAAAAACATTAAGAGAGGAGACAAAGAATGAGAGAGAGTAATAAGACTGTAGCCAACATGGTTTCCTGGATTTACTGTGTTCTCAAGAATTCTTCTTGGTAACCAATGTGACCATTGGTCTCTTAGGTCTAGTTTGACTTAAATTTCCTTAAATGCCATGTCTGGCAGGACTTCTCCATAGTTTATAGTTAGTACCTCTGCAGTTTATGGTGGTTATTTTATCTAGTTCATTCAGAGACAGGATCGTGTGGAGACTAAGATCATGGGGTCTGGAGTGAGATTGCTTGGGTTTAAATGTTAGCTCAAGGTCGGGGGTGGGGGGGCTTGGGCAAATGAAATATCTCTTCCTCATTTCCTTATGTATAAAATGAAGTTGGGGTTGTTATGGTGACTGAGATTAGTATGTATAGTGCTTGGAAGAGTGCCTGACACACTGACTGCTTTGTATATTTTTGTTGTAATCATGATAATGGTGATGATGGTGATGATGATTTATCTAGATATTCATTTAGGGATGGGCAAAAGTAGGTTTATGCTGGGTCCAAGTGTAGGATTTAGAGTGTTGATTGTATATTTACAAAATGGGGCTCTTTGATAACTGCTGTGCTTTCCATAGTCTTATTGTGGTACTAGTATCAGTAACACAGTATACATTATTTACTCTTGTGGATTACTCTGTGTTCCACAAGTCACTCTGCTAGTTTATTAAATTTGCATTTGGAACACAGATTTACCTTTATTTGGATGGGGACTAGACTTATTTCAGTTAATTTTTTTTTTTTTGGCCTATACTCCAGTACAACCATCTTATTTAAAAAAAAACTGAAATTATGAAAGAGAACATCATTTGTAATTCCATCACTTCAAAGCATCCTATCCCAGTTTTTAGCACATATCTTTTTGTATTTTCCCCTAGGCATTTTAAACATAATTATAATAATTCTACAAATAGAATAGACTATCCTTACCCTCCTTTAAAGCTTATTTTCAGCTGCCCTGTGAATCTCCTTTAATAGGTCCTAATTTTTGAAATTCCTCAAGACTTTAACATTTAGATCCCATAAAAGATATATTTTCAAAATTTATAGATGTGAATAGAGAAAGAACCCTCTCCTATCTAGACATTTTATATACATACAAGCTTGAAAGTGTGCCAAGGACTATTTTATAGCTTTCTGATAAAACCTATTATTTTTCTATAGCAAGTAAAAGAATGCTTAGCAGTGCCAAAATGCGTACAAAGAGTCAAAATAATCAACATGTCATTTGAATTCTAAGTTTTGGCTGTTAGAGGTCTTTAAACATAAATTCTGCAAATATTTTACAGATAAGTAAACTGAGATAGAAAGATTAAGTGACATTTCTGTTTTCAGTCAATGTTAGAAATAAACACAGAAATCAAAAGCCTCTCCTTATTAGATGAGAAGATAACATGTTCATATATTTCAAGACATAAACCTGTAGAGGAGATATGAACACTTAAGCTGGGTTGAGATTTATGAATAATGCTATCAAATAAAATGAGGCAGTTATTTTTCAGTTTTTAAAAGTTCTCATGTTTTTGGAATATGTCTTTCTCACCTTGTAAAAATGATACTTAGGAGAGTAGACATGTTAGAGAATAAAGCAGTCACTGGATGGTAGGAGAGGACACAGCTTTTAGTTGTTGAGACTCCTACAAGATGAGTCTACAAAGAGGGCATTAATGAAGTAACTGTAGGGAGGAAGGCAAGGATATGTGGTATGGAAACTTCTTATAACAGAGATCAGATAAAAGTATAAGAATAAATTATGTATATTCTTTTAAGAGTACTTATAGAAGAATGTAAAATCTTCCCTTAACTCAAAAATCAAAACAAAATGTGTGAGGAATGTCAAACAGTGTTAATTCAAAGGAACCAAATATATATCTTGTCTTTACTGCTGTATTGACTTGTGATGTCTTGAAGATAGGCCAAATCTAAAGACTTTTTTTGGGATCTAAAGAAAGGGAACCTTTTATTTTATTTGAAATTTTATTTGTTTATTTTTTATAAGACTTCCAGCAGATAGAAGGCAAAGAGGCATGGGGGAAAGGCCTTACAAGCAGCCTTTATAAAACTTAGACTATTAGCGGTGTAACACATGATGCCCATTATTCTGACCTTTCAGTCTTGATGGGTTACTCAGTTGTGTCTCTATTTTGATCCTTATTGGCTTGACATACTATAGAAACAAACCTAGGATTTTATTATGGAGCTCTGTTTGTTTCAGTGGCTGTTGACCTTAGGTTTACTTTATTTATTTAAAAAAAATTTTTTTTAATGTTTTTTATTTATTTCTGAGAGAGAGAGAGAGAAGGGAGAGAGACAGAGAGATAGCATGAGCAGAGGATGGTCAGAGAGAGAGGGAGATACAGAACCTGAAGCAGGCTCCAGGTTCTGAGCTAGCCGTCAGCACAGAGCCCGACGTGGGACTTGAACCCACAAACCATGTGATCATGACCTGAGCTGAAGTCGGACACTTAACAAACTGAGCCACCCAGGTGCCTCTGAACCTTAGGTTTAGAAAGAATTCTTGTATTAGGTTCTCTAGCTTACCAAGAACATTACCAATTTCATAAACAAATGTGAACACAAAAATAGAAGAGGATAAAGTAGATTTTTGGAAACGACTTAAGAGTTTCCTGAGTCCTGAGCTTTGAAGTTAGACTTCAGTTTGACTCCTCACAGCCATGTTGGGAACATTTGTTAGCTCTTGTGGTGATCAGTGGGAATGTCTGTCTCACCTAGCTGCTGTGAGGTTAAATGAGAGAGATATATAGGAAAACCTAACGATGATGCTACAGGAGTGTGTGTGGTTGTTTGCTTGCGTGGAGTTTGAAGTAATCAAGTCACATAAGCTGTATTGTTAGCTATGGTGTTAGTGTAGCAGCAGTGGTTCTCAGACTCTTAGTATGAAAGATTCACTAGGGAATCTTGCTAAAGTGAAGATTCTTGTTCCATCCCCAGAGACTGATTCAGCACATCAGGATTGGAGCACAGAAATGGACATTTTTAACAGGCACTGAGGATAATTCTGATGAGTGGGATCACACTTGGCAAAATATATTTTGGAGGCTGTAGATAGAAGCCATTTGACCCTGAAACTTTAATAGCCTGGACAAGTGAGTTTTCATGGCTCCTCTTTTAACAGTAATCACTATGCAGATAAAAACATTGATCAGAAAATTCTAATTGAGAGAAATCATTCAAGAATACCAATGTATGATTTCATAAACATCTATTAATTTTTAGAAATGTGTACGTCATTTGTTAAATGTACTTTACCAAGAATGAGCTTAATGTTTGAAATAAATAAATAGAAAAGAAATTCTACTTAGAACATAACAAGTTTCAATGTTAATAAACTCTGAATGTTCCTTTAGTAAAGGAAACAAATATTTAGAGACCAAGGCCTAACATACAACAAAACTTTCTGCATTACCTCTACCATAGTTCAGTCTGGGTGCCATTACTGAGCACGTTCCAGTTCGTTTTAATTGTCATGGTGATAGGAGGAGATGTGATATGTAGGGTAATCCAACTGTGCAGGGTAGAGTATTAAGAATCATTTCTTTTAAAAATTTTTTTTAATGTTTTTATTTTATTTCTGAGAGAGAAAGACAGCATGAGCAAGGGAGGGTCAGAGAGAGAGGGAGACACAGATCTGAAACAGGCTCCAGGCTCTGAGCTGTCAGCACAGAGCCCTATACAGGGCTTGAACCCATGAACTGTGAGATCATGACCTGAGCCGAAGTCGGATGCTTAACCGACTGAGCCACCTAGGCGCCCCTTAAGAATCATTTCTAAGTAAAAGGATGGAATGAAACTAGAACAAAACAAGGCAGGCATTTCATCTTGGTATTTCCTGTTGTTAGTGCTAGAATAGTTTACTTTTTATGTTAAAATACAGCAAACCTGATTTCTCCTCTGAAAGTTACACAATATAATATGCATATACATATGTATCCACATGCATACACATAGACATATATAGAGCCATATTTGATGGCCACAAAGGAAGAGGCCCCAAGGGCTCTTTAGTGTGCAATTAATATTTTGGTCAGAAAATCAGCAGATTGTTTCAGTATGGTTATGTGTTATGACATCATATTCCAGTAAAGTCATAATGAACAGAAATTTTGTTTGTCTCTGTGGCAAACCGAAATGAGTTTTGTAATTGTCAGCAGGCCTTAGTGATTATAGTGGCGCCCACTCCCTCTACTGTAGTTAAAGGTCTGTTAGCATTCCAGTTGTGGACCTCTGTTTTCAGAAGTGTATAATTAATTGTAAACATTTGCTCTATGGTGAAAGCTTGCCATGTAAGATCTCAGTACAGGAGTCAATTTCTGATTTCAGGTTGTCTGTTTTAAAGTTTTATAGTGGAACTAGTTAAAAATACGTATGAAATGCTGTGTAGGTGGAAAACTGAATTTTGTGGTGTACAAATGAAGATAACCTGCATTTATTTTATTAGTCTTTTAAGATATATGCATTAAGGGTATCTAAAAATAATAGGAAAATGCACTTCAGAAATTCAGTAGGCGATTGTGCACCTTGGTACACTAGTTCTTGTAATCAAAGAGCAAAACAGATTGTGGTTTTTAATGCTTTTTGTCTTTGCATATTTAAAGTATTTTACTATAAGTGATTTTTTTCTTCCTTTAACTTTTTTGTACTTGCCAGTTCAAAATGAGAACATATAATGAAAACACATTTAAAATACTTTATCTTAAAACAAAATAATAGAAAACCGTGGGCCAAGAAAATTGACTTTAAGAATTTAAAACCTCGACCATTTCTTTTTTTTTTTTTCCTTATGGTGTATTTCTCCACAACGCTTGACACTATTGATTTCCCCAACATTGTGTTGTCATTTCTTTTCTAACTCTGATCCTCTTTCATCTCCTTCACTGCCGTCTATTGTTTCCCCAGCCTTTTGATCATGGGCCTCAATCAGATCCCAGCCTTAGGCTCTCTTTTTTGGTTCCTTTACACTTACCCTTTCCAGGTGCTGATCCACTCACATGGTTTTACTTATCGTCTCCCAAGTCTGCATCTTCAGTGCTGTTGTCCCTTTCTGGTCCTTTACCTTCTGTAAGCCTTCACTAATTAGTGCCATCTGCCTGCCGAACTCTTCTGCTATGGGCTCTGTGCAGTTTACCTCAGGCTCAATAGAAAACACTCTTCTCCGGATGCTCAGTGATCATCCCAAACTTAGCAGGACTTCAGTTGGACTTCTCCTTGCTTCCAAACAGACATTTTTCAGCACTGGAGTGATTTTAACTTAAGTTTTTGGCATTATGTTGTAAATCCACCACTCCATCAAAATCAATCCTTTTTGTTTGACTAAATTGCCCAATTCAGTGGTCTTAGTTCTCAGTCATCATTTTACTTGTGCCGTGACTATAATTTGACACAATTGTCCCTCCCTCCTCCTAGATCTACTTTTTCCCATGTACCTTTCAGGAAGGACCCTGTGATTCCCTACTCTTCTTCCTGTCTCTCATTCCCTCAGAGTTCTCACTGTTCTGTGGCTGTAAATTCCATCTATGTATTGATGACTCCCAAATTTTATCTCCACCTTGGACCTCTTTTCTAGAGTCCAGACTTAGAAATCTGACTGTTCATTTGATGCCTCCACATACATGTCTAAGCAGGCTGAATAATTTAATATCCTCGGACCAGAGCTGCTGATACCCACCCCCGGCAAACCTGTTCCTTCTGCAGTCTTTGCTGACTAAGTGTACAGGGACTCCCAGGGTCATCCTGGACTCCTCTTTCATATTCCACAACTAATCCTTCCGTAAACCTGATCAGCTCTACTTTTGAAATTCGTTCAGAATCGAAGTGTTTCTCATTACTTGCCCTGCTGCCACCGTACTGGGCCCCTGTTGTTCTCCTGTGTTACCCCCGCGGTCTGCTGGTAGGTCTCCTGCTTCCATCAGCACCCCCTGCTGTCTGTTCTCAGCATAAGAGTTAGGTGATCCCTCCAAAATCCAAGTCTCATGTGCTGCTTCTCTTCCAAACCTTCTGGTGGCTGGCCATTTCACTCAGGGTGAAAGTCGGATCCTTACAGTAACTTGTAGGTAAGGCCCTAAGGAATTTAGCTACCTCTTTTCATTTCTTAACTTTCCTTTCCTCATTCCCTCAATTGTAGCCAGATAAGCATCTTCTGAATTACTTGAACATACTTTGCACACTGCTGCTCCAGGGCCTTTGCACTTGCTGTTTTCTCTGCCTCAAATGCACTGTTCCAGATATCTGGGGGGTTTCCTTCCTCGGTTACTTTAGGTCTTTACACAATTGTCATATTCTCAGTGAGACCTTCCCTGGCCACACTGTCTAAAACCCACCTCCCTGACACTCCTGAACCTTCCTTCTTTTTCTGTTTAACTTAGATCTTGAATATACTAGGTATTCTGCATATTACTTTAGTTACTATCTGTTTTACCCAGTACGATGTGTTTTTGTTTATTGTCATATTCTCTTGTCATATAGAAAGTCCTCCACAAATAATTGTTGAATTAATTTATTGCATATCCTTTAATTTTTTCTTCTTAATTTCTTCTAGGTTTGTTCTTTCTTCATTCGGCCCTTTTCTTGCCTCACATCTGCATCACTGGTGCTTTCTAGTGTGACTCCTCACCTCAGTTTTGTTAAATGCAAGCCTGCTAACATTTTTCACTTAAAATATGTTTTGTTATAATACTGCTTATCTGCTTAAGAAGTGGTTACCTCCCCATTCTTTTCTTATGTTCAGTCTGATCTTTTACTTGGAAAAGTACTTACTCCTTTGGAATGGAGTAGTAAGTCCATCTCTCTGGCCCTCCCATGTCTAGTCATAACTGTCTTCTGCTGAAGTCACGGTAATCTGTGTCCTGTCCCCTGAATGGGCTCGCTTCTCTCCTGCCTCTGTTGTGACTCTCCACCTTCAGCACCAGACCATTTGGCTTGCTTCTGTCAAAATCTGACTGAAAACTTCTTACTGGAAGTCTTCTGTGATATAATTGAATGAAGTTTACTATATTAATTTATGCTTCATATTGTTTTCTCTAATATGTTTTTCATGGAGATATATAGCTATAGATACCATGACTCATATTTTATCTTTTATAAATACATTTGTGAGGTTAAAATTTTACTGGGGTTAATAAGAGGGTATATAGTACATTATATGGTTGGTATCATTTTCAAGAAAACAAATCTTGGGGCACCTGGGTGGCTCAGTCATTTAAGTGTCCAACTTTGCCTCAGGTCATGATCTCATGGTTCATGGGTTCAAGCCCCGTGTCGGGCTCTGTGCTGACGGCTAGCTCAGAGTCTGGAGGCTGCTTCGGATTCTGTGTCTCCCTCTGTCTGACCCTCCCCTGCTCACGCTCTCTCTCTCTCTCTCAGAAATAAATAAAAACATTAAAAAAAAAAAAAGAAAACAAATCTTATTAATGATTATAGAATGATTTTTAGTGAACAAATATTAATGTTTTTATTTTCTTATTTTAGGTATCATTGCCCAATGCCCAAGATCTTTTATGTTCAGCTGACTGTAGGAAACAATGAGTTTTTTGGGGAAGGAAAGACTCGACAAGCTGCCAGACACAATGCAGCAATGAAAGCCCTTCAAGCACTGCAGAATGAACCTATTCCAGAAAAGTCACCTCAGGTATGTTACTGCTCCATGTGACAGCCACTTCCTTACCATTCCCCAGTGAGATTATTGACAAGACAAATACATGCATTTTTATAAATAAAGGAAGTCATCTTTTCTGATAGGAAAGAATACTAGAATGATGGCCTGCTGTGATCTGCTTCTCAGATTACCTGTGTACTATTACTAGGTTCATATGGTGCTGCTAAGATGACCTGACCTTTGAGAACTTTGGTTCACCTATGGTGTTCCCTTCTCCGGCAACACAGGATTTGGGGATATGAACAAGGATGGGAAATAGCATTCATTACCTTACATTTAATGCTGCGTTTATTGAGCATAGACTACACTGTGTTAATGTAGAATCAAGGAGTTTAAAGGGGAAGAGATTTGTGTGAATTTTTTTCAGTCCCACTTTATTTTACAGACCAGGATATTGAGGCTGATCTTGAGTAATTTCACCCATTCCCATGGCTTTGGCGACTCTCTCTGTTGATTTCAAAGTAGTATCTCCAGCTCAGACATGTCTTATAAGTCACCTTCTTACTGAGCTGTCCCTAGTTACTGCAGAGTGTGCTCTTCACCCCTACAGATGCCCTGCCCTCAAACCTCTCGTCCTCCCCCTTTGAGATTCATCTTAGTTAATGGCCAGTGTAGGTGTTTTCTCCTTGTACACTTTCACTATGACTCTAACCTCAGTGCTTATCTGTTTTCACGCCATGTCATAAGTTTCCTGACAGCAGGAATACGGTCTCTTGGTCTTTTTATCTCTAGTACTTACTCTGTGTTCAGCATATATGAGGCCCTCCGGAAGTATGTGTTAAAGAGGTGAATAACTAAATTGGTACCAGAACCAGACATAGAGCTCCAAAATCCTGGTTTACATCCTGTACTCCTTCTCTAATTTAGTGTTTACAGAATATTAAATAGCATTAGAATATCAAGGATATTCTAATGGATGGAGGATACAGATCTCTAAAGAGAAGTGAGTCTGTGGACATGGTATAAACTCAAATTAGTATATGGTTGAGTAAAATTTTTTCACACTCAGCATTTATTCTTCCACTTTAAGGGAAAAAAAAACCCCTAAAAATTAAATCACAAAAAGCCTCACAGCAAAGCCCACAACTACTGTGGTTACATAGGAATCCACAAGATACAGTCTCTGGTTTCTTGTTACTTATTGTGTTTTAGATAGGCCCTCTTGGTTGTAGAATATATGTACAGTTTGCTGCAAAGCGGGGATTCATTGTCCTCCTGTGTTTTGTGATTTAGATTGGCGAATCAGGAAAAGAAATGGATGATGACAAAGATGCAAATAAATCTGAGATCAGCTTAGTGTTTGAAATTGCTCTGAAGCGAAATATGCCTGTCAGTTTTGAGGTATGTGCTCAGTAGAGATCTTTCATTTCTTTTCCCCTGCTTCTCACTATTTAAAGTAAAAAAACAAATAAATTAACTGGCATACTAGTATCCTGGGTGGGTTTGTGTGCTTCTTATGTTCAGACTGTATCACGAAATCATAGAGGCCCTGGAGAAAGTAGAACTTACTATAATATCACGGATTCCTGCTAATCTCTTTGGCTTTTCTGTATTAAACTTCTGGTGTATATGATATTTCAGTTTTCATCATAAAATTTATCATCTGAGTATAAGATAATTTGTAATATGCTATAGGGTTTGGTGTTTTTAGTAGGATCAAATTGAAAGTATTCAAGTTAATATTTTGTGACACGTAAATATTGATATCTAAATTCTTCTAAATTTGTGGAACCAAAATAGGTTTAAATTTAACTTTTACTAATAAGTCACAAAGAAGTAATTAGCAGCTCTCGACGTTACCACCAGATAAAAATGTCACAAAATATTTATAAAAATCATGTGAAATATGAAAGGGAAAAATATTAAATTACTGTAATACTTTCTTTATTAAGAAGTCACTAATTTTGTAACTCAAATATCTAGAAAATAGGCAAAACCCAGGAAATAAGCTAAAACAGTTATAGGGTACCTTCCTTCAAATAGTGTGGCATTCAGTTACTAGAAAGCTCCCACATTTTATTCACTGTGAAGATCAACTGACCTCGACTGAGAACCTATCTTCTTAGACACAGTCCTCATGAAAGTTACGTCATCTGATTTCTCAGCCTCTAGCAGACTGAAAACAGCAGGAAGAGGAAGCCACGGATAGGACGTCCTTGCAGACCTGTCGGTCCTTGCAAGAAATGAGAGGGAAAATACGGAAAACATATCAAAAGTAATTACATATACTCAAACTTTGTTGGAGCACGGGCCTTTTAAAGGCTACAATGAATAGGATGCTTCCTTGGAAGCATCAGTACCTTATAGTATAGAATATTCGGTGTTCATCATGATCTAATATGAACAATAAAAAGGTCAAATATTTAGTATTCTCTGTTAAGTCAGTAAAATATGTACTTTTTTAAATTTTTAAATTTTTGTTTTTATGTATTTATTTTTTAAAAATTTTTTAATGTTTTATTTATTTCTAGGAGAGAGAGAGAGAGACAGCGTGAGCAGGGGAGGGTCAGAGAGAGAGGGAGTCACAGACTGAAATAGGCTCCAGGCTCTGAGCTGGCAGTCAGCACCGAGCCCGATGCAGGGCTCGAACCCACGAACCGCGAGATCATGACCTAAGCGAAAGTCGGACGCTTAACTGACTAAGCCACCCAGGCGCCCCACTTTTTTTTTTTTTTTTAAATTGAGGAGGCTGTCCTCAAATCAATAATCAAAGTTATTAAAATAAACAATTTGGTGTTTCAACTAGTAAACTTACATTACATGGAAAGTATGCTTATCATAAGTTTCTTATCCCAGTAACGTTGGATTATTGAGATACTGTGGTGTTTTCCTTTTCTTTTCCTAATTGGTGTTATTAGAAGACAAAATTTGATGGTAACGTTACATGGTAATCTGTTTAACTAAATAGGGAATCTTTTATAAAAGATCAGAATTTTGAAGGAAACTAAAGTTTTTAGCATTTGGGTTTTGGAAAACATCTTCCCTCCAAAAACTGGTGTAGTTTAATGAGCACGTTAATATAGGGTTTAAGAATATTCATAGCTGACAGATTCATAATCCATTACTCTAGAAAAATAGGTATTTTTTATGGTATGTCTACTTACCTTTTTAAGATCATGTCACAGAGAGTAAACATTCCTTCCTATAAAACAGCCTTTGAGGTCTCCATCTAAAAGAGGTTATTTTCACCCATAAGTTATTTTTGAGAGGCTTCACATGCAGAATGCTTTATGGGTTAGAGAACTCCAGTAAGAAATAGTCCATGGACTTCAATAACTTACTCTTACAGAGGAGAAATTAGATATTTACACAGTTATATACAAATTATTATTCTGGACGGTGTGTGTACCTAATCTAGTACAGTATGTTTTATGTTCTTAATTTTCTGTTCCATACGAAACTGGGTCACCACAATTAGAATTGCCTATTTTAAGCTAGTAAAACACACATTTTGACTGTGAATTGAATGTATTTATTTAGATTTTTGTTCTTTCAACTTCAGTTTATGAAGCAGCATAAGTATCATAAATGAATAGTCCCTATATAATATCTATATAGCTTTATTAAAGAAATCTATAATTTTGGCATATTATTTTATAATTTCCATTTTGATTATGATATGAATATTAAAAAAGATTCATGCGATGATAACACTACTTAGGAGCCTGTATTAAATATTTTACTTATATTTAATAGGTCATTAAAGAAAGTGGACCACCACATATGAAAAGCTTTGTTACCCGGGTGTCAGTGGGAGAGTTCTCCGCAGAAGGTGAGGGGAATAGCAAAAAACTCTCCAAGAAGCGCGCTGCAACCACCGTGCTACAGGAGCTTAAGAAACTTCCGCCTCTTCCTGTGGTTGAAAAGCCAAAATTATTTTTTAAAAAACGCCCTAAAACAATAGTAAAGGTAAGTGTGTGCTTGTGAACATTAGTCAGTTTTATTACATAAATATTATGGTAACTATAGATAAAAGTTTTTCCTTAGGGCAGGCACCTAAGCCTAGGGATTATATATAGTCCCAGTGTTGAGGGTGGCCCTGGACTATAAATTAGTAACAGTCTGTTTTAAAATTCGTTTTGATGTTTTTTCATTTATTTTGAGAGTGAGAGAGTGCATGCGTGACCAGGGGAGGGGCAGAGAGAGAGGGAGAGAGAAAGAGAGAATCCCAGGCACACTCCACACTGTCACTGTGAAGCCTGATGCGGGACTCAAACTCAAAAACCGTGAGATCATGACCTGAGCCAAAATCAAGAATTGATACTTAACAACTGAGCCACCCTGGCGCCCCTGGTTTGCTTTTGGACACTTGTATGCCTGTGTATGTTCATCAAAAGATAACACCTTCCATGTTTCTAGTTTTATGGTTTAAAAAATACCTTCCATTCACGATCACCTTGTGATTCTCATCAGGGCTGTGTAAGGTAGATGACGGTACCCCTCCTTTTACAGTGAGGTTTTGTGAAATGTGCATGTTCAAAGAATTTGCTTGCTGTTATTCACCAGGCATGTAGAGCACCCTGAACGACTCTGGTCTCCCACCCAGTGTTCTTTCTGCACGCAGCACTGTAATAGAGTAACTGGTTGGGGTATCATGAAATGGTAATAGGTTACAGAGTAATAATCGTGTGAGTAATACTAATGCTGATGACCGTGGCAGCAGCTGGTAAATATAAAGCACTGTGTGCGCCCAGCTTTGTCTCAGCACTTCATGTGCTTGGTCACATTTGATCCTCGCAGCTGCCCTGCGAGGTAAATGGTACTGTTTTGTTTCTATTCTTTCAGGCCTGTAGAGCTTGCCAAAGAAGAAAACAGAGCACACACTTTCTCAGAATGCTGCGACTCTTTCTTTTACTGGAGCAGGTTTCTTTGTTTACACTAACAACAACAACCCAAAAAGGAATGAGCTGAATCGGCACTGGGTACAGGACACTGCCTATGAGTGCGCACTATGTGTGATACGAATGAGCTAGAATTCTGTTCACAGAGAGAGCCTTCAGTTGCCAGCATGCCACTTGCCAGCGCAGTGTCACTTATCTAGCAGACTTCTGGGCTAGCTCTATGAATCAAGGCTTACAAAAATGAAGTACAGTTAACCCTTGAAGGACACAGGTTGGAACCACATGGGTCCATTTATATGCAGATTTTTCTATAAATATAGAACTATACATGTAATTTCTTTTCCTTGTAATTTTCTTTTTCTTCTTTTTCCTTATGATTTTCTTAATAACATTTTCCTTCTTACCTTAGTGTAAGAGTACACTGTATAATAGAACATCAGTGAATGATGCGTTCATACACTGTCTCTGTTATTAGTAAGCCTTCTGGTCAACCATTGGCTAGTTAGTAGTTAAGTAGTTAACTGTTAGTAGTTAAGTCTTGGGGGAATCAAAACAAAAAAAAAAGTTCTACATGGATTTTTGACTGGGGCATTGCCACCCCCCCACATTGTTCAGGGGTCAACTGTACCTTTTATCTGTGATGAACCTCTTTTGTTTAGATGTGCAGTGGTACATCTGTGGTATTTTTATAGGCTTTCTGCTGTTTGTACCTTTGCTTACTTTAAAAATACATGCATTCATATTCACATAAATAACTACATAAACATGTGTTCTTAATAGTACTATCATTATTTCACTGACAAGGTGTAGGTTATGCATTCCTTGAAATAGCATTCTACATGGTGTGTAAAGTAGACTAAAAATAAATGCCAAATAGATCCACTCAAGAGTTATAGTGGTTCTGATGGCTGACTTTTTATTCATATGCTCTAACCACATGGTTAGGGAGTAGGATGTGCCTTTAAGAACATAACATTTGGATTTAGTTTTGAGTGTGAATCCTGTGACCTGGGCAAGTTACCTAACTTTTATAATCTTACATTTCCTTTTTAATAAAGTGGGAATAATAATTGAACTAGCTTCATAGGATTGTTATGTATTAACTTAAGTAATACACAGAATGCATTAGTAATTACTAAGTATTTATTAACAATACAAATAATCAGTGCTCAATAAAGATGAACTATTGTTCCTCTCTATCTAGCTGTTTTTTCACATTTTAGATGTATGTGAATATATCCGTGGTCTGTTTTCTGAAATATTTTTTTAGAATTTTTATTACTGAGGTATAGTAGAAATACAGTGAAATACTAGTGTCTGGAGTACAATATATTGACTCTACAGTTCTGCTCACCACAATAAGTGTAGTTGCTATTTGTCACCATTCATTATTATAATATTATTGACTGTATTCTCTGTGCTGTACTTTTTATCCCTGTAATTTATTTATTTTGTAACTAGAAGTTTGTACCTCTTAATCCCATTCCCCTATTTCACCCTTCCCCCTGCCAACCACTAGTTTGTTCTATGTATTAGTGAGTCTGTTTCTGTTTTTTTGTTTAAATCTTCTTATGATTAAAATCTATAGCTCTTCCATGATGGAAGAACAGTTCTCTACATCAGAATGGCAACATAAAACTGGTCACACTAATTTCCATCACATTTATTAAACTAAATCTAATCTTAGTAAGTTATGAATACTGAGCCATTAGGCTAGAAAAGATCTATACATTTTTATGTAGGACATAAATATAACCCTTGTTGCTTTTAACTATAGTCATTAAAAGCAAGGTTATTGTTTAAATGTTATTCCGGGGTCGGGGGGGGAGCATTTTAAATTCTCAGAATTATTTGCTGCTACTTCTATTATATAAGTACATTATTCCAGAACTTTCTTCCTATCCACCATTCGGATCTCAGCATACCCTTGATTTCTTCAGGGAAGCCTCCTGTGTTCTCCTCCACTCCCAGAATAGGTTAGCCTCCTACATTTTTCCTCACATACATCACACTTGGAATTACTTGTACCATGTCTGTCTTATGTTAAAATAAAGCCTATAGACATCTTCTGAAATGTAAGGTTATTTTAAGAAAGCAGCATACATACAGTGAGTTGGAATCTAGATAATTTTAAGTATGATCACACCTTATGGTGGGCCAATAAATGGGTCAGGTTGGAATAATATCTTGGTTTTCAGCATTTTCATCTCTTCCTTTTATGTCTTATGCGTGTAGGCTCCACAGTTCCTTATTATGCAATAGAAGTGAGAATAAACTATTGATGATTCATTATTTTATTTTTTTTTTAAATTTTTTTAATGTTTTATTTATTTCTGAGAGAGAGAGAGAGAGAGAGAGGCAGCGTGAGCAGGGGAGGGTCAGAGAGAGAGGGAGACACAGAATCCAAGGACAGGCTCCAGACTCTGAGCTGTCAGCACAGAGCCCGACACGGGGCTCGAACCCACAAACCGTGAGATCATGACCTGAGCCAAAGTCGGACTCTTAATCGACTGAGCCACCCAGGTGCCCCTATTTTATTTAATTTTCTTAATCATGCTGTGGTGTAGTTGTTGATCCCATTTTACAGAAGGGGTCTTAATGTTTAAGAAACTTATCATATAACAGTTGGGTTCCAGGTCCAGTCATGTCTGGACCATTTCCAGTGCCCTTTTGAAACTGGTTAATTGTGAACTCCTCTTGGATTTTAAGATTAACTCTACAGAGTTATTACCTTGTTAAAATGTTAGACTGTTCTGATTACATCTTTGGATTTATAGTTTGTTTTTTAATGTGGCTCTCTTCTATAAGATGAGACTTTAGAGAAGTGTTTCTGATGTTGGAGATAAAATTGTCTGGATACAACTGTCGCAAGACTGCCTATACTAGTTTATGAAAAGATAACACAAGACTTGATATCCAAGGAATAAGTTAATTGTCAAAGATGCTAGTAGTTAATTTCAGTCAAGGGAAGAAACCAGCCATTCTTAATGTTCTCAGACTCCATTATTATCTAATTGGATTTATGCATCTGGTTTTTTGTCATTGGAATCCATATCAACAACAGTGTTTTGGAACTTAAAATCATTTTTATAAAAGAGGCAAATTAAATAAGAGTAAAGACAGTGTACCCAGTGGAAGTACATACTTATTTGAATGTCTTCAGGAACTAGGCATACTTTTAGTGCTAAAAGCTAGTGCTAAAAGCAAAAGCTTCCCTTTACCTTTTGTTGATATCCCACTCTTAGGCTTATAACTTATTGTCTGTATTTATCAGTCCTTCATTTATAATTCATTTAGTTTTCATTTGTTCGTTCTTTTTTTTTTTTGCTATTAAGTAGAGGTAGAAAACAGTATTTTATCAAAAGCTAAAATTTTCCCTTTCTCTCCTCTTCCTCCACCCACCTGTCGCAGTACTGAAGTTCTCAATCTTTTTCTTCTTGCCTCTAGGCTGCTCTTCATACCTCATACTTCTAGGATTTCAATTCAGTCTCTAGACAGATGATTCCCAGATACTCTTCTGTGCTGTATGCTACCTATTGGACAGCTTCACTTCTTATTTATTTCACAGGCACATCAAACTCATCATAAACTCCTTCTCCTCCAGCATTCCTTATCACAGTGCCTGGCATCACCATCCCGCTGCTGAAACAGAATCCTGGGAGTCATTTTTACTTTTCTCTTAACCATTATATCCAATCAATCATCAAGTCCTCTTGAATCTATCACTTAAGTATTTCTTAAGTTGGTTCATTTATTTCCATCTCTCTGCCACCTTTTTGGTTCAGCTCAGAATCCTCTCTTGCCGGCACTGCAGGCAGGTTTCTGATTGCCTTCCTACAAGTACTTTTGACATCCTGTCAACTGATCTTTTAAAAAGTGTTATCTTTTAGAGACACCAGTCAGATTATGTCATGTCTCTGCTTGAAATCTTTTAGTAATTTCCCATTGCTCTTGGATAAAGTCCAGAATCCTAAACATTATTTAAAAGAGCCTGCAGGATCTGACCCACAGCACCAAACTAGGGGTGATCGAGAGCCACCAGTTAGGAGGAGGAGCTCCAACTATATATAAGTTTCGTGGCACGTACATAGTCAGTAACATAGTGATTACCCTTGTCTCTAATACTTGTTTTAGAATAAATTTTCACAGGTAGAAATAAAGTTCTGCCCATGTGATAAATACAAAGCATCATTTCTAGAAATAATATATGAAGAAGGTTCATATGCACAGAGAATATTTGATTCACAAAGATTTTTTTTTGTTTTTAAACCTTTTAGAAGGCATTAAAGCAGCTATATATCAGTTTTTTTAAAAAAAAAACATTTTAAAAGCTTTATTCATAAACATTACCCATATAGCATTAAAAATAGAATACCTTCTAAATGGCTTATATACTATTTGTATGTAAGTTAAAAAGCATATTAAGTTAAATGAAGACCTACCGCCCAACTTGAAGATAGAACATTTTTAAATGAGATTGAAGCTGTGTGTGGGCCCCTCCTCTGTTACATCCAGATACCACCTCACATAGTTAATCACAATATTAGTTTTGTATTTAACATTTCCTTACCTTATACTTTTACTGTATGTTTGTTTTACTGAAAAAAATGCGTTTGGTTAGCTAGCTTTTATAACAGCCTTATTGAAGTATAATGGACATATAATGAACTGTACATATTTAAAACATACTATTTGATATGTTTTGCTATATGTGTACACCTGTGAAACCATGATCATAATCAGGATAATGAGTCTATCCGTTGTTCCCAAAGGTTTCCTCGTGCCCCTTTGTAATCCCTCCACCCTCCATTCCCAAGCAACTACCTTTTTTTTGGCTGGCTTCTTTCACTTAGCAGAATCATTTTGAGATTCATCCATGTTGTTGCATGTAACAGTTATTGATTTTGGGTTTTTTTTTTTTAATTAAAAAAGCTTTTTAAAATGTTTATATTTGAGAGACAGAGAGAATGTGCGTGCGCGCACAAGGAAGGGGCATAGAGAGAGGGAGACAGAATCCAAAGCAGGCTCTGTGCAGTCACTTTAAAGCCCTTCACAGGGTTTGAACCCAGGAACCATGAGATCATGACTTGAGCCGAAGTTGGAAGCTCAACTAACTGAGCCACCCAGGCGCCCCTGATTCTGTTTTAATGTTAAGTAGTATTCTGTTGTATGGTTATACCATCCTTTGTTTATCCAGTCACCTTCTAGTGGATATTTAGGATGTTTTTCATTGGGGCTATAAATAGAGCTGCTATGAACATGTGTGTATGTCTTATGGGCATAAGCTTTACTTTTCTTTTTTGGGTAAATGCTTGGTAGTGAGTGGCATGGTCATTTAGTCGGTATCTATTCAACCTTTTAAGAGACTGCCAGTTGTTTTTTAAAGTGAGTATACCATTTTACATTTTCTTCAGCCATCATTCTAGTTGCTACACATCCTCTCTAATACATAATACAGTCTTCAGTTTCAGTTGTACAAATACATGCATACTGATACTTCATTGTGGTTTTAATTTACTCCAGTGACTAATGATATTGAGCATTGTTTATGTGTTTGGTAGCAAATGAGGCTTCATGAGGTGTTCAAATTTTTTGCCCACTTAAAAAATTAAGTAATAACTTTAAGTAATAATAAAAATAATAAAATGTAAATATGATAAATTTATTACTGAATTTTGAGAGGTCTTCATACATTCTAGATACAAGTTCTTTTTTTCAGTGAGAATTCTTTATGTTTTCATTGAATCATAAATGACATGAAATATCTATTAGTTTCAGGTGTACGTCATAGTGATTGAATATTTTATACATTATGAAATGATCCCCATTAAGCCTGGTTACCATCTGTTACCATACAAAGTTGCTACAATATCATTGACTACATTCCCTATGCTATACCTTATGTCCCTGTGACTTATTTATTTTATAACTAGAGTTTGTGCGTCTTAATCCCCTGCACGAATTTCACTCCTCTCCACATACAAGTTCTTTATCAAATACGTGGTTTGCAGATATTTTCTCCAAGCCTGTGACTTGTCCTTTTCAAAGAAGAGAAATTATTAATTTTGAAGAAGTCCAATTTATTATTTTTTATGGAATAGGATTTCAGTGTTGTATCTAAGGAATTGTCATCTAATCATGTCACAAAAATTTTCCCTATATTTTCTTCTGAAAATTTTATAGTTTAGGTATTACATTTAAGTCTGTGAACCATTTGAGTTAATTTTTGTAATTGTATGAGGTACGGAGTAAATTTTGTGGGTTTTTTTTTTTACATATGAATATTCAGTTGTTGAAGTACCAGTGGTTGAGAAGACTACCCTTTCTCCAATGAATTGCTTTTCTACCTTTGTCAGAAATTACCGTATATATGTATGGGTCTATTTCTGGATGTTGTTGTGTTTGTTGATCTCTTTGTCTATCTTTATGCCAGTGCTACACATACTGTCTTGATTATCATAGCTTTATAATAAATCTTGAAATCAGGTAGTCTGAATCTTTCAACTTTCTTCTTTTTTTCAAAGTTGTTTTGGTTAACTGTCCTTTGCATTTCCACATTAACTTTAGCATTAATTTATTAAGTATTATAAGAAAAAGTATGGTGGGATTTTGATTGTGACTGCAGTGAATTGATAGATCAGTTTGAAGAGACTTGACATTTTAAGATATTGAGTCTTCTGATCCATGAACATATGCCTGTCCATTTATTGAGATCTTGGTTAATTTCAGCAGTGTTTTGCGATTTTAGTGGGCTTTACATAAATTATACTGTATTCTCTGTGCTTGCTTTTCTTGTCTTAAATTTTTTTCCTGAAATTCACTCATTTTGAAGCATGCAGCTGTCCTTAATTCATTCACACTGCTCTATGCCACTCCACTGTGTTAACATGCCATAATTTATTATTTTATTGATGAATATTTAGGCTATTTTCAGATTTTTGCTATTTCAAGTAATGCAGCGATGGATATTCCTGTACATATGAGCTGGCACATACAGGAAACCGTTTTCTAAGGGTATATATAATTCTGTGAATAGGCTACTGGTTTTAGACATTGCCAGATTGTTTTCCAATTTATATTATCAGCAGTGTATAAGGATTTTTTTAAAGTTTATTTTGAGAGAAAGACCGAGGGAGCGAGTGGGGGAGGAGCAGAGAGAGAGAATCGCAAGTAGGTTTCATGCTATTATTACAGAGCCTGATGCAGGGCACAAATTCACAAACTGTGAGATCATGACATGAGCTGAAACCAAGAGTCAGATGCTTAACCAGCTGAGCCACACAGGTTCCCCTAAGGGTTTTGTTTTTTCTTTTTAAGTTTATTCATTGGCTTTTTTAGTAATCTCTACACCCAATGTGGGGCTAGAACTCAGGACCCCGAGAACAAGATTCACTCTTCCAGTTGAGCCAGTCAGGCACTCCAGCAGTGCATAAGTTTTTGTTACTCCCTGTCCTCATCAGTTTGGGCTGTCAGACTTCTTAATTTTTGCCAGATGGATGAGTGTGAAATAATCTGACTGGTTTTAATATGCATTTTCTGAGTTGTTGTTGTTGTTGTTGTTTGAGAGAGAGAGACAGGCAAGAGCGTATGTGTGTGCAAGAGCGGTGGTGGGGCAAAGGGAGAGGGAGAGAGAGAATCTCAAACAGGCTCCATGCCCAGCACAGAGCCCGACATGTGGCTCAATCTCATGACCCTGGAATCATGGCCTGAGCTGAAATCAAGAGTTGGATACTTAACCAACTGAATCACCTAGGCACCCCCATTTTCTGAGTCTTAATGAGAGTGATTATCCTTTCATAGTTTTTTCTTCTGTTAAATATCTATTTTGCCCATTTTTCTTTTATATTGTCTTAGTACTTTTTAGGAGTTTTAAAAAAATGTATATTGGATACTGGATACATCTTTTTTTTAGTTATATGTATTGCAGATATCTCTTTCCAGTTCATGGCTTGTCTTCTTACTTTCTTATTGGTGTTTTTGATGAACAGAAGTTGTGACACAGACTTAACCCAACTTATCAATAATGCCTTTGAGCCCTAAATCCCATAAAAGTCTTTGTTTCAGATCTGTTCTATAATTTACATTTATAAATCTTCATCAGTGACTCTCCAGTTACATTATCTTCCCCAGTCATGGTTTTGCAGAGGATGCGGGGAGAACCACTGTTTCTTAAAGGATCTGATAACAAGTGTTACAAGCGTATTTTGAAATTTTCTCAAATTATTTTTTAGGCTGGACCAGAGTATGGTCAAGGAATGAACCCCATTAGCCGCCTGGCTCAAATCCAACAGGCCAAAAAGGAGAAGGAGCCAGATTATGTTTTGCTTTCAGAAAGAGGAATGCCTCGACGTCGGGAATTTGTGATGCAGGTATTTCTAACTTCTATATTAGAAAAAAAATTTTGTAACTACTGAAAAAAATTAGAAACCCCCAGACTGGAATAGAGATAATGGGGGTAAGGCAAACTAGAAACTAATAACATTGCTTCCTTCCAGGCCCACCTACCACTTGCCTGAAACATTCAAGTGTCAAGGACATGTTCGAATAGACAGTCTGGGCTTTTGAAGGGACTGTGAGCTCACACAGGTTATTTACCACAGAGTGTATAATTCAGAATTCCTATCTGTAGCTTATGTTATACTTTGCAGTCAGGGGCTGTTAACTACTGGGGATAGGATACAGATGGAATTAGAAACATAATTTAGAAGATAGATGTAGTAGATGCAACAGGGTCAAGAGCATGAGCTTTCGGGTTATCAGGAAAATTAGGGGAAGAAAGCTAGCTGGTGAGGGCTGAGGGATGCAGAATTGCTGAGAGGCTTCAGATTGAGGTGCATGCCTAAAATGCCCCCCTTTTATTTATTTATTAAAAAATTGTTTTTAACGTTTATTTTTATTTTTGAGAGAGAGCATGAGCACTTGAGTGCAAGTGGGGGAGGGGCAGAGAAAGGAAGACAGGCTCTGAAGCAGACTCCATGCTGTGAATGCTGAGCTCAATGTGGGGCTCGAACTCATGAACGATGAGATCATGACCTGGACTGAAATCAGGAATTGATCGCTTAACTGACTGAGCCACCCAGGTACCCCTCTCCTTTGAAAATTTTATCCATTCATCTTCATTTGCCAACTCAAGCCCTAGTAGTGAAGAAACCTTTAATTCTTCTTATGTAGTTTTCAAGTATACCCAAAAGTGGATATATTTAATAGTTTCTACAAGCAATAATATAATGAAATAGGAATAGCATATGAGGAATATGCCCAGCATCCAAACACAACAATTAAGATTTTTGCCCCACTTACTTCTGCTATCAATTTTTCTTTCCTCCTTCCCTCCCTTTCTTCTTTTCTTGAAGTATTTCAAAGCTAATATCTTGCCACATATCATTTTAGCCTATGTACTTAGTGTATATCTCTAAAAAATATGGAAGTTTTTCTTTTATATTCTTACATTAGGCATGATTCATATTCATTAGAATCATCTAATACCCAGTCTATAGTGAAATTCTCCTTACTGTCCCCAAACTGTTTTTGTTATAATTGTCTTGTCAAAGCAACTTTCTCCAATTAGACCCATAGATCTCACTTTTAATTAATCCAGTTAAAACCAACAAGTGTCTGTTAAGTGCTGACCATGTGGCTGATATTTTGGCACTAATAACATAGTATCTCATAGTATCTCATATTGGTTAACTTTTCATGCATATCTAAATTTTACCTTCTTTCCCAATTTATAATCTCCATATTTCTTTATCTCAGAGTACCTAATATAGTATATGTATATAGTATTACCTTAAGAAACCTTTGGTGTATGATTGAGAGCTAGTATCTTGGGCTTTTGTTGGAGATGTAAACTTATGATGGGAACCTCAATATCCAAAGAGGGGGGAATGCTTCTTTGGTGTAAGCACATTACTGTCTAGATGTCATTAGGACCCAGAACAGTTTTATTCTAGTATTTTTACTTTGTAAAATATGGGCACCATTTTTCTTTTTATATGCTTAGCTTTAAAGAATTCTAGGAAGTATTTTTTGAACTCCAAAACCTGAGGAGGGGAAAATCACCTAAAATTTAGACCTGTGTTAGAAATAAAAACTGGCTTTGACTTTATTAAACAATTTTTTTTTTCCTGTGGAGCATATTGAGTACCCCTTTTGAAAAAGGAATTTAGAATGTTTTAGGCCAGCTTCCATTTTATGGGTATTCATAAACATTCTAGTCAAATGGGAACATTTGGCTGTGCGTTTAAATGTTTTCACACTGAATTCATACTGTTTTTCCCCCTTCTGGGAGCCCCAAAGGATTCATTATAGTATTGCAGCAAGTTTATCAAAGTACAGGCTTTTGTATAAACTACTTAAGCCATGTTATCATTTGTTATAATTGAATGTGGAAGTAAAATATCCAGAGATAATATGCTCATATTTATCTATCACTAAAACTTTTTAAAAAAGGTAAGTTTGTGTGTTTTAAAGTAGATGCAGTTACTTGTATTGATTACTAGACAGAATCTCTGATGACATAATTGGGGTGTTTATTTCTAGAGCATATTTCTTAGAGCTTTATATTTTTTTTAGAAAGAGGTGTTTTAAATTTTCAAAGAGAAAATAATGACAACCACACCAAATTGTATATCAGCACATTCTATTATTATATAGTGGATGCGTTAATTTTTCTACCTCTCATTAAGATCTTCAGGTTTTTAAAAAATACAAAGCAAATTTCGTAAGTTTTATTTGTATTTTTACCGTAATGTTAACTTATTTATTTTGAGAGAGAGAGCAGGGGAGGGGCAGAGAGAGAATACCCAAACAGGCTCTGCTCTGTCAGCATGGAGCCCAGTGTGGGGCTTGATCCTATGAACAGTGAGATCATGACTTGAACTGAAACCAAGAATTGGACACTTAACTGACTGCGCCACCCAGGGCCCCTATCTGTATTTTTTTTTTTTTAAGAGGGAAGGCACAAGTGAATGAGGGGCAGAGAGAGAGAGAGAGAGAGAGAAGGCAGCGGGCTCACCAGAAGTGGGGCTCATGTTAGTTTTACCTCAGGTGGGGTTTGAGCTCACCTAATGCAGGGCTCATGCTCCCCCTCAAGTGGGACTGGAGCTCCCCTGAAGCAGGGTTCAAACTCAGGAACCCATGAGATCACAACCTGAACCGAAGTCAGATGCTTAACTAACTGAGCCACCCAGATACCCCCATCAAATTTATTTGTGACTCATTGAAAGTGAATCAATTAAGTCTTTGGTAAATGCTATTTTAGAACTATTTTTTACGTTTTTTGAGGACTTATTTAAATGATTTATTTAAAGATAAAAACCAGGCAGTCTTAAAGTTATTGCATAGCAAAATAATTGAACTTCTTTGTAGATAAATTAACATTTTAATGTAAAAATAGTATTTGTAATAATTAAAAAATACTGTGAATTTTCAAGGAGGATGGCTTATGAAGTTTACTTACATACTTGCTTACTTACATACTTACTTGCTTCTATAATTATATATTTTTTTAATGTTCACTGTGTTTGTTAGCAGGGAATCAGAGTCCTTCAGCACAGTCCTGTTTTTTGATACTAGCAAATAACTCTGGGATGATTACCTGCAACCTTTTGAACCTTGCCACCATATCAACTTGTGTGAGGCAGGGGGTGGGAGAATGGGAAAGACCAATCCGGAAGTACCTGTTCTAGAAGTAAGTCTTGAAGGTGGCAGAATAGGTCAGATGGAAAGCTAGCAGATACAGGTTGAGTCATGAATGCTGAGTCAGGAATAGCCTTACCCAAGAACAGGAGACTAGAGTCAAAGAGCATCAGGCCTAGGTAGATAAATGAGATTTAGAGATGAAGCAGCAAAAGAATTGAATGAGAGCTAGTGAGGTGTATGTAGCATGTCAAAACAGCTGGAACATTTTTTTTGCTGCTGACTGATCTTGTTTTCATTTACTTTGGCAAGTCTTTTGACCCTCAGAGCAGTAGAGGAAGCTTCTGACGTAGCTGGCCTACTCTGTTAGCCAGCAAGCATTCCAGCAACAACACGGGCTGGTGAATCTGGAACTGACCAAACACTGGAAAAAATAACCGGTAGCAGAGGCCTGGCTTTAGCCAGGGACTCCAGCACCTTATAGCTAGAGCCTGCTACGCTCAGGTCAGATGCAGGCCAGCACAGCTGTGGGAGATAGCAAGTGTTCACTCAGCTCCAGGGACCTGCCATGGACAGTATTTGATCAGTGCTTCTGAGGGAAGTCCATAGACTGCTGATTTGTCATAATGTGCTGGCTTCTCGTTTCAGAAGAAGGAGCAATGAAATGTTTCAAAGACAGTGCACAGATTTGAACTGTAACATTTGTAAGAGTTGCTATAGAAATTGCATAATGAATACATTTTCAATGTTTCCTATAAACAAGAACTGTGTCATTTAGTTCATCTTGACTTTGTCATATAATTTGCACATTGTATTTAAGGGTTTTTTTTTTTTTTTTTTTAACCCTCTGTTAGAATTACTTGGTTCACTGAAGCTTAAACATAGTGATGGAAATGGTAACACAAATCAAACTTAAATAATGGTGGAAGAATAAATGGCAAGCAGTACCCAAGTGTGGATGCCAGATGGGAACTGATATGTTCTGAGACAAGTGAAATAGCCAGTTATGCTTTCACCCAAGAGCCAAAAAAGAAAACTATGGGTAGAAGTGTCATGTTTTATATCTGAAAGCTGGATTAGTTGCACAATTCATTGCTAGTTCACAGTGTAATGTAATTGTGAAATTTTATTAAAGTGGCATGCAACTATTTAATTTTTTTTAAAACAAAGCATAGTGACATCAAATTTTCATTTATAAGCTACCTGTTCAGTTTTCTTGCTCATTTTTCTACTAGCTTTAAAAAAATTGATTTTGGGGTGCCTTAGTGGCTCAGTTGGTTAAGCATCCAACTTCGGCTCAGGTCATGATCTCACGGATCATAAGTTTGATCCAAGTATATGTCTCTCTGCTGTCAGTGCAGGGCCTGCTTTGGATCCTGTCTCCTCTCTCTGTTCCTCTCCTACTCATGCTTGCTCACTCTCTCTCAAAAATGAACATTAAAAAATAAATAACTCTTTTAAAAATTGATTTATTGGAGTCTACTATATATTCTGGAATGTATGTCTTTTTCAGTATGTGGCCTTTCAAATACCTCTTTTTGTGTTGTGACTTTCTTTTTTTCCCCAATTTTAGTGATATTCTTTTGAGGAACAGAAGTAATTATTTTTTTAAGTTTATTTGTCTGTTTGGGCGGTGGGGGGTAGAGGTAGAGAGAGAATCCCAAGCAGGCTCTGTCAGTACAGACCTGAAGCTGGGCTTGATCTCATCACCATGCAATCATGACCTGAGCCAAAATCAAGAGTTGTGTGCTTAACCAAGTGAGCCACTCAGACACCCCCAGAAGTAACTAATTTTAATGCAGACAAGTTTATCTGTCTTTTCCCTTATGTTAACATTATAAGTGTAGACATCCAGAAGACTAATGCCCCCACCTTGTTTTCCCTCAAGAGGATCTTGAATGTTGTTAGCACTTTGCATTTCCATATAAATTTTGGAATCAGCTTGTCAAGTATTGTAAAAATCATGTGTGGGATTTTGATGATAATTCATTGAATTTATAGGTCAATTTAAAGAGAATTGATATCATGTTGAGTATTCAGTACATGAGTGGTATATCTCTACTAGGTTTACCTTAATTTTTTTCAGTGTTTATTATTTTCTATATAAAGTTTGTTTTAAAAAAATTTTTCTTAGTGTCTTTATTTTGAGAGACAGAGGCAGAGAGCGAGTGAGGGAGGGGCAGAGGGAGAGGGAGACACAGAATCTGAAGTAGGCCCCAGGTTCCGAGCCGTCAGCACAGAACCTGACCGGGGCTCGAACCCACGGACTGTGAGATCATGACCTGAGCCGAAGTTGGACACTTAACCCACTGAGCCACCTAGGCGCCCCTATATAAAGTTTTTAAATATCATAGGTATTTGACTTTCACTCAGTGTAAATGGTATCTTTTAATAATTTTCTACTAGATTGTTGATGGGATATAACAGTGCAGTTGGCTTAGGGCTCCTGGGGTGGCTCAGTTCATGATCTCACAGTTTGTGGGTTTGAGCCCGTGTCAGGCTCTACACTGACAGCTCAGAGCCTGGAGCCTGCTTCAGATTCTGTGTCTCCCTCTTTCTTTGTCCCTCCCCCTACTTGGGCTCTCTTGCTCTCTCAAAAATAAATAAATAAACATTAAAAAAAACTGCAGTTGGCTTTTGTATACTACAATATACATAGAAAACTTTACACTCTCATAAATTCTTATAATTTAGCTATAGATATTCTTGGATTTCCTATATAAATATATATCCAAATAATGACTGTTTTTATACTTCTAAATCTCTGGTTTCTTTCTTATCTTATTTCTCTAAGATTTGTTGTAAATTGTTAAATACTAGTAGAAATAGAGGGCATCATTGTCTTGTTTCTAATTTCAAAATTTCAAAAGTAAGTATAATGTTTGCTGGGGTTTGCTATAGGCTTTTTGCAAAGTACTCTATCATATTTAGGAAGTTCCCTGTTTTCCTTAGTTTGCTAGGAGTTTTTATTATGAATGTATGGTGAGTTTTATCACATGCTTTTGCTCCATTTATTAGGATGAACTTATGTTTTGTCTCCTCAACATGTTAATATAGCAGATTCCATTGATTTTGTTTGAGTTTCGAATGTTAAACCAGTCTTGCATTTCTGGAATAAACCTAACTTTGTCGTGATTTTTCTTTTTATTTTATTGCTTTGTTCAATATACTATTATACAGTTTAAACTTTAGCAGTTATATTTGGGAATGATATTGGTCTGTAAATTTCCTTCTTAAATTGTTCTTGTTGGGTGTTAGAGTCAAACTGATACCTCATTGAATAGGAGACTGACTTCTCTTTTTCTTTTCTTATGTGGAATTTGGTAAGGTTAGCCTTATTCTTTCTTAAATAAGAACATGCTGGAGAAGCTGTCAGGAATTTTCTTCATGGAAACATTTTTAAATATTGTTTGATTTTTTTTTTTTCTTATAGTAGTTATAGAACTATACAATTCTGGATTTATTCTGTGCCAGTTTTGGTAATTTGTATTTTTCAGGAATTTTTCTCCTTTCTCTAAATATTTGAAAGTTTTTAGCTAAAATACTCAATATCCCTTATTATTTTTTAATTCTACAGAAGCTATAGTAATCTCCCATTTTCATTCTTAATTAGTGCCTTCTCTTGCTTTTTCTTGATCAATCTTAACTTTGGTTTATCATTTTATTTAGTCTTTTCAGAGAACCAACTTTTGCCTTCTTTGAATTTCTTTCTTGTATTTTTTTCTTTTTCCTTAATTTCCCTCCTTATCTCTATTCCATTTTCTTTGGATTTGTTTTGCTCTCATAACTTTTTGAGCTGGATGTTTAGGTCATTACTTTCCTGCCTTTCTCTAAGCTTTTATGGCTATATATTTTCTTTTAGACCCTTCTTTAGCTATATCCTTCAGGTTTTGATAATTGTATTTCCATTATTATTTATTTAAAATATTTCCCAATTTTTATTGGGATTTCTTCTTTGCTCATAGATAATTCAGACTGCATTGTTTCATTTCCAAAGTTGTGCTTATCTTCTTTCTTGTTTGCTGCTTTGATCATTTATGGAGACCAGTGTATAAGTCAAATCCCACTGTAGTATATTTTTTATTTCTCCTTGTAATGCTATACTTTTTGCTTTCTTTAGTTTTTAAAAATTATTTGTTTTTTTCCTTTTTCCTTTCCAATATACTTTTTACATTTACATTAGCTCTTGGCACATGCATCATAGAAAATGTCTATGTGGATAGGAGATGGCTCATGTATATTTAAATACACGTATATACATATATATATGTGTGTGTATATATATATATATATATATGTATGTATGCATCAGTTATTTGCAAATGGTAATTGTGGAATAGTTCTTATGACAAAAAGCTACTGTTTGACCAGTTATGATTTATTATACACTGTAGTTTACATACATTTTCTTGTTTAATTTTCAGAACAATACAGTGACATAGATGTATTACCCTTCTTTTACTGATGAGAAAACTGAGGCTTAGAAATATTGAGTAATTGAATCAGTTCATACAGTTAAGAAGTAGTAGAATTGAATTTCACGCCCAGTTCTGACCTAGAAATCTTTTGTTCTTAACCACAATATCGTATTAACCTTTGTACATTAATTTTTCTCAGGAACTATTTAACATAAACCTTTGTAAAGTTGGGATGCAATGTAAACGTTGTTTTGAATGGCACCACCATGAATTTTAGTCTTTTAGTATATTAATTTAAATTAATAATGCTAAATGGATTCTTAACCAACATAAACTCTGTTATAATGTGAATTTTATTTTTCTGCTTATATAAATATTTTTGTTTAAAAAATTAAATAACATGGAACTATGTAAGGAAGTAAAAATCATTTAAGATTCTGTCACCCTGGAATAAATCCCCATTGCCTTTTTGAGGACCACATTGTCATACTTTTTTCTACATGTATTTTCACTTGAATATATCATTGTATGTAATTGAGGTAGTATCTTAATTGCTGTTTTTATTTTGGGCTGAACTTTATATTTGTGAATGCTAGAGAGCATAACACGTTGCTTTTTGGTGGTAAGGAGTTCCCGTTTACCAAAGCAATTACCATCTATTTCTTACTTTAATCTTACCAGGTCAAAGTAGGCAATGAAGTTGCTACTGGAACAGGACCTAACAAAAAGATAGCAAAAAAAAATGCTGCAGAAGCAATGCTGTTACAGCTTGGTTATAAAGCATCCACTAGTCTTCAAGATCAACTTGACAAGGTGAGAGCTAAGTTTACATTTGCACATACCTGCCCTGTGAGAATATCAAAGTGATGAGCAAATCGTATGTTTTCTAATGCTAATTACTGTGTTATCTAGTGGTAAGGTAAAAGTCAAAGTTTTTTTTCCTCAAGGCAGTACTCTGTATCGTTAAAGATAAATTCTTCAAGTACAAAGTAACATCTGTTTACAGGGTGTTTCATACGAATATTAAGATTAAATATTAACCATAATCTTATAATTGGCTTATACTAAAAATTGTATATATTTTTTTGTATCATTGTATATTTTATATAATACCAACTGAATAATTTTTAGCTTATTGACTAGTGGCTTTTGCCATATAGCCACAGTTTTAATTTGTGCTTTTTAAAGAACACAGACTGTTAGCCTTCATTTCTGGAATACAGCTGCAAATACTGGAAATAAAGATCCTGAGTTGTCCCTTTAGGGCAGGAACTCTACTGGACAGGCGCTCTATAAACTAATTTTTCTATTTACTTTAAATTTAAAGGTAAACTCAGGGGGTGTTTATTTTCTGCCAAGACTTATGTTCATGGTCCCCTATTTCTTCTGCAGCAGTTAATGACATCATTAACACGTGCCTTGTTGCAAGAGAAGCAGTGAACCCCAAATTCAGGACTTGGCAGATGATTTGACAGGAACTGGCTTAATTTCATTTTGTATTGTCATTTTATCTGTGTACATGTAGAAATTATTTTTATTAATATTTTAATAAATGAAAACTCATAAAACTAGCTTAATAATTATTTCTATCAAAAACAGTATGCTTTTTTCCATGCCATTTTCTCATGTAAGGACTCTGTTTTTAGAGATGTTTTCAGTTTCTACAGGAGTACATTTCTGAAATTCAGAGTGAAAACAAAATCATCTATTAAAAAACATTTAGATATACTTTTCTTTTTAAGACAGCTGTGAATACGTAGGCAATTATTTTGAGTGATTAAGAATTATTTGTCTGTGTGGTATCACTAGAGATTTCAATTCTGTTTTTATAACCTGGCTAGTCAATGCTTTTTCTTCTTTTAAAAGTATTTGTAACATGAAACCCAACATGTGTTCAAGATTCCGTAGTTCTTATATTATGTATATGTTGTTTTAACTTAACACATTTATATTGACTTAAAACTAGTGAGTGATTTATAAAAATACATCAAAATAAATCTCATTGACATGTATTCGTGTGCATTACTTGTGAGAATAAAACAAAAGTCAGCATTAATTTTATTAATTTGAGAAACATTTTTATATACCTACTGTATTATTGGTCAGAAACATCCCAACAGGGGGTGTGTGTGTGTGTGTGTGTGTGTGTGCGCGCATATGTGTATGTATGTGTGTTTGTGCATATACATATTCATACATCACTCACAGAGATTTATTTTAAGGAATTGGCCCATGCAATTGTAGAGGCTTGGCCACAGTCTGAGGGAGAGGTCAGCTGGCTAGCGAATCAGGAGTTAAGTTTGAATCCAGAGGCATTCTGCTGGAGATTTCCCTCTTGCTTCAGGGGAGGTCCACTTTTTCTTCTAGTTAGTTCTTCAATTGATTAGGCCCACCCACATTATAGAGAGAAATCTACTCTACTGAAAGTTCAGTGATTTAAATGTAAACCTCTTCCAAAAACATCCTTACAGAGCACCCAGAATAATGTTTGGTCAAATATCTAGGCACCAAAGTCCAGACAAGTTGACACATAAAATTTCCCATTGCACTCAGTTAAAAGCAAAACTGAAACCTGGTCCCTACACTCAAGAAACCAACCCTGTCAGTGTTAACAGGGAGGAGCTTTACTCATATAACAAAAATTATAGTATTCTCAAACCTTACAGAACAAGAAAATGAATCTGGAAAGTCAGGAATAGCTGAGACCATAGTTTTTATGTGAGTTAAAGAGCTTGAGGAATTATTAAGATTCGAATATGAAAGTGACATGATATGGTATGCATTCTTCAGAAGACAGTTGTGTAAGTAATGGAGTGAACGTATTTGAGCAGGGTAAGACTGAAGGCAGAGGAGCCAGTTAGGAAGCTAGCAGAGCTGTTCAGGTAAAAGATGCTCAGGGTCCGGACTCAGGCAGTGGTGGTAGAAAAGAGAGGATGAAGATACCAGAGGTATTTCTGAAGTGTAAGTGATATGTTTTTAGTAGCAGATAATATGCATGGGGGATACCAGAATCAGAGAAGGAAAGGAAACCTGTAAAAGGGAGGAGACAGTGACTTTAAGAAGTAGGTGGCGGGCGTATGCTGCAGGGAGATCAGATAAGGAAAGGACTGAATACACTGATTTGTCAGTAAAAAGATCTGCAGTGAATGTGGCAGAAGCAGTTTCAAAACCTGCAAAAACAGTTTTTTAAAAGTTTTTTTTTTTTTTTAAATAAACAAGATATGTACATGGCTAAAAGAATTCATATAGCACGAAAGAATAAGTAGTCTTACTTTACCCTGAGACCCTTGGCTCTTAATCTTTCTTTTGAATACATCTCCCACAATGAGTTAATATTTGTACAGCATTTAGGATACTCAATCACTGTCTGAAACTAAAACACTGTCTGAAATACAGTGAAAGCTATATAAGAATTTGATAAATAGAAATAAATATCCTTATAGAGATATTCTATGTGTATATACTAATATATTCTCACTTTATTAAAAAATTCAGATTTATTGAGGTGCAGTTCAATGAATTTTGACATGTGTGTGTTTACATGTATGTACACATTCACTGGCTACCACCATAATTAAGATTTATAATATTTCTGTTACCCCAAAAAAGTTCCCATTTGTAATCTCTTCTCCTCTCCTTAGCCCTGGCAAGCACTGATCTAATTTCTGTCTCTATAATTTTGCATTTACTGAATGCCATATAAATTGGATCATACATTAGGAAGCCTTTTGTGTCTGGCTTCATAGTTCTGAGATTCATCCATGTTGTTTGCATTTATCATTAGTTTGTTCTTTTTTATTGTTATTCTTTTATTCTTTACCAACATTTGGGCTCTTTCCAGTTTGAGGCTCATGTATATAAGTGTTTATAAGCGTGTATTTGTCTAGTATATTCTTCATTTACATATTTGTATAATAAGAACATGTTACAATTTTGTTCAGAAACTGTGAAGATGTTTTCCAGAAAGGCTGTCCCATTTTGTATTCCCAGCGGAGTGTTTGAGAGCTCCAGTTCCTCACATCTTTTCCAGCTCTTGGTATTGTTGGTTTTGATAGCTTTGATCGTACTAGTAGGCATATAGCGTTATCTCATAGGAACTTAATTTGCATTGGTCTAAAAACTAATAATGCTGAGTATCCTATCATGTATTTGTTTACCATTCATATCTCTTCCTTGAAATGTCTGTTCAAAGTTTTATCTTTTTAAAAATTGGATAGGTTGTTTTCTTACTGAGTTGTAAGAGTTCTGTACATATTTTGGATGTAACTCCTTTATCAGATAAGGAACTCCCCTGCCTTCTCCTTCCCTTCTTTCCTGCTCTCCTTTCCTCCTTCTCCACATAGGTTATCTGGTTGTTCTCGCATCAGCTGTTTTAAAGATTAATGCTTTTTCCATCAAATTCCCTTAGGAACTTTGCTGAAAATTGGTTAACCACGTATTTGTGGGTCTGCTTCTAGATTCTCTATGCTGTTCCATGAATCCATATGTCTGTTCTAAAGCTATTACAACTGTATTTGGACTGTAGCTTTTTAGGTAAGGTTGGAAATCAACTAAAGAACTCTTTCTTTGCTCTGTTTTTTAAAAATTGTTTTGGCTAGTCTAGAGCCTTTGCATTTTCATAGAAATTTTAGAATCAGTTTCTACCAAGAAAAAAAAAAAAGCCGGTGAGGAAGTTTTCTTTGAAATTGTGTTGAATATGTGGATCCATGTCACACAAATTGATATCTTAATAAGGAGTCTACCAGGCCATGAATATGATCTATGTATAGGAAATAGCCCCATACATACAGGGTTTGTTACTGTCCATGGTATCAGGCATCCACTGGCGACCTTGGAATGCATCCCCTGTGGATAAGGGGCACAGTTGTTCTTAGAAAGATCTTGTTTCATTGTCGTGTGACGTGTGTAGCTTTTGATGTCATTTCTGCTGTAATTCTTACCTTCTCTTTCTTTGTCAGATATTTTTTTCCCTTTGAAAGCTGTCAAAATTTTCCTTTTTCATTAGTTCTCAGCAGTTTGACTCTGATGTATCTAAATATGATCTTTTTTTCTTTTGCCCGTCTCCCTTGTGCCCTGTCCTTCCTCCTTCTCTCTTCCCTTTCTCCTCTTTTTCTTCCTCCTCTTCGTTTCTTCTCCTTTTTGTATTTTTCCTGCTTAGTGGTCTCTGAACATGGTATCTGTGTGTTTTGTTATAATTCAGTTACTTTGTCAAATTCTCAGCTATTATCATTTCAGATATCTCTTATTCTTTGTTTCTTCTCTTCTGTGGAGTTTCCAGTTACACATTTGTTAGACCGTTGGTATTGTTTTATAGTTCCAGTGTTTTTTGTTCCTTTTAATTTTTCACTCCCCGCGCCCCCCCGCCCCGCCCCTTGCTTCAGTTTGAGTAATCTCTACTGATTTATCTGCAGTTTTACTGATCATTTCTTCAGCTGTATTCATCTGTTACTGACGACATCCGCGTTCGTTTCATCTAGGACTCTCCCCCAGGATTTCCATTTGCTTTTGCTCTGTAGTTTCTTTTTTTTTTTTATTTTTATTTTTTATTTATTTCTAGGAGAGAGAGAGAGAGAGAGACAGCGTGAGCAGGGGAGGGTCAGAGAGAGAGGGAGTCACAGACTNCTAGGAGAGAGAGAGAGAGAGAGACAGCGTGAGCAGGGGAGGGTCAGAGAGAGAGGGAGTCACAGACTGAAACAGGCTCCAGGCTCTGAGCTGGCAGTCAGCACAGAGCCCGACGCGGGGCTCGAACCCACGAACCGCAAGATCATGACCCAAGCGAAAGTCGGACGCTTAACCGACTAAGCCACCCAGGCGCCCCTGTAGTTTCTCTGTAGTTTCTATCTCTCTGCTGAAAATTCCCATATGTTTATACATGTTGTCTCTTACGTTAAATCTTCTAACCTGATAGTCATAGATATTTAAAGTTTATTTCTTGTCATTCTAGCATCCAGGTCCTCTCTGGGTCCCATTTTGTTGACTTCTTTATCTTCTGACAATGGGTTATTCTTGTAATTTTGGATGTCTCGTAATTTTTGAATAAATAGTGTACATTATTGAGAAATTCATGGACGCTGAATTAATATTTATGTTGAGAAATGGGCATGTCTCTTCTGTCAGACTGTTAGTGGGGAGGGTGGCATCAATCTTGTCAGTAGTCGAGCTCATTTTGAGTTTTGTTGCTGCTGTCATCACTACTGACTTCACGTTCCTTCAGCAGTGGTACGCTGTCATCTGTACTTTGTGTGGGGTGAGGTTTGGGGTGGGTTTTTCCTCAGTGTTTCTGCTCCACCCTTACATTTCAGCAGTCCTTCTGCACTGTGCCAAGGGGTAAGGACCATCTGCATACTCTGCAGTCACCTGTTGTTGCTTATTACTTGATTATTAAGGTGGTGGGTATGGGGACATAGTTCTTGATTTTCTTCCCCAGGCTCATTCTCAGGCAGATTTTGTGTGGCTGGGTCTTGGAGGTGGGTTTTTATCAATGTTCCTGCTTCCTACCCCACGGTAGCCACACTTGACTTTGGATGCTCCTGGGTGCAAGAGAGTGTCCTGTCCCCTTGTCAGCATTTTCAGGCCTCTGCTTTATACTGGTGCAGGATCTTGCTCTCAGGAGGGTTTTCTACCCCTTTCCCCAAGGGCAGGTAGATTTTGCTTCTACTCCTTTTCCAGAAGCAGTGAGTCTTTGCCTAAGCCTCTGGGGGCAACAGAATTTCTTGTCTCTACCCCAGAGGCAGTTGAGATTTGTTTCTTCCCTTTCTCTAGTAGCTTGAGCTTTTTGCTTTGTATAAAAGAAAGTATAGAGAAGTCTGTAAAACTCCAGTGGCAGCCACTCACCAGCTGCATACCTGCTCCACTGAGTGAGGCTCTCTCTGGTTTCCAGTTGTTCCTCGGCTTGTCTTCTTGAGTGCTCAGGAGAGGCCCATGGACAAGAGCTTCTGCCAGAAGATCCTGGTTTTTCTAAACTACTATGCTAGCCCACACTCAGTCTTTTAGAATTTATTGGCATTTCATGTACTTTCTTCTCACCTGCATTTACAGCATTCATCTCTTCCTTCCGTGCTCACCAGTGTTGGAACACTTTGTGAGACTTGCCTCTCCCCAGAGGGGTTTGTCACTCTAGAGTTCACTTCACTTACATGCTTTACCATCTCAGATTGCTGGTTCAAGTCAAGTTATGATTTTTTACGTTCTCTGGTGCTTTCTCATTGATCTGTTTCTACATTCTAAGGAAAAGTGGAACATTCTTTACACCTTTTCAAGGTATACTGTTCTTACATCTTGCTTTTCTTTTCCACTCAGATCTTGGAATTTCACTTGTATCTTGGAGTTTGTTCTATAACAACACATAACTGACATATGATTCATTCTTTTTTTTTTTTTAAGAGAGAGTTGGTGCAAGTGGGGGAGACGGGCAGAGGGAGAGAGAAAATCTCAAGCAGGCCCCACAACCAGCGCAGAGCCCATGACCTGAGCCAAAATCAAGAGTTGGATGCTTAACTGACTGAGCCACCAGACACCTCCTTCACTCTTTTTTTTATTTGACTATTATATTGGTCGAAGTAGTACTCATATATGCATAAAAAGTCAAGATTTATTCAAGATTTGTAGTATAAGGGCTCAGGATATATAATAAAAAACCATGCTGTTCTGCCCTGCTACTGGCCATTTCTGCTTCTCTTTTCCTGAGGCCACCACGTACCACCTGCTTCAGCTGTTTGTTCTATTATTTTTATGTTGTCGGTCGCTCATATTGCTATTTCTAAATTTTTCATTTTTAGATAGTATTTGAGTTCTTCCTATGAAAAATGAAGACTTAACTCTCATTCAGATATTTCACATGTATACTTCTCTGCACCTTTCTAACTTAACCTCAAACTCTCTGCCAAGTAAACACATCATGTAATTTTTTAGTTGTTTTTTTTTTTTAAATCTTGGAGCTCTTTATCCTCCTCTTCTAATTTGGACTGATTGATTGATAGGTCTGCTGCAGAGCTACTCTTTTGGTTCTTCTATCCACCGTTATTTTGAAAATTTTTTTGCCTCTCTCCCTTGTTGAGTTGCCTATTTTCTGGATGGTTTCTCTTGTTCTTAATTTACTTATTTTGATGGAGCACATACTTTAGTAGCTTCCCGATAGAAGATAACTTGAGAAGGAAATATTTTTTGAGATCTTGTAAGTCTGAAATCTCTCTTATTTCCCACACAATTAATAGTTTTTCTGAATTGGAAATAATTTTTTCACAGTATTTTGAAGGCATCACACCAATGGTTTCCACCTCCCAGGACTACTTTTGAAACTCCATAGCCTTCAGCCTATATATGAAACTTTTATGTTTTTCCCCTTCTTTATGCTTTCTGACTTTTTTCTTTTCCTAGGGGTTCTGAAATTCGTGGATGATTGACTTGATATGTATGTTCTTTGGTAAATTGTGCTGGGCATTTGGATTTCTTTTAATCCTTTTATTATTGTTTTTTGACAAATGTCCCCAGGGATAGGGGACCAGGGGAGGGGGCTGGAGGGGAAGCGAGGCCTGAGCTCCACCACATTTGGATTTCAGTCTAGGGATTCATATTCCTTAAGTGGGAAATTTCTTATTATATTATTTCCTTGATAATTTCTTTCCTTCCATTTTGCTTTTGTTGCTTTCTGGGATGCCTGCTAGTTGTATGGATAGTCTTCTGATCCTTCCTTACCTGCTTTTGTTCTGTTTTCTAGTAGATTTCTGTAACTGTGTCTTCCAGTCTTTCTTCGAAATTACTTACTTTGACTATTGTATTTTTGACTTCCTAGCGCTCTTCTTCATTGTCAGAATATTCCTTTTTTAGAGTATCCTAGTCGTATTTAGTGAGTATAATATTTCTTTTATGGCTCTGGAAACGTTGAAAATTTTGAACCTTTTTTGGAAGTTTTATTCTAGTCCCTGTGTTACTTCTGCCATTCCTTGTAGGTCAGGAGCCTGGTCTTAGTTGGCTTCTCACTCTTCAGACTGGTTTTAGCCTATTCACATCTGCTAGGTCAGTTACAACCTGTGTTTCTGTTTCTCAGGTTCCAGATTTTGGTAGGCTTTTCTCTTCTGCTATTGACGTCTTTCATACTCTGTTTGGGGGCTAGGTGGGCAGAAGACAGGGAGAGAGAGTTTATGGAATATTGGGTTATCAATTTAGAGATGTTTAGGGAGAGAGAGAGAGATTACTCCTTCTGTTCATTCTGTTATGTTTAAGCAGAAACCTTATGAAGGGAGTTTTATTAGAGTGTTGGGGTAGAAGTCAAAGAGCAATAGGCTTGAGATTTAGTTGAAGGTAAAAAATTAGATATAGGGAATATAATCTAATATTTAACCTTGGTTATAAGTAGGATGAAAGGAAGAATGAAATGCTAAATTTATTATTACCAACTTCAGTTGAGCCTCTTCTGCCTGAGAATCTGCATTCTTCTAATCTGCCTGCTCTTCCTCTCCCTTGGGTATCTCATTCCTTACTACACTTTCCTCAAACTTCTAGTGTCCCTCAGTGATCTCGTGTTGTAGAGCACAGAGAATGTGGAACTGGGGTCTCCCCAGGTCTTCCATCAACATCCAACTGCATTTACGAACATTTACTCTTCCTCTGTCCTTTCACAGTGGTAATCTATTTGCTAGAATTGTATTTCATGCTGATATGTGGAGTTGATTTATCCATTTGAACGTTGACATCTGATAATTTAAATATAAAATGCTGATTATAATAGGAATATATCTCCTCCTCTTGGAGTACTTTATATCAATAATACCAGCTCCACACAAAGAGAACATAACCAGTTAAAGACACTTATTAATTTGACTAAAATACTACTACAAAATATCTTTATTTCTATCCAAAACAGAGATCAAATCATTTGACAGAAGTTAGGATATTACAGGTTTTACTTAAAGTTTGGACTTAGTTTTCAATATTCTGTGTATGTCAGTAGCAATATTGCATGACCCTTGTCAGAACTTGTAGAGAACAGACACAGTGATATTTCTGTTTTTAATTTGACCTCACAAGCAGCTCTTTTAGTCACTTCAGTAATTGTGATGATTATTATTGTTTACTGTTTGAATAAGAATTGTTTACTTTTTAACCATCTAGATAGAGCCCATGTTGTATATAATACATGTACTGAATATGGGACTCTCTTGGTTACTTAAGTCGTAAAATTAGATGAACAGATAAAAGCAGGAGACATATGAATAGATTCTCCTGTAGAAAAGGAAGAAATGATACCGTTCATACTAGTTACTTTTGTGTCCACAGTCCTGGGGTTAGAGAGGGAGAGAATAAGCAGAATAGTTATGTGAGAGACTTTTGCGCTTGCTCTAATTGATTAGTTAACTTTTTTTCTTTTTGAATAAATCTGTTTCTCTGGATTTAAACAATTGACTTAATCTTTCAGACAGGAGAAAACAAAGGATGGAGTGGTCCAAAGCCTGGGTTTCCTGAACCAACAAATAACAGTAAGTTTTCATTTTCATGTTAACTACACTTGGTTAACACTTGGTCCATCACTGGTTCAGTTATTAGTCTGGCACTGGGTATTTATTGGATCTGTTTGGGTTGGAGATGTTGCGGGGAAGACAAGGAAGTTGTGGTGTTTGCTTTCCTGGAATTGACAGAAGACATAAGCACTGAAGTTCTTAACATGGTTTAGTCATTGCAGACCTACTACCATTTACTCCACACGGTAATGATCTAATTTTTAAGTTGTTTCATTGCAACATTGTAATCAAAGAATCAAAACATAAGGCAATTATCTGTAAGTCCATTATACTCTAAATCAACTGTTTGAAGTTTCAGTTCTTTTTAGGTTCACACACATTTTTATATAATTATAATATACATGAAAGTTTGTACTGTTTTCATTTAACATAGTAATAAGCATTTTTCACATTGTACTGAGTTGTTAGAATTTTTAGTATTTTATTAAATTTACAATAAAATCATGAGCAGTTTCATTCCAATTATGGTGTTGTCAACACAAAAATCTACTCCAGTTTATTTCTTTTTTCAAAGGTACATGACCAAGCTGTGGAAGCACATTTAGCTTCCTTTAACTTCCTCCCACCTCTCCCAAAAAGTATCTGTTTTCACTGATGTGACCATTTTACTGTAAATCAGTAAAACAAAATAGCCAGCCTGTGAAGACTGAAGTCCTCAGTGAAGCCAAATTTATCTCCTTTCTAACTCTTTCTCTTCCTTACAACCTCTGGAAGCTGACTAAGCTTAAATATGTAAATTGTCATAATGAACGGTATTCTTTGATATTAACAGCTTATCTCTTGATATATAATGAAATTAGCAACAAACTTTTATCAAAGCACTCTTATGAGAATTGAATCTTGGATCATCAAAACTAGCCTCTTGAAAAGAATATTTCAGTGAGGTAATTGTATTCATGAGTTACTTTCTGGGAATAATTTAAATAATTTAATATGACTCTGAGCATTTGGCCTATATGTGTATGTGTGTGTGCAATATATATATATATATATGAATGATGAATGTGATAGGCTCAGCACATAGTTCAAAGAAAAAAATGGAATGAGTTCAAGATTCTCTGAGAGTTTGTATTTAATTCCTTTGATGTTTGAATATACAGGTGTATAATTATTTGGTACAGGATTGTATAAGAAGTATTAAATTGATTTTAGTTTTATATAAAGTACTTAGCATGGTATCCATTACTAGTAAGCACATAGTGATTGTTGATTTTCTTCTATGCCTTCTCCCTCCCTTTTAAAATAAAAATTACTTAATTCTTTGTAGGCTTATCAAGAATTCCATGCTTACACTTTTTATCTGTCAGATGTTTTTTCATATACCAGCTGACCAATGTATATGTAGTTTATATTTGAGTAGTTACTTTGGGCACTAGATATTTTTTTCAAAGAATATAAACATTATACATTTGAATATGGAAGTCAGATAGTTATTAACTTGATAGTTTTAACATGAAATCACATGATAGATAGCCTGCAGACTCCATCATTTAAGAGTGACGTTTTGGCTCTTAGCTTTATGTGTTTGTTAATTTTTTTTTTTAAACATGCAAGGGGTTTTGGGACTTACTTGCAAGTAGGGGGAAGAGATGGCACAAAGAGGCCAGTGAGTTTTAGTGATCAGAAATGTGTAAGAGTGCATAAAAGATTTGCTTTAGACATAATGTTAGAAGTGATAATGCTGTTCGGAGTGAGTGTAAAACTTAACCGAACTGTTCACACTTTAGAACTTTCTTTGGTTTCCAGTAGTTCAAATTGAGTATTTGAAAGAAGATATGATCCCTCCGCCCTTCCAAATTCTGAGAGGTGAGAAAGCCAATACCAGGGTCCTTCCCTCTGATCACTGAGTGGTCCCTGCCGCAGGTTGCCACTGAGGAGGAGGCAGCTGGAACTGCTTTGCTGCCTGAGGGCTGGTGCTGATGGTGCCTCGTGTCCTCTGAAATACATTAGGAAGAGGTTAGTTTCTTAGCAACTGATCATTCAGGTGATAAATCCATTACCTGAAAATTAATTTAAATTTGTATATTATGGTAATATTTATGTTAAATTCTTTTTCTACTTAATTCCTTAAGTTGATATTCTGCCCTAAGTGGTTTCTGTCCCTGGAAGAATGCCCGTGTTGAGTTTTGCAGGCAAAGGTCAGAGCAGGCATCTCTTTGGATGATACGTGTGGGGGAGGACAGGAATTTGAGGTTGTCAGTGCTGCCTGCCCCACTGGCATATTTTCTAACTTTGAGTAACTTCACATCTTTTAATTCAATGTGCATACCAGTTTATAATGCGAAGTGTCTCTAATAATCTAACATTTGTAAAATGGTTAACTTAACATTCTTGAATAACATCTGAAAAGGTAACATTACTTTGTAAAAAACAGAATGTTATCATAAAGTGACTCTTTACAGTGTTTTCTTTATTAAACTCTACATTACTTTACAAATTGTAGTTAGCCAAGTATTATTTGGATAAATATTAATGAAATTAACTTGGAACCATAGTGTATAAAAATTAAAAGCAGGGAATGCAGAATTGGAAAGGAGAAAGAAGATAATTTTAACCTGGCACAGCTAGCACCTAACTATAAGTAGACAAAAAAAGTTAATGTGCATGTGCATTTAATTTTTGAAGTGGAAGATTTTTTTTTTAAGATTACAGTCATAAGAAACTGCTAACAATTACAACAAAAAATAGTTTAAATGGTTTTGCAAGTGATTGTGATTGCATAGCCCGGCTCCTGGCTTGATTGCCTGCAGATTTAAAATATGGACCTAATTTTTGCATGCTTCTCAGGCTTTCTTCATTGTATTGAATTGCAGCAAAAGGTAGACTGTGCTAAGTGTGTTTTTACCCTTTGGATCACTGTCATAGTCATGTTGAAGTGCAAGAACACATAACTTTGTAATGTGAGGTTTGTGTTAAATTTAGCGTGGGGCAATTTTATGCTTGGCATACACATAAAAAGCTAGATTTTTACAGATGAATGACTAACAGGTTTTTTTTTTTTTTAAGATCATGCATTTTAAAGATCTACTGACAGCTCATGGAAAACTTTGTAAAATATTTAGATACAGTTCTGTTGATAATATCTTTTATTTTGTATTCACATTCCATGTTTCTTATTAATACAGAGTTTTACTTAAAAACAGGTTCATTGTTTCTTAAAGGTGAACTCTAGCTTAATTCAAAATTGGACTAAGCTCAAAGGTATTCACTGGTATGTGCTGAATCCACCCACTAAAAGATTATTTGGAGGCATTTTTCACATAAGTATTTTTCCGTTAACCTTTTAAAAAGTTTTATTTAGCCCCTGTGAAATACGCTGGCTCTTCTAGGTTCATTAAAGATGACCCAGGACAAATACTTTTGGGATAGGGTAGAATTCTTATTGACCTTTACGGTATTATAGTTGACTTGCCATTTTTTGGGGGTCACTTTTGTGTCCCATCCATATATTATTAAACTCTGTGTATACGTCCTGAAACCAGTAGACTACAACATCCCAGTGACATGGCTTAAGATAGATTGTAGGCTTGTTTCCCGTATGCTGTGTGCTCTACTTAGAACCTCTGCTTTTTTGTGTGGGTATGGGTGAGGGTTGTACTTTTAAGATAACAGATTAATAGAGTCTTTAAGTATTTTGGTAGAGTTCCTTGAACAATCTGTTTTTGTGCCTCCCCTAACAAAACCACTTTGTAATGAGACAACTAAATTCGTTGGAGCCAGTTGGATTTAAATATTAAACTAAGCGGGGCGCCTGGGTGGCTTAGTGGGTTAAGCATCTGACTTTCTCTTAGGTCATGATCTCGCAGTTCGTGGGTTCGAGCCCCGCATCAGGCTCTGTGCTGACTGTCAGCTCAGAGTCTGGAGCCTGTTTCAGTCTGTGACTCCCTCTCTCTCTGACCCTCCCCTGCTCACCCTGTCTCTCTCTCTCCTAGAAATAAATAAAAATACTAAAAAAAAATATTAAACTAAGCGATTAAGTTCCTTGTTTATTTGGACATAAATACTGTGTTGGAAATTTGAGAGTGTAGCTGACTTACAGCTATCTACTTTTAAAAGATTGTTGGGTTATTTGCACCCTGGTTGATTATCTGTGAATAAAGTCTTGTCCCATACAGAGAGGGCTATTTACCTGGAGCAGTTGGGGGCAACAAGACAGATACATCCTCATTACTGCACCTGCTGAGATGGCAGGAGTGCTTTTCCTTCCCTGGGCAAAGGATGAAAGATCCAAATGTTCCATAAAGATACATTGGTGGCTATGTTGGACTTCGCTGAGTGGTGAGAAGCTATAGCCCTTTTTGTAACTGGGACTGGGATTCTCTTGTCTTGCCCATTGAATCTCAGGAGAGGAGAGGCAGCATTAAGCTCGCCTCTGTTGTAGTCACACAAGAGGAGTTTGTAGTTAAGGGCCCATACACTTTAGGAAAAGGAAGGTAAGTCTTTAGTCAGATGAACAAAGACAGTATATTTTTCTGAAATATTCTCAGGAAAGATTGAATTTACATTTTCATGAATTTAAAAACTTGTTTGACTCATTTTTACCCAAAAAGATTGAAATACATGGTTTTTTAAAAAAGGAAACCATATGAGCAGTTTATTTTTTACTTTTATAGTTTATTGTCCAGTTGGTTTCCATATAACAGCCAATACTCATCCCAACAAGTGCCCTCCTTCGTGCCTGTCACCCCGTTTCCCCTCTCCCACCACCCCAGCAACCCTCAGTTTCTCAGTATTTAAGAGTCTCTTATGGTTTGCCTCCCTCCCCCTCCTTAACTGTTTTTCCCCCTCCCCTCCCCCATGGTCCTCTATTAAGTTTCCATATGAGCAATTTAAAGATGCATTTATTGATTGCAGAATGAGAGTATTAAGTATAAGAGTAAAGGATGAAAGCATGAAGAAGAAAGAGAAGGAGTTAGGTACATAAAAACTAAAAATGAATTCATGAAGCAGCACAGGAAAATGAAAAGACAAATGATAAACAGCCTAAATATCAGCATATATAGCAAGAGGATAAATATAGACAAAGGACACATATAGTTTAATAATAATAAAGTAAGAAGTAAATACCCCAATAGGAAAATGGCCAAAGGACTTAAGGAGACATTTAAAAAGAACAGATATTAAATCATGAAAAATTGCTCAGTAATCAGGAAAGTGCAGATTAAAATAAATGTTATGTAATTTCTGGTCCATAAAAATTGGCAAGGAGGGGCGCCTGGATGGCTCGGTTGATTAAGCATCCGACGCTTGATTTTGGCTCAAGTCATGATCTCACAGTTTGTGAGTTCGAGCCCCACATCAGACTCTGTGTTGACAGTGTGGAGCCTGCTTGGGATTCTCTTTCTTTCCCTGTCTCTGCCCCTTCCCTGCTCGTGGTCTCCCTCTCTCTCAAAATAAACAAATAAACAAACAAAAAAATTGGCAAGGATTTAAGAATGATAAATCTAAACGTTAGGGAAACAGGCTCTCAGATACTGCTAGTAGGATTGTGAATTAGCACGGACTTTCTGAAACAAGAATACAAAGATTAGGCACATTTCTTTCCAAAGCTTAACTAAAAGATATGGAAAAATGGAGATTTTTTCCATAATAAATATATACTGGCTTTATAATCAGAAAAAATATATAGTTAAAACACTCACAAACGTTGGCTTAAATTGTACAATCTGGCTGAGTTTAAGCACATAGTGTATAGTAAGCAGGTAGGGTAGCAGTTATCTACAAACTGAAGTCCCTTGGGGAACCTTATATGACCTTTTTTTGAAAGAAGAGATAATTTGTAGTTTTTTAAAGTGTAACTGAAATTGTAAGTATGGAGGTTTGTTCTGGAAATCTGAAATATATGCTCTTTATTCTCAGAGCTCTGTGGGGATTGAAAGGTTTCTAAATCTAGCATTTTTGTAACTGGAAGAGAACAGAGTAATGACATATAGATGAAAGTCACCCAGAGATTAAAAATTGAAGTGTTAACTACTTAATTGATTTTCTCTGTTATCAAAGAATCTCTCCAATAAGAAGAAGAAAATAAAGTTAGTGCTCAAAATTACTTATTCATCAGCTTGTCCCAAAAGATAGAGTTTTCAGAATCCAGTGCAGTATTACAGTTTGCTAAGAAATGTTAAGCTTGTGTGTTACCATCTTTAGGGGAAAAATACAACTTGATGCATAAAGTATTTAGCACATTTATGCAGATGATAATAAAATAAACACTCATGAACCCACTACTCAATTTAAGAATCAGAACATTATGAATACCATTATGTTTCCATTTTCCTCTTTCACGGCCCTTGGCCTCCCACGTGTCTCCGCAGGGGGGCGTCACTCTCTGGATTTTGTATGTAGCATCTCACCCTGTACTGCATACTTTACCAAATAAGTATGAATCCTTAACAGTGATTGTTTAAATCCAAAAGACTTAATTGTTTAATCCAAAGATTTAGAAAGAAAATGACTGTATATTTATTTTCTACAACTTTTTTCTCCCACTTGTAAGATTAAATTTGTTACATTATTGTATCTCAGCCATTGTGTGTGTGTTTTGAGCCATGTTGAGATATTTTCAGGGTTTTATTGCTATAAACAGTATTCCTAGGAATATCTTTGAACCTGTCTCTTGGTGCGTGTGGGTAAGAGTTTTGGGGAACACACCTGGCAGTGCAATTTGTGTATTGCAGGCTACGTGTAAGTTCAGATTTACAGAAATACTAGTGTTTTGTAATGGAATAACCCGAGAGCCCCTCAAACTATCTAGCCCTCCACACTGCTACTAACAGACATTTAAAACCTTCTACCTTTCATTTTCAGTGGTGAATTTAGTTGGAGTTTAGTTCAAATTCAACTATATCATTAATCTTATTTTTCTTTTTTTATTTTTACTAAAAATAAACAATGTACAAAAAGTGAAAAGTCTTCCCCTACTTTTTTCCTAATTAGTACAGCTTTTACCCTGTTCCCCAAGCAAGTTAACTTATGATTGGCTAGTTTCTTTTGTATTGTTCCAGAATTTTTTTATACATATAAAAGCAAATTCAAGTGCATATTATTTTATCCCCTAGGATTCCAGACACACTATTCTACAATTTTCTCTTTTTACTTCATATGTCCTGAAGAACCTTCCATATTGATATGTATGGCCCTTTATTATTATTTAACTGGTTTCTAACCAGTGGGCATTTAGATTATTTACATTATTTTTCTATTATAAATTATCCTGCTGGGTAAAACCTCATACACATATCATTTTACATGTGTGTTAGTATATTTGTTGGATAAATTCCTACAAGTGGAATTACTGAGTCAAAGAACATGTTCATGTATAATTTTGATAGATGTAGCCAGATTATACTCAGTAGAGACTTAACAATTTACATTCCTACCAGCAGTATATGAGATTTCCTGTTTCCCCACAGCTTTCGAAACACAGTGTGCTCTCAAACTTCTGGATCTGTGCCAATCTGTTGAAATATGGTATTCAGTGTAGTTTTATTTTGCATTTCTCTTATTGTGAATGAGATTAACTGTATTTTTGTATATCGCTGAGCCATTTCTATACTTTTTATGTCCGTGGCATAGTCCTGTCTATTGCTCATTTTAAAGTTAGATTGTTGGTCTTTTATTCTTTCTTATTCGATAAGAGAGTATATGTGTATGTGCCTTTATAATATGACTTGCCAATATTTTTCAAGTTCTCTTTGTTTATGGTGAAATTTTCTTTTAAATTTGGGGTTTTTTTTTAGTATATTTGAATGGTCTTTCTTTTATAGTCATATAGCATTTGTAATCTTGACATAGTTAATAATGCTTTTGCCACTGTGAGATTATAAAAAATACTCTCATGTTATCTTCTGAAACTTTCATAGTTTCACTTTTTTTGGTCTTTAAATCTTTGATTCATCTGGGATTTATACTGTAAGTATAGCTTCAACTCTAATCCCCACTGCATTGAAACTTTACTGTTATCATACACTAAGATTCTGTTTTTAAATTTTTATGCTTATTTTTTGAGAGACAGAGAGACAGAGCACAAGCAGGGAGGGGCAGAGAGAGAGTGAGACACAGAATCTGAAGCAGACTCCAGGCTTTGAGCTGTCAGCACAGAGCCTGACATGGGGCTTGAACCCATGATCTGCAAGATCGTGAACTGAGCCAAAGCCGGACGCTTAACCGACTGAACCACCCAGGTGCCCCAGGATTCTGTATTTAGTTTTATTCTGGACTTTCCATTCTTTTCTATTCATCTGTCTATTTAGTCATACACCAGTTTTAATCATTGAGTCTTTTTTGTGTTTTAACATGAATAAATTGAAAGCTCTGTTTAAAACAAATGTGAATGAAGAATTGCTCAGCCCATGATCTTTCTATTACATACTACGTGGAGTACAAGTAATTGAAAAGATAAAAATCCCCTTGACATGAGAAGTGAGAGGAGTAGAGGTAGGACTAAGCACACTGAAAAGAAACAACAAGCAACTGTATGGATGAGGGCTGTTCGGTTTAAGATTCGGTAAGGCAGTGATGACTTCTGCATGTAATGGATGTAGTGTTTATTCTTTCATTTATTCAGAAAGTGCTTATTCACTGCATTGTATTAGTTTTTATATTATTTGTGATTGCAATAAAATTTGGTAAAGTTGAAACTGCTTCTTGGAAAGCTATCAGTCTGAAAGATGATAAACATGGTTAACCACCCCCACCCCTGCCCACCCTGTTCAATAAGAAAAGGAGGGAAAACAAAAAATAAGTGTAATCTGAAGGAGGGGGAATCAATTATTTTGATCCAAAAAGTGAAGCATGAGAGCACAGTACCTGATATTGTTGGTTTCATTTGAACAAATGAAAAAAATGTAGTGCTTTTGCTTTTCCCTCACTGTGTTGATTGTCTTAGGACCATTTGGACCTGTGGTTCTCAGCTTGGTGTTGCTGGACTCGATTTATAATAGGTGTCATTATTGGTATTTCAACAACCTAACAGAAATATTGCATTCATTCTTGGTAGATTTATTGCTTTGAGTTAGAAATATATCTCTGAATTCATATCTCAAGTTGCTCTGACTCTCAGATGGGCAGTCTTTGGTAGAAGAAACAGGAATATGATTTATCGTTACTAAATAAATGCAGTCTGTCTGAAAGGCAGGTCCAGGAGATATGGTGTGCATAGAAGAAAAACAACGCAAGCAATCCTAAGTGTGAAAAGGTTGGAAATGTCCAACCTCTGATTTAACAAATAGAATAATTGAGGTTCGGGTGATTTTTTTTTAATTTGCCTGAGGAATAGTAAGTTAGTTAGAGGTAGTAAAGACTTGAACTTGTGTCTTTTGATTCTAAGGTCCGTGTTTGCCACTACACAACATATTTATATCCATATATATCACTTGCTGATATTAAGGAAAAACTGAATAAATGTTTTTTCCCCTAAGAAAGTCCACTAAAATTAAGTATACATTTTCTTGAAAGAATGTTTTGTATATCATTTACCAGAATCTTTTTTAAAAAACATTTAGGATGTTTCATAACATGGAAATTGTCCAAACTATTGTTTCAGATACCAGTTTGATATTTGGGTGGATCGTGTAAAAACACTAAAATGGCTGAGAAAGCATGTGAAATGTTTGTTTTAACAATGGAACAGCCATCTGCATTACATGATTTTTCTTAAGACTTAAAAAACTTAGTAATAGTCCATTTTTAAAAACACTCAACAGGCTTTTTGAGTGATGTTATTCAAGTGTATTGTTTTATTCCAAGCTTTCTGGTTTGTGTTAAGATGATTCATAGGCTTTTAGAGCTGAAAGAGATTTTCAAGTTCCTCGAGTCTGATTCATTTTACAAATCAAGAAAGCAAGGTAAAAAGGCTATCTGCTGCTGCAACTCGGACTCAGATAGGGAGGCTTCAGTCTAGTACATTTACCACTCTGCTGTTATCTTTTCTTTGTTATACTTTGTGCTAATACAAAATGTCGGACATTTTTTTAATTTGCTATTTTTTTTAAAAAATATTTTTTAAAAGCAGTTTTAGATTTACAGCAAAATTCAGAGGATGGTACAGAGATTTCTCACGTATCCCCTGTCCTCACACAGGCATAGCCTCCCCCATTATCACCGTCACTCACCAGAATGGGTTCATATTTTTCTTTTTTTACAAAGGATGAGTCTACATTGACATATCATAATCACTCAAGTCTGTAGTTTACCTTATTAGGGTTCATTCTTGGTGTTGCACATTTTATAGGTTTGGACAGATGTGTAATGGTATATATATACCCATCAGTATAATATAATACAGACTATTTTCACAGGCCTAGAAATCCTCTGTGCTCTGCGTGTTCATCTCTTCCTCTGTCCCCAACCATGACAACCACTGATGTTTTCATTGTTTCTGTAGTTTTTTTTCCTTTTCCAGAGGATCATGCAGTTGGAATCATAGATACATATTCTTTTAAGATTGGCTTCTTTCACACAGTAATAAGCATTTAGTATTCTTTCATGTCTTTCCAAGGCTTGATAGCTCATTTCTTTTTAGTACTGAATAGTATTCTTTTGTCTGGATGGATCACCGTTTATCCATTCACCTACTGAGGGACATCTTGGTTGCTTCCAAGTTTAGGCAATTATGAATGAAGCTGCTATAAACATCTGTGTGCAGGTTTTTGTCTGGACATAGTTTCTAACTCCTTTGAATAAATATCAAGAAGCACAATTGCTGGACTGCGTAGTTAAGTGTACTGTCTTCCAGAGTGGCTGCCTGTGCCATTTTTGCATTCACACCAGCACTGAATAGGAGTTCGTGTACCTCTGTGTCCTCGTCAGCATTTGGCAGTGGCGTCGGTATGTTGGATTTTGGTTATTTCAGTAGGTATGTAGTAGTAGCTCATTTTTATTTGCATTTCCTTTGGGACATATGGGGCGGAGCATCTTTTCTTATGGTTATTTGCCATATGTTTATCTTCTTTTTTTTTTTCTTTTTCTTTTTGCATCTGTATGTTTTCCTTGGTGAGGTGTCTGTTGAGGTGTTTGGCCCATTTTTAACTGGGTTGTTATCTTATTTTTGCGTTTTTAGAGTTCTTTGTATATCTTGGATAATAGTCCTTTATCAAATGTATCATTTGCAAATACTTTCTCCCAGTCTGTGACTTACTTTATACTTCTTATACTATTGTCTTTTTTTAGAGTAGAAAATTTAATGTTAATGAAGTCTAGCTTATCAATTGTTTTTTTCATGGCTCTTGTCTTAATGTTACATCTACAAAGCATTACCATACCCAAGGTCATCAAGGTTTCCTCTTATAATCTCTTCTGGAAGTTTTGTAGTTTTGGGTTGTACATTTAGGTCTACTGGTTTTATGAAAGGAATAAGGTCTGCGTCTAGATTAATTTTTGTGTGCATGGATGTCCAGTCATTCATTCCAGGATAAGTTGTTGAAGAGACTGTCTTTGCCCCATTGTATTGCCTTTGTTGCTTTGTCAGAGATCAATAGCTATATTTATGGGGGTGTATTTCTGGATTCTCTCTTTTGTTCCTTCGATCTGTTTGTTCTTTCATCAATACTACATTATCATGATTACTGTAGCTTTATAGTGTCTTGAAGTTGGGTAGCATCAGTCCTCCAACTTTGTTCTTTACCTTTAGTATTGTGTTGACTATTCTGGGGACTTGTGTCTCTCCATGTAAACTTTAGAATCAGTTTGTCAGTACTTATAAAATAACTTCCTAGGATTTTAATTGTGATAGCATGGAATCTATAGTTCAAGTTGGGAAGAACTGACATCTTGACAATTGAGTCTTCTATCTGTGAACATGGAATATCTTTCCATTTATTTATTTCTTTGATTTTCTTCATCAGAGTTTTGTACTTTTCCTCATATAGATGTTCTACATATTTTATTAGATGTATACATAAGTATCTCCTTTTTTGGTGCTAATGTAAATGGTATTGTGTTTTTAACCTCAAATTCCACTTGTTCATTATTGGTACATAGGACATTTACTATTTTTAAATTAAATTTCATTTTTTTATTGTGGTTAAAAAAATGTTATACATGAAACCTGCCCTTTCAACAAATTTTTAAATGCATAGTATAGTATTGTTAACTGTAGGCACAATGTTGTACAACAAATTCCCTAGAACTTTTTCATCATGCGTGACTGAAATTCTGTACTTATTGAAGAGCAACTCCCCATTTTCCCTTCTTCCCAGTCCTTGGCAACCACCATTCTACTTTCTGTTTTCTGTGAGTTTGACTATTTTAGATACCTCATATATGTGGAATCATGTAGTATTTATCTTTCTGTGACTGGCTTATATCACTTAGCATAATGTTCTCAGTGTTTATCCATGTTATTATATATGACAGGATTTCTTTCTTTTTATAGCTGAATAATATTCTACCATATGTATGTACCACTCTTCTTTATCCATTCACTCACTGGTATATGTTAGATTATTTCTACTTATTTGCTGTTGTGAATAAAGCTGCAGTGAACACAAAGTGCAAATATCTCTTTAAGATCTTGTTTTCAGTTCTTTTGGGTAAACACACAGAAGTGTGATTGCTATTTCTCATGTGGTAGTTCTTTTTATAATTTTTGAGTTATCTCCATACTGATTTTCCACAGTGGCTTCACTATTTTACATTCCCACTAACATTGCACAAGGGCTCAAATTTCTCTACATCCTTATCAACACTTCCTTTTTTTTTTTTTTTTTTTTTTTTTAGTAATGGTCATCCTACCAGGTGTGAGGTGATTCTTCATTAAAGTTTTGTTTTGCATTTCCTTGATCATTAGCGATGTCAAGCATCTTTTCATATACGTGTTGACCATGTCTTATTTGGAGAAATATCTGTTCAAGTCCTTTCTTTGCACAATTTTAAACCAAATTATTAATATATTTGCTGTTGAGTTGTAGGAGTTCTTCGTATGTTTTGAGTATTACCCCTTTATAAGATATATGGTTTGCAGATATTTTCTCCCGTTCCATAAGTTGACTTTTCACTCTGTTGATTGTTTCCTTTTCTATATAGAAACTTTTTCATTTGATATAATCCCATTTGGTCTATTTTTGCCTATGCTTTTGATATCAAATCTGAGAAATCATTGCCTAAACCAATGTTATGAAACTCCCCTACATTTTCTTCTAGGAGTTTTATAGTGTGGGGTCTTATGTTTAAATCTTTAATCCATTTTGAGTTGACTTTTTTGTATATGGTATAAAATACATTTCATTTCCTTGCTTGCAGAGATCCAGTTTGCCCAACACCATTTGTTGAAAAGGCTGTCTTGTCCCCATTGTAGTCTTGACACCATTGTCGAAGATCACCTGACCATATGTGTGAGAATTTATTTCTGGGCTTTGTATTCTGTTCCCTTGGTCTATATGTCTATCTTTATGCCAAAACCTCAGCGTTTCGATTACTATAGCTTTGTAATATTTCAAAATCAGTAAGCATGGTGCCTTCAGGTTAATTCTTCTTTCTCAACACTGACTTGCCTCTCATAGGTCTTTTGCAGTTCCATGTGAATTTTAGAATATTTTTTTCTGTAAAAAATGCCAGCAGTATTTAGATAAGGATTGCATCAAATCTGTAGATTGTTTGGTTTGTGTGGACACTTTAATAATATTAAATTTCACAATCCATGAGCATAGGATCTTTTTACATTTATTTAATGAAAAAAAATGTCTTCTTTAAGCCTTTTAGCAGTGCTTTATAATTTCCAGTGTACAAATATTCATCTCCTTTGTTAAGAGAATTCTAAATATTTTATTCTTTTTGATGCTGTTGTAAATGGATTGTTTTCATAATGTCCTTTTCAGATAGCTTGTTGTTAGTGTATAGAAATCCAACTGATTTTTGTGTGTTGACTTTATGTCCTGTTAATTGCTGTGTTTACATATTAGATGATAACAGTTGGATTGTGGAATATCATGTTTTCTGCATGTAAGATCATACATTCTATGGACAGAGATAATTTTACTTCTTCCTTTGTACTTTGAATGCTTTCTATTTCTTTTTCTTGCCTAATTGCTCTGGTTGGGACTTCTAGTGCTTATTGAATAGAGGTGTCAAAAATGGGGATCCTTGCCTATTCTTAGATGAAAAGCTAGACTATTTTTGTGAAGTCTGTTTCTCTTGCAGTATGAAGTTGCTGATGTCACCTCTCAGAAGGAGCAGTCTTTAACATGTGCATGGTCACATGGGATGATAGTGGATTTAGTAGGGCTCTATTTTGCCCTTTTTCTGATCTCTGTTAAAAAGTTTTACACATCTGTTGATTTAACACTTAGCTTCTGGATTCCACTAATTGCTGTCATATAGCCCTATGGTTTTCTTGGGACATAAATTGCACCCAGTCTTATCCAGTTAAATTCGGATCCCTTTTCAGAATAATTTCTGAGGCCAGTATCTCAGGTTTTGACCCTAGCTCTTCTTGGCTATCTCTTTTCCTGGTTCTTTCTGGGAAACTGGTAGGTTTACAGTGTAGCTTCCTGCTGTTTTCATGAAGTTAGCAGACTCTTGTGAATTTTTAACCTCCAAAATCTCCAATGTTTCATGAGTGCCCTTAGGCCTAAACTTACCCACAATTCATTTCAAATAAACTAATTTCCTTTGGGGGAGCTTTAGAGCTCTGTTTTTATGGACACCCTCACCCCTTGAGCCGGATTTGAGTCACTGCCTTCCAGTGGGAATGCGGATAGTGGTCACTTCTCTGAGAGTGACACTCTTCATAAATGATCAGAGTGTTGGACAGGGAAGGTAGTCTCTGTTGTTCTTGGCTTGCCTTTCCTGACATGAACCTCCCTCTATGAGCAAGCTGAGGAGAGCGATGTCAGTTCCCAAGTGTTCTCAGCCTGCTGTGCTTATGTAGAGCCTTCACTGTGTGAGTGGTGGCTGCATGGAAGAAGAGATTGCCCGACTTCATGGCCACATACATGAGGAATTTAGCTTTTTCAACTTGGAGCTGGGGAAATGAGATATTCTGATAGTCTGCCCTTCCTGGTGAAATGCCATATTCCTTGACAGGAGATTGAGGAGAGACAGAGCCCCCCCCTTCCCCACCATCTTCTTTGCTGCATATGGGAGAGGAAGTGGGTCATGGCTCAGTGCCACAGACTCTTGTTCTTACTGAGATTTGTTAGATTTTTCTTGATTAAATGTATAATGACTTCTGATGCAAAACCTGGAGTTAGGCTAAATGTCACAGTTTAAAGGCATAGTTCTCTACAAGATTGCCCCCACTTTAGATACCAGGTGCTAGTAGGGGATTTATAGGCCACTCTCACTTCTGACCAACTATTTATAAATTTAAAGCTTCTCATGACTCTTTAGATTTAATAATTCACTAGAATGACTCACAGAATCCAGGAAAGCCTTATACAAGATTATAGAATTGTTATAACAAAAAGGACAAATCAGACCCAGCCAAAAGGAGAGACATATAGGGTGAGATCTGGGAGGCTCCCAAACACAAAGATTCCCGTGTCCTTTTCCCATGAGTCAGGATGCATCACTTCCCTGCCCCCCCCCGCCCCCCGCCACACACACACATACGCATACACACACACACGATGGGTAATATGCAGGGTATTGCCAACCAGGGGGGCTCACTCAAGTTTCCAGAGTTGTCTAGAATTTTTATGAGCTTTCATTTTATAGGCATAATTGAATCATTCATTGGCCATGAGTTTGATACCAGTCTCCAGCTCTCTCTCTTTCTCAGAAATTTGGCTGATATAATTTGATTCAAAGCTCCAGGCATCTAATCACATGTCTTCCTGACATGGCCATCACCCATCTTGAATCATTTGGTTAGCATAAACTCTGATGTGGTCCAACGGCCTGTCAGGAAATTCCAAGGATTTAGAGAGTACCTCCTAAGAACTGAGGACAGAGTCCAGCCAAATGGGAAAATGTCTTATTTGCTGTATGTACTTGGAACAATTTCTAGAGATTTAAATTTTTTTTATTATTAATACTCTTCAGTTATGGTTGTTTGATGGCAGGTGGATTAACAGATCTCCTATGTCATCTTTTGAAATAGAATGTCTTGTTCTTTTTTGATTAATACTTATAAAATATACCTTATTTTCCTTATCCTTTTACTTTTAACTTGCCTATATCATAATATTTGAAATGAGTTTCATTTAGACAGCATGTAGTTGGGTCATAATTTTTAATCTACTCTGCCAGGCTCCTTTTAACTCATGTATTTAGGTCATTTACATTTAATGTAATCGTTGGTATGGTAGGGTTTATGTGTGCCATTTTATTTCTTTTTATCTATTTGTTGTTGTTTTCTTTTTCTTGCCTTCTGTGGGTTACTAGATCATTCTTTAGAATTCTACTTTGATTATCTATACTTTTTTTGAGTTTATCTTATTGTGTAGCCATTTTAGTACTTGCCTTAGTGCTTAGTGCTTGCTTACTTTATATATACATATACATATATATATATATAAAACTTATAATGTGTCAGTTTATGGATACTGTCATTTTACACTTTAGAGTGAAGTATAGAAATCTTACCTCTCTTTATCCCTTTACCTGTCTTGTTTATAATTGTCTTAGGTATTTCCTCTATATACATTTATGTAAGTATGTATGTATGTATTTAGCAAGGTCAATGGTCAGGGTGGAGCTTGAACTCATGATCCTGAGATCGAGAGCCACGTGCTCTACTGACTGAGCCAGCCAGGGGCCCCTCCTCTATATACATTTAGACTAATTTATACATTTAGTATAATTTTTGCTTTGTCTGGAAAACATAATTCAAAAGAACCTCAAGCAGAGAAAGAAATCCTATTACATTTACCCACATTATTTATTTACCATGTTTTTTTTTCTTCTTATGTTCTGTGGTTCCTTCTTTTTTTTTTTTTTTTTTTTTTTTTTTTTTTTTTTTTTTTTTTTTTTGTTTTTTTTTGCTTCCTTTCTGCTAAAGGACTTGGTGTATCTATTCTTGTAGCATGGGTTTACTGGTAAAAATCATCTTAGTTTTCCTATATCTGAGAATGCTTCACTATCCCCTTTATTCCTAAAGTATATTTTTGCTGGGTATAGGATTCTGGGTTAACAGTACTTCCACCCCTTTTCCCCCCAGCACTTAATAAATATTGTGCTGGTTCCTTTTGATGCCCATGGTTTGGGATAAGAATCCACTGTCCTTTGATTGTTTTTCCCTGAGGTTGAATTTCACTTTTTCTCTAACTGCTTTCAAGATTCTTTTTCTTTTTCTTCAGTTTTTAGAAGTTTAATTATGATGTGTTTTGTTGTGGGTTTCTTTTTATTTATCCTACTTGGGTTTCATAGCGCATTTTGAATGTGTATAGTTTATGTCCCTTGCCAGTTTGGGGCATTTTCAGCCATTATTTCTTCAGTACTTTTTTAGCACCACCTTCTTTCTCCTTTCCTTCTGGAACAGCAGTAGCACAGATTTTAGTTCTTTTGTTGTAGTCTCACTGATCCTTGAGGTGTTCATTTTTTTCTAGTATTTTTTTTTCCCCTCTGTTGTTCATATGCGGTAATTTATATCTTTTTTTTTTAACGTCTACTTCACTAATTCTTTCCTCTGTTCCCTCCATTCTGCTGTTGGAACCATCCACTGAGATTTTTATTTCAGTTAGTGTGTATTTTAGTTCCAAATTTGGTTCGTCTTTTTATCTTCCATTTCTTTGCTGAGACTTTCTATTTGCCAAAGCTTTCTGTTTTGCGGTCATTTCAAGCATATTTCTGCTTGCTTAATTAAGGCATGTTTATCATGGCTGCTTTAGCATTGTCGTTATATTATTTTAAAATTTCTGTCCTCTCTGTATTGGCATCTTTTGATGTTTTTCATTCAATTTGAGGTCTTCATGTTTCTTAATATGATTTGAAATTTTTCATTGAAAACTGGACATTTTCATAGTATACTATAAAATTGAATATTTTGTACACCTTCTGTTTCTCTTGTGGGTTTGGGCTTTGTTTTGGGTTTTTTTGGTGGTTTTTTGTTTGGTTTGATTTGGTTTGGTGATACCACTTGGTCTGTGGAGTAGTGGTGCCACCTTATTTCTGTTAGTTGCTAGTACAAGTCCAGTTTCTCCATTCTACCTCCAATGATACCCAAAGTGGGGGACTCTTCATTATTACTGGATAGAATGGGAATTCTGGCTGCACATAGGCTTCATTGATACCACAGTAGAGATAACCTTTTCACTGCTAGGTGATGATTCAAATCCTGACTCTCCACTCTTCTCTCCCGACAGCACTCTAGCAGGGAAGGGAAAGGACATCTCATTACTACTTGGGTGGGGATAGGGTAGATGGCCAGGCTTTCTGTGATCTGCATTGATACTATAAGGTGAGGTCAAAGTCCCAGCTTCCTCCTAGGCCTTCTCCAGCACCATCACAGCAAGGGTTCTGGAGAGTCTTGTTATATGGCTTGGTGGAGGTAAAAGCATGGGCTCCCAACTTGGTCTTTGGTGTCATAGGTAAGAATAGGACAACAGTTTTTTGTGTATGTGCTTGGCTGAACTAAGTAGTTTTTCTCTAAGTTTTCTGTCTTGCTAGACAGTTTCTTTCCTGGTCCTAAAAAATGAGTTTGTTATTGTTTGTTCATTTTTATTTATAGAATTGTGGAATCAGTCATAACTTTCTGAGTAATACATAGATTAATTGGAATAGAGTATTAAATCAGAACTTATAACATACAAGGAGAATTAAAAGAGTTATGTGGATTAAATTCTTTCATCCTAAAGCCATGCTTTTTCTGTTATGTTAAACTAATACTTGAAGTTACTTTCTCACAGCAAATAAAATTATAATGCTGACTGAGCACATTATTTTTACGTCCTCCCAAAGGGTAGTTTCACAATGCGAATCTCTTATTTTTTTTTAAAGTAACTTCTGCCTGGCACCTATTTCTATCTTTTCTATTATGCTAGAGAGAGAGACAGACAGACAGACAGACAGACACTATTAGGCAAGAGACTGTGGTTCATTGAGCCTAGAAAATAGGTTTGAAATGAAAACCAGAGACACCTCATATTAAGTTCAATATCTTGACAGTTTCTTTTCTCTGTGCTGGTGTTAGAATGTTTCGAGACTCTTTTCCACAGAACTTAAAGGTACAGATGCAGAGAATAATCGTTTTTGTTTTTACATTTGTTTGTTTTATTGATTGAATGGTAGTTCATGTGCTGACCTGCAGCCAGATGCCTAGTTGCAGTCCCAGGCTTGCTGCTTACCAGCTGTAACTTTGAGAGGTCACCATGACCTTTCTGAGCCTCAGGGCCTTCAACTGGAAAATGGACAGAATCATAATTCCTGTGACAGAGGGTCATTGTGAGCATTACTGAGCAAATCTATGCAAAGCCTGCTGTATAGTAAGGTCTGTTTGATTGTTACCTATAATTATTCCCGTTTCCTGAGCTCTCTGGAATAGATGCTTGGGGTGCTAGCAGGGGATAGTGGTGCGATGTTGGGGCTGCTGCCGCACACAGTCCAGTATGTGTTTCTTCCTGCTGAGACACTGGTCATTTGTGTCTATGGCAGGCTTACATAATCCGTGTTTCAGGGTTTGTTTTTTTTTGTTTTGTTTTTTACAATTCTAGGTAAATAGTCATTAATGGTTTTTTTTCTGTTGAAGAAAACTAATGATCTTTATTTTGTCAGAAACATTTTAACCCTATTTAAGTAAATGAATAATTGAACATGGCTCATAATCTTCACAAGCTGCTCTCAAACTTCGCTTTTACTGTAACAGTTTTGTCTTAGTAGAAATGTTCATGGTTCTGTCTTTTGAAAATATTGAACCTTGAACAGATTTCTTCTTTATAAGCCAACTGATACTTTATTATTAAGGTGAATCGTGAATTTATTCACGATACTCACGTCCTTGTCCTTTGTTATTATATACTTTCAGATTTTCTTTTTTTAAAGAAAAAGCAACTATTCAGCCCTTGGGTTTGAAAACTCTTGACTAGCCCTTTTCCTTGGTTAAGAGAGTGTATACATAGGGACTGTGGAACAAACTTTCCAAAGGCATTTCCCAGTTCATTTGAATTTTTTGTTCAAACAAATTTGTTTTGTTTCAAAAAAACAAAAATATTTTTGTTTCAAAAAATTTCAAAATGCACCTTTTGTTACTATTATTGTTTACTTTTAGCCTTTTAAAGAGAATTTATCATTTACCATTTTATGGTTTCCCTCCTCCCTATTGCACGCTGAAATAATGAAGGCACAGTCTCTTTGAGGTGTGCTGCGTGCTGTGTCCTGGCCTCTTGTGTCAGGCCTCTGCCCTGGGGCTGCACCTTTTGTGGGTCAGGGCTGGACTAAGCACTTTTCCCTCTTGCTACTGTGCTCACCAGAAGACCAGAAGACTTTCCTATCTTGCCAAAAAGTTCTGTCAGTAATTTAATTCATAACCATTCACCAAATTAATAACTTCACATACATCATAAATTAAACTAGCCCTCCCCCCCCCAAAAAAAATGAAGAAAAGAGACCAATAAAATGCACAAATTAAAACATTAGTGCTGTCCAACTCTAAGGGCAAGAACATGGTTCGTTTTCACCACTGATTTTAAATTATACTTTTTGAGCACATTTAGAATATACCATTTTGTTCATTTGTTCAATAATGATTCCTTTTTCAATGTAGCTATTTTTAAAATCCAGAACAGCTTTAGTGTCATCTGAAATGTGAGATGTGATCAAATTTTTGCTAATTAGAAGCTTTACCTTCCACAGTGATTCTTAAATTGGCCTTAAAAGACTTCTAACACATTATTTACCTGTTCGTTTGATTTTTTCATTGTATTGCCTTTAGCCAGCATTTTTCCTTTTTTGGTTTGATTTTCAGAAGAATTTCTAATTTTGTGTTAATTGATTATTGTCTCTATCTAAATAGTTTATATTTGACTTAAAAATTAGGTAGAACTCGGGGCGCCTGGGTGGCTTAGTCGGTTGAGCGTCCGACTGTCACTTAGGTCATGATCTCGCGGTTCGTGGGTTCGAGCCCCGCGTCGGGCTCTGTGCTGACTGCCGGCTCAGAGCCTGGAGCCTGTTTCAATCTGTGACTCCCTCTCTCTCTGACCCTCCCCTGCTCACGCTGTCTCTCTCTCTCTCCTAGAAATAAAAAAAAAAAAAAAACATTAAAAAAATTAGGCAGAACTAGGGACCTTGATTGAGCCTCAGCTGGAAGACAGGTTGCTGCTGAGCTGTGTGGAAAGGGAGAGGTGAGGTCCCCTAAAAATACCATCCTATTCTGTCGCGTCTCAGTGACAGGTCAGCAGGAGGTGTGAGATTTCTAAGATCCGGTCAGTCTAGTAGCCAAAGATGATGCAGAAGATGGGTTGACTATTCATCTCTGTATTCCAGGAGGATGAGCATGGTGGTTCCGGCAGCTCCTTCTTGGGCTACATGTGCGCTCATCTAATAAACGGCCCTGCGCTTGCCTGGGAAAGAAAGAGCACCCGCCCAGAAAGCCAGGGACCGTGCATTAGGGAGAGGCAGTGGTCAAAGCTGAGAACTCAAGGCGCAGGCACTGCCAGTGCCAGCCCTGCTTATTCTTGGGGCCATATCCAGTGCTAGTGCTCCGTCCTTCCTGCCTGGTATCTCAGCAGTACCTTCTCCTAGGGCCTCCATACCGAGGGAAAGGCCCAGAGCAATGTAACAGTGCTCTCATGTAAGTGTAATTGAACACATTGTAAAAGTAGTACAGAGGGTTTGCATGTACCCATCACTCAGTTTCTCCCAATGGTGACATCCTGTATAATTACAGTACATTAACAAAACCAGAAAATTGACATGGGTACAATATAATGAACTAGCCTGTAGACCTTACTTGGATTTCATGAGTTTTCATAGAGATGATTTTTAAAAATCACTGTAAGACTGATAAATATGTTGTTGCTCATGCTTTTCTCACATTTCCTGTTTTGAAATAGGAGTCCATTTCCCAGTTTTTAAGATTTTTTAAAAATAACAATTTGTTTCTGAAACTTTAAAGATCAAAATGTATTGAGTGGATTAGGATGATGTTAAGAGAGATTACCACCATCAAGACACACAAGGGAAATTTAGTGAGTAGCAAATGTTAGAAAGGTGGATTTTATGTTTATCAGCAGGAGAATCAGCCACAAAGTTGAGGAGTGTTTTAAGAAAATTGATGCTAATCAGGAAGTATGAGTCTTCTGAGATAGCATCAACAAAATATTCTTTCTCATCAGAGAAGAAATAAAAATCCGATGCATCAGCTTTCAAAATATGCACAAATAATTGACTTTCTTATTAAAATTTGGTGAATTGTCCATGATAGTATCTAAGTAGATGCAGAGTCTACCCACATATGCTAAATTTCAATGAGGAAACTGCCACCCCACCATTCCGATCCTCTTCTCACTTACAAAAAAGTATCTAACCCCTATGTGAATTATAATTTTTTTAAATTCAGAACTCACTGTGGCAGAAGGAGACCAGAGTTTTGTTAGTTTTTTTTTTTAGTATTTATTTAAAAAAAAAACAACAAAAAGCACTTAGGGGTGCATGGGTGGCTCAGTCTGTTGAGCATCCAGCTTTGGCTCAGCTCATGATCTCGCGTGCATGCGTTCAAGCCCCGCGTCGGGCTCTGTGCTGACACCTCAGAGCCTGGAGCCTGCTTTGGATTCTGTGTCTCCCTCTCTCTCTGCCCCTCCCCTGCTCACACTCTGTCTCTGTTTCTCAAAAAATAAAATGTTAAAAAAAATTTAGTCCAACAGTTTTGTGCCAAAAATTAAAAAAATTCAAAGCTTTGGTATAAAAAGTGACAAATCAATTTTACAAAGCAGCAGCTGTGCACTCCATTCCATGGACTTGCAGAGAAATCCTTTCTCATAGACTGGCACTAACCGTTTGCACCAGGTTAGTGACATTATCTATCTTACTGCATGGGCTTGCCCTGTTGTTCTGAATCAGCCCTGATACCAACTTACTACTTGTTAACGTTTATGTTCTTCAGCCTCTCTCAAAGAGTCAGGACATTACTGAACATTGAAAGGCAGGGTTCTCCTGAGTTTGCTTATCTGCACATATGATAAAATCTCTTAAGAGATTTTGATACAGGATGTCCTCCACAACTCTTCCAGTAAGGACTGGAACTCCATAAAGATGCCCCAGGAGGTTTTGCATGAACCAGAAGGTACACACACACATTTGAAAGAAGCACAACCCAAGAAAAACATGTAAAATGGGCATGATGGCCTGACATTTCTCAGTTTTGTAAGATGTCACAGTGGCTGGCAAGTTTGGGCTTTTAAAATCCTGTTTGACAAGGGAAACAAAAAGTAAACATGAACTATGGGACTTCATCATGATAAAAAGCTTCTGAACAGTTAAGGAAACAGTCAATAAAACTAAAAGGCAGCCTACAGAATGGGAGAAGATATTTGCAAAGGACATATCTGATAAAGGGTTAGTATCAAATTCTGTAAAGAGCTTATCAAACTCAACACCCCAAAACCAAATAATCCAGTTAAGAAAAGGACAGAAGACAGGAATAAACATTTTTCCAAAGAAGTCATCTAGATAGCTAACAGGCACAGGAAAAGAAGCTTATTAGTATCTCTCATCATCGGGGAGATACAAATCAAAACCACGATGAGATACCACCTCACACCTATCAGAATGGCTAAAATTACCAACACAGGAAGCCACAGATGTTGGTGAGGATGTGGAGAAATGGGAACCCTTTACAGTGTTGGTGGGAATGCAAATTGGCATAGCTACTTTGGAAAACTGTGTGAAGGTTCCTCAAAAAGTTAAAAGTAGAACTACCCTATGATCCAGCAGTTGTATTACTAGGTATTTATCCAGTGGTTAAAACAAAACAAAACAAAACAAAAAAACCCACCAGATTCGAAGGAGTTTATGCACCTCCATGCTTATAGCAGCATTATCAACAATAGCCAAATGGGAAGAGCCCAAATGTCCATCAAGTGATGAATGGATAAAGAAGATGTGTTGTGTGTGTGTGTGTGTGTGTGTGTGTGTGTACACATATGGATATATATATATATATATATATAATGGAATATGGATATATATATAATGGAATATGTATATATATATATAATGGAATATTACTCGGCCATCAAAAATAATGAAAGAGCTAGAGTAATAAAAATGCCCATTCATACGGTTATTGCAGGAGATAAATGAGATAATCAATGTAAAGTGCCAGCATAAGCCATTGTTGTATCTGCAGTGTAGCTGTATGTAATGGTTACAAACCGATAGTACCAATATTGGGAGTATTAAAGGCAAAATCTAGGACAAAAGATAGATGATGGGAGATGGTTCAGGACATCCTCAGAGCATGAATATAGTAGGATATAGCACTCTTGAGCAAGGGCAATACATTTGAAGTCCATGTAGAGTTCTTAAATATGTATAGCCTAAATTACCCTTTGATTCTACTTTCAGGTCTTTACTCTACCAAAAAGCTACTTAAATTTGCAACAGGAAGAACCTAAATGAATTGTGACCAGTGCATTTACTCTGTTACTAATATTCAAGTTGAAAATCATTCAGTAGTTGACTGCAGAAATCCACATGTGTCTTTACACTCTTTCAACAACTATTCTATTAGTTGAGCTCTGTAGAAAGGAATCTTCTTTATTCATGAAGAAAAATCAACTTAGGCTTTACTGTAGAATAAGGGAGCCTGAACTCTGCATGCGTTCTTATACTGTGAGGTAATGCCTCTCTTGAGTGTTGAGAGAGCATTTTTGTTGCTTTATACTATTGTTACTGGCAAGCCCATTACTGCTGTATAATAACAATACTGAAGTAATGCTGTTAGTTTCTTGATTTCTTAAATTGAGTTTCAATTTAGAGTCATAACATTTAAATTATTCTTCAAATAAGAGTTACATGTGGTATTTATGCAGCTAGTGAAAAAACAAAAACCAATAAGACATTTCACTTATCAAGTTGGTAAATATTTTTTACAACTTTATTGAGGTATAATTGAAGTATAATAAACTGTACATATGGTATACAGTTTGATCAGTTTTGACATATGAACTGTTTTTACTTACAGCACGTCTGACACCAAATGTATGGGGGTCTTTTTCCCCATACCAACCAGTTCTTCAATTTTCCAAACACCACTTGGGTATCTGACAGTTCAACTCAGCTCTGACACTACCCAGAATGAAAAGTAGACCCCCACAGATAAGGGCTCCATCCCACCAGACTGCCCCACATCAGATGCTGGGCACAAGTCTTTTGCTGCCCCCTGTACTTCTGGCCAGCTGCCCCTCCTCAAGTTTGATCATGTGCCAGAATGGCTTATAGAACCCGGGAAGATATTTTATTTATGATCAAAGGTTTACTATAAAGGATATAGGATGAACTGCCAGAAGGGTCTGGACCACAGTAGTCGGCATTGTGGTGCACCAAACCCCGCAGCATGTGAATATGTTTGAAACTCAGGAGGTTTCCAAGCTTCATCATTTAGGGGCTTCTTATGGAGGTTCCATTACGTAGGCAGGATTGATCACATCATTGACTGTCCAGGATTGAACTCAAATCTTTAGCTCCTGTCACCTCCCCAGAGATGAAGCTCTTATTTTAGTATTGGATATTATTTAAAAATCTCCTCCCTTATCTACACTAACAGAAAGCAGAGGCAAAGATGTTTTAATAATAATATCCAATACCAAAATAGGGGGAAAAGGCATTTTCATATGTTAATATGGGAGTGTGAAGTTGTTACCATTTTTTTGGAGCGGTACCAATTTGGGGCAGATTGTTAGTGTCAAAAAAAACCTAAACTGCATATTGTTCGAACTAGCAATTCTGCTTCTAACTTAAGGAAATGAATTTTCTGGTAAACAAGGAGTTAAAAACAAAAATGTTTACCACTGTTGTTTATAATTACAAAAATTTGGAAACAGGTTAGATGTCCAACAGTATGGACTTGTTTCAGGAAATAGTTTGGATAATGAAATATGCTTTAATATTAGTAATAGAAGCATATTGTTTTATAAACAACAGGATCATATGACACTCTTATGTTTTAGCACATTTTTTCATCTCAGTAACAGAAAAGAGTTCAACAAAAAATACTAAATCTGTATCTTTAAAGCAAAATGTTAAGTTTCCTCTTTTGAGTGAGATTTATCTGTATTTTTTCCAGTGCATATATTTTTTTAAGTTTATTTATTTATTTTGAGAGAGAGAGAGAGAGAGAGCACCCATGCAGAATCTAGGAAGGAGCAGAGAGAGAGGGAGAGAGAATCCCAAGCAGGCTCCATGCTGTCGGCACAGAGCCCGATGTGGAGCTCAAACTCACAAACTGTGAGATCATGACCTGAACTGAAATCAAGAGTCAGATACTTTACTGACTGAGCCACCTAAGTGCCTTAATGCATATTTTCTTTAAAAAACATTTTTTTGAAAGTTTTTCTTGATTATAAAACTAACACAAAAGCATGAAGTCAATCCATAAAATTGGACTGATATATTAATTTGAACTATATAAATTATTTTTTTTTAATTTTTTAATTTTTTATTTTTTTATTTTTTAATATTTTTATTTTATTTCTAGGATAGAGAGAGACAGTGTGAACAGGGGAGGGTCAGAGAGAGAGGGAGACACAGACTCTGAAACAGGCTCCAGGCTCTGAGCTGGCAGTCAGCACAGAGCCCGACGCGGGGCTCGAACCCACAAACCGTGAGATCATGACCTGAGCGAAAGTCGGACGCTTAACCGACTAAGCCACCCGGACGCCCCGAACTATATAAATTATTTTTAAAAATAACTTCTTTGTTTTGATGCTGTGAGGATAAAGCCCTTGGAGCTTGGCCCCTCCTGACCTCCACCTTTACCTTCCGCAGCTCCCCCCCTCCCTCTTCATGCCCTAGCGGTAAGGAACCGCCCAAGGTTCCTGGCACATGCATTCTGCTGGTGCCTGCTTTTGCCTCTCTGCCTTTTGTTCTCTTCCTCCTTGGCTTTATTCTCCTTATCCCTTGAAATCGGCCATCAGCGTCAAGTTCGAGAAGCCTTTCCTGAGCTCCTAGTACTTACCACTGCTCTCTGGATTTGTCTCTGCTGAGGCACCTACCACGTATTAGCCTTTTTCATTTTCCTCTCCCAACAGACTGAGCCTCACTGGCGGTCAGAACAGTATTGGTTAGCACAGCACCTAGAACCTAGCAATAGGAACTTAACTACACGTGTTGCACGTGTGTAAATGAAGAATAGAAATAAAGATGTGATGGGATCTAACAGTGTGGATTGTTGTAAGAAGTGTGAATATATCAGCATGACTGGAGCATGGGATCTGCATGAAGAATTTCAAGGAGAATAGAAATGTAAGGAGGAGCCAGATAACTAAGGGCTTGATATGTCACCCCAAGGAATTTGGATTTTATAGTATAGAGATGGGAAGCCAGAAAAGACATTTAAGTAAGAAAATGGCTAGCATTAGCATTTTTCAAAGTGTTACTTGCTATTAATGTTATGTAAAGAACTGGGATATAGAATTGTTGAATCACTGTATTGTACACCTGAAACTAATATAACACCGTATGTTAACTATACTGCAATTAAAATCTAAGTTAAAAAATCTTAGATATAAAATAAATTTGGGAAGTCCTGGGTAAAACCAAATTGACAGATTTTTATTCTTCTGAACTTCTCAGTCTTTACTATGCTAATATGCATTTTTAATCCTCCAAAAGGTAGGTTGTGTGTGTGTGATATAATCTGCATTATTTCCCCTATTTTTTTTTTTTTAAATCATAGAACACTTCTATTTGGAACTATGTTATAGACATTTGGGGAAATGGATGCTAGCAGCAGTGAAACCTTTTAGTGATTATTACTAGTTCAGGTGAGAAACATTGAAGGCTTGAATCAGAAGGCTAATGGTTGGAGAGAGAGAGAGAGGCAAGAGCATGCGAATTAAGTTTTATCTGTCAGAGCACATTCTTCAGAAGTGGTGATTTCTGAATACTTTCAAGAGAAAGAGTGATTTTGAGAGTTGCTATAATCAGATCCAAAGACATTAGTACAAACAGTGTGAAATGCAGTTTGAAACATCTCTGAGACAAATGGTGGTCAGAAGAAAGTGGTTCTTCTTATATGTTTACAACTCTGCCAACTGATGACATAGCCCCAGGCTCACTCCTTTTGATATCGGACCTGTCCCTGGTCTAGTATGAACAAATGCACTTGATGATGGAGGGACAGATGCCAGACTGGATATGGTATCTGCTTGCTACTGGTTGAGGCAAAGCCAGGAGTCTAGGTTAGAAAACCGAGCAGCTGGATGGTGGCAACATAATGAGATTAGCAAGATAGGACAGTGTCCGGCATTGGGAAGAAGCACACTGTCACTCTTTGAAATGTTCATGAGTTAGAGTTGTGTGTGAAACACCCTTGTGAAGAGGAGCAGGACGTGGAGGCCATCAGGTCTATGAGTTGGTACCTCAGATGATTTGGACTGATCCAGCCCTCATTTTACCTACCGTTTCTCAGTTGCTGGATCTGTTAGATGTTCCTGTCTCTTTATGAGATCATAAAAAATTAAATTGCAAGTTTATGACACAGCACATTCCTGATCTTTTTAAACTTCTGATTTTAGGAAATATACATTATTCACCTCTAAACAGAGGCTACCTCTGCCTCTCCAGGTACAAGGAAGATGCTTGACTGATAGTGTTTCTTACTGTTTGGTTACTAAACCAAGTAAAACCATTAAGTTAATTATTTTATTTTTGTTTTAATTATTTTAAATGTAATAACAATGTTCCTCCATTTTATTTATAGCTCCAAAAGGAATTCTTCATTTGTCTCCTGATGTTTATCAAGAGATGGAAGCCAGCCGCCACAAAGTAATCTCTGGCACCACTCTAGGCTATTTGTCACCCAAAGATATGAACCAACCCTCCAGCTCTTTCTTCAGTATATCTCCCACATCGAATAGTTCAGCTACAATTGCCAGGGAACTCCTAATGAATGGAACATCTCCTACAGCTGAAGCCATAGGTTTAAAAGGAAGTTCTCCTACTCCCCCTTGTTCTCCAGTACAACCTTCAAAACAACTGGAATATTTAGCAAGGATTCAAGGCTTTCAGGTATGAATCAAAAGCAAAAACAAAAACAAGAAAACAAATTCATTAGCCCCAAATCCTTCATCTCTGTCCATCAGAAAGCTCATTCTTGCCTGCCAGTGTGACCTACATGCCACTCACATTGTAAAGTATCAGGAACACAGAGGTCAGAAAAAAAGAGAGCCATATGCACGTGCCTCTTTTTTTTTTTTTTTTTCATTCTATCCATTCATCCTTTGCTGCCTGGCTCTCTTCCGTTTTTCTTCTTCTTCCTCTTACTATTTTTTAAAAACATTTTAAATTCTCCGTTCTGTCTTCCAGTTGGTCTTGATTGGGTGCATCTACTCACTCTGTCTTCCACAGACAAAACTTCTGCCTTCATACATTTGGTGTTAGTATTTAGCACTAAGTTCTCCCTCATTTACAATAAGGCTGAGATTTTCTAATGATGATTTTACTTCCATAGCAGTTTTGAATTTGGCATTCTCTTGTTAGTAATGATTCAGGTATACCGTTAAGGTACAACATCCTAGAACTTTATTAACTTAGGAGCTAATTAAACATGGTATTAGAAAAATAAGGACATGCTTTCTAATTGTTTGAGGCATAAAAACATGTCTTTGTTTTAGTGGATCACGTTTTGAACCGTGTAGGGTAGCACCTGCCTCAGTTGATACTAACAATTCTGTTTCACTGATCAGTCTAACTCTATCTAGATCACAGCCCACTGAACTTGTGTATATGGATTTAGGAATGGGAATTTTTTCCCCTATTCTTTGTTCCTTAAAAAAAAAAAAAAACTAGCAGTCCTTTGTGGATAGAGCTTTTAAAAGAATTGTTAACTCTAGGAAGAGGAAATACCTGTGTTCTGATTTCTTAGTTGCCTTGAAAATCATGTACTGAACTGTAACTGCTGACCTGACTGGATGAACAGCTGTGTGCTCGTCCGTAGAAAGAGTGTACTGCACCCTCAGATTTCACTGTTTTCATCCCCTTTACCATCTGAGTCTTATTCCCTAAGACCAAAAACTGTAATTTCCTTTAGAAATGCTCTAGAAGATCTGTATTGTGTAGAATGATCATGTATTTATACAAATTTTATGAGTTTAGCTATAAATCAGAAAGAAGATCATGTGTTTTGGCAGGTATTTTGCATGTTTTTTTTCTTTGTTTGCCTTCACAGAAACCCGATTCTTTCAAATCTATTGCCAGGTAATCCTTAGTGTTTTTAATCAGACTATTAATATGAAATTGAAGAAGCTGTTGTCAGTTATTGGCTCTGTCGTCTGAAATTTTAAACACTTGATTTAAAGTTAAAAATTTTTAGAATTTGTTTTGTTTACCTTAAGAATGACAATAAATCACTGTTTAAAATAAAAAGACCTTGATTCATATAGTTAAAGTACTGGAAAAAGGCTAATAATTCTTAGTTCTACTTATAATCTGCACACAATGAACTAGAAATAAACTGTGATAAAAAGAAATTCATTGCTTATTTACAAACCTAGTCATTTAGAAATGTCTGAGAGTAACACTGCATTTTTATAGAAACAAAGCACAAAATACATTCAAGCTCTGAATTGATTTTTTCGCTTGGAGATGTTATTGTGGTAGATGTAATTTTGCTGCCAGAAAAACTACTTAAATTTTTTTATTTGTATTTATTTGTTAATTCTTGGTAATGATAACAATTATAATTTTATAATTACTTTAGTCATTATTTTAATGACTTTACTCTTTCCCTCATTATTGGGCTGACTGCTCAGACCTCTTTTTAAAGCTTATGCTAAGATGATATACTCTTATTTATGGCAAGTTAACGTTTCCATATTTGTGTACTGTGATTTTTACATACTAATGAACATTAACAGATGGTTTGAAAACATTACTGTGCTTCTTTGGTCAAGTGAGCTTGGTATTGATGTGAAATATTGTGTCACGGAGAGATCACGGCCTGCAGCTGAGCAGTGAACAGAATCCTTGTGGGAAATGGCTTAGTGTCCTGTCAGGCACATGGCATATCCTTATGATGTCACAGTAAAATGTTCTTTATAGTTGAGAGTTTATAGGTTAATAACTTTATCAAGTATCTTTACATGGTAGAAAAACATGTAGACGGTTTCTCTTTCGTAAATGTTTCAACTGGACTCTAGTTTAGAAATTATAGGGTCAGCTTATTATGGATTACATGCTATTCTGTTATTTTTATTTCTGGAATTTAAAACAATAAATTCTTTTTCTGTGTTTCTAGGTTAGTACTTTTTTATTTTGTTGTTGTACATTGAATAGATATTATTGCTTACTGAATATTGTATAAACCTTTCTTTGGCCCTCCTTGACCATTTGAAATTTGATTTAAGCCTATCAGAGCCTTTGTATGTGACAACTATATTGTATTACAAAGTAAAAATATATTAGTGTACTGAAAACTAAGTTGTTTTAGCTTTAAATTTTTTTCATTACTCAATCTTTAACTGAAATTTATAAATTACAGAAAGCCTATTTGCTCACTAGAATGTAGGTATTAAGCTCACATTTTTTTTGCTTAAATCTACAAAATAATTAAAATTATTATACAATTAAATTTATTGTTAATAAAGCTGACTTCACAGACCAGAATGGGACTGAACACTTGCACATTCTTGGTACTTCTTTTATCACTTCTTGGGCTCGCCTTACGTTTTATCACATTTTAGATGCAAGCGTTTGGATCCTGTCATAAATGAGTATGTGTTTCTTTGAAGTTTTACCAAGTGCATTTTAACTATCCTCTTTTAAAACCTGAATGTTCTTATTGATTGTCTTATTATTTTTTAGAAAGAAACTTTTTTTTTTTAAAGTTTTTATTTATTTTTGAGAGAGACACAGCGTGAATGGGGAGGGGCAGAAGGAGAAAGAGAGAATCCCAGGCAGGCTCTGCACCAGCACAGAGTCCAATGCAGGGTTCAAGTCCACGAAACTGTGAGATCATGACCTGAGCAGAACCAAGAGACACCTAACTGACTGAGCCACCCAGGTCTCCCTAGAAAGAAAAGTTTTGTGTCAGTAGTTCTGTGAGCCTTGGATTTTGTCCAGCCCAGGCAGTATGCTTCTCTAACTTCAGTGCTTTTCACAAAAACTCATTTGAAATTATAGTTACATTAAAGTGTCAGGGTTCTTTGTTACATACCTCAATACTCTTTAGTTATAATGCCAAAACTATTCAGCTTTTAAAAACATGTTTATTTATTTAATTTGAGAGAGAGAGAGAGTTCATGAGCAGGGGAGGGACAGGGAGAGAGAGAGAGAGAGAGAGAGAGAAAATCCCAAGCAGGCTCTGCATTGCCAGCACAGAGCCCTACCCCAAACTCATGAACTGTGATATCATGACCTGAGCCAAAAGAGTCATATGCTAAATTGACTGAGCCTTGTGCCCCAAAACTATTCAGCTCTTTAAATTTTTCATTATTTTTGAGAGAGAAAGGGACAAAGCATGAATGGGGGAGGGGCAGAGAGAGGAGAGAGGGAGACACAGAATCTGAAGCAGGTTCCAGGCTCTGAGCTGTCAGCACAGAGCCCGATGCAGGGTTTGAACTCCTGAACTCTGAGTACATGACCTGAGCCAAAGTCAGATGCTTAACTGACTGAGCCACCCAGGCTCCCCATAACTTTGAAGCTTTTTAAAGACAATGATTATGGCAGAGACATTCTTAAAATGCTCTGCATTTGAACTGAAGTAGACTTTGTTTTGTTGTGTTACAATTTACATTATTTTAAGTTTTTATAACATGAATGTGCTTTGCCATATGAATTATATTAGAAATCTAGATTTGTATAATTAGATATAAACAGTTTCTTTGTCTTTTGGTTCTTGTACCAGTTCCAGTGTATGTGTAAGGGTAGAGTGGTTCCCACACAGCACCAAGTAATTCTCAGGACACAGCAAGGTGTCAGAATCCAACTCAGTTCTGATACTGTTTCCATGGAGATAGCATCAGATGCCACAGGTCAAATGTTCAGTCCTACAAGACACCCTCCCCCCACTCCTCACCAACTATCAGATGCCAGTCGCAAGGCCAGGTTGCTCCTGTACTTTTGACTGACCAGCTGTAAACCAGAGGGTCCCACAGTCTCCTCCTCAGGTTCAATTAATTTGCTGGAGCAACTCCCAGGACTCGGAGAATTTTACTTACTCGATCACCTGTTTATTGTGAAAGGCTATCAGTCAGAACAGCCAGAGAGAAGAGATGCCCGGGGAAGGGCACACAGCTTCCACGCCTTCTCCTGGCGCACCACTTTCCCAGCACCTCCATGGGCCTACCAGCTCAGAAGCTCTCAGAATCCTGTCCTTCTGGACTTTAATGGAGGCTTCATTATAAGGCCACGATTGGTTAAATCATTGACCATTGGCGATTGATTCAAACTGCAGCCTCTCTCCCATCCCCCAACGTCAGGGGATGGGACTGAAAGTTCTAACCCTCCTGTCAGTGTTTGGCTCCGTTGGCAATCAGCTCCCATCCTTACCATTTTTGATACTTAGGAAATACCAAGGGTATGGGGAGCTAGTATCAGAAAAAAGGAGTGAAGACCAAATGTATATTTCTTATAAATCACAGTATCACACTCTATTTAAATGAGTCATTAGAAAAATGATTTGATTGGAAATGAAAATGAATTCTTTTAGCAAATTATTCTTTCCAGGTGAATTGAGTTTCAGTTTGCTATTCTGTGCCCCCTTTTTGTGATCATCATCCATTGAACACTGTGATTTTGAAACCTTCAGAGTAAAATATAAGCTAGGTTTGTTTTTCTCATATAAAGAATATAAAGAAAGAAAGTTATCATCTTAGTTAAACCATAATTAGTTTACTTTTACAAAATCAAAGAGTGCTTTATAGAGGTTTTTTTTTTTATTATTATTTTGAGTTTTAGATGTTAGGACCATTTCCAGCAAGATGAAAATGTCAGTAGTAGGCTTTGAAATATCTATTAAATTAAAATCTTTCTTTTAAACACAATTCAAACTTAATACATTTCAACTGGTATGTCTCCTTTTGTGACGTTTAATATGATTATAGCAGGCTTCTTTTATAGTTACAGGCTTCCTTTAAATATTCATTTTAAAATTTCATTTTAATCTACATGACATAACAGCATTTAAAAAATTGTGTTAATGTTTATTTTGAGAGAGACAGAGCGTGAGTAGGGGAGGGGGCAGAGAAAGAGGGAGACACAGAATCTGAAGCAGGTTCCAGACTCTGAGCTGTCAGCGCAGAGCCCTACAAGGGGCTTGAACCCACAAGCCGTGAGATCATGACCTGAGGTGAAGTCGGACGCTCAACCAGTTGAGCCACCCAGGCGCCCCTATGACCTATAACATTTTAACAATACAACTGTAATACAGATTACATTGAGAATTAGTATGGGAGGTAGCTGACCAATCTGATAATTTTTCTTCCCTTTTTTATTCTTCTCTGCACCTCATTTTTTATAATCAAATATTTATCATCAAAGAGGCTATTTGCAGCTTTTTTTTTTTTTTTTTTTTTAAAGAATGAGGGATCAGGGCACCTGGGTGGCTCAGTCGGTTGAGTGTCTACTTCAGCTTACGTCATGATCTCATAGTTCGTGGGTTTGAGCCCCATGTCGGGCTCTGTGCTGACAGCCAGCTCAGAGCCTGGAGCCTGCTTCGGATTTTGTGTCTCCCTCTCTCTCTGACCCTCCCCTGCTCACGCTGTCTCTCTCTCTCTATCTCTCAGAAATAAATAAAACATTTTAAAAAAAGAATAAGGGATCTATATTTTTCAGAGCAATATAAATTAAACTTTGTAGGTTTTTTTCATAGAATATGGAGAGAGAAATCATGCATATACATATATTCCCCCATTTAGAAATATGTTTTTTCCCCAATGTTAAATTTATCCTTGGAACATAATTTACTACATTACTTCTGAGCCCAGATTTTCATCCATGCTGTCATAGGCATGGCTGTATAAAGTGAGGAGAAGTTACTCAGAGTGCAATGAGTAAAACACATTTGTGGGTTTGGCATGGGGTCAACAGATACTGCTCTGATTTGCAGTCACTCTTTTTAAAATTTTATTTACTTATTTATTTTGTTTTAGAGAGAGAGAACACACACAGGGCAGAGGGAGAGAGAGGGAGAGAGGGAGGGAGGAAGGGAGAGAATCCTAAACAGGTTTTGCTGCTTAGTACAGAGTCCTATGAAGGGTTTGATCCCAGGACCTAGGGGTCATGATCTGAGCCAAAATCAAGAGGCAGATGCTCAACCAACTTAGATTCCCAGGTGCCCCTGCAGTCATTCTTTAAAAGCCCCTCTGGGACTTGTCCTTTACTACTTTCCAAAGACCTTGGAGAGCTTGGTTTAGTATTTGAACTCTCCCAAAGGCTTGGTCTGCTATCATGACCCTAAAATTCAAGTTTGTTTTTCAAATGGACAACCCAAATTTGTGCAGACTGACATACTGTCTGTGGTATCATTATACCTTGACATATTTTGCCAAACTCCCAAAGGTATGCACACTACAAATTCAAAACTGTACTGTATAAAAACCAGTGGAATTACAAATCAACTCATTTTGCTGAAATTTCTAACTCTATAGAAACAAATTCTAGCTGAAAGAAAGAAATCCTGATGCATATAAAACTATGATCAGTAACAATACAGGTAAGAATCAAGCAAGCCTTGAGTAAAATTTTATTTTTGAGAGAGATGTCCACATCTTTTCCCAGTTTTTAATTGGGATTTTTTGTTGTTGTTCTTATTATGGAGTTATGAGAGTCCTTTTTCTATTCTGGGTATGAGTCCTTTGTGTTGCAAATATTATCTCTCTACCTGGATGATCTTAACATACTCGATTTCATCTGTAAAGAGTCTGTTTGCAGATAGGTCACATTCAAAAGTATAGAGGTTAGGACTTGGACATATCTTCTGAGAGCCATTGTTGAACTCACTGTATATTTAGTGCTTTCATCACATTTGAGAAATCTGGGGCCTATTTTCTTTGAGTTAATTTTTTGCCCCCTGTCTCTTCTCTTCTTCTGGGACTCCATTTGCATGCATTTAAGAAATATTATCCCCAGATTCATAAAAATTTTTTTTGCCTCTGAACTTTAAATTGTATTATTTCTTCCATCCAAGTACTAACCAGACCTGACCCGGCTTAGCTTCCGAGATCAGACAAGATCGGGCACATTCAGAGTGGTATGGCCATAGACTATAAATTATATTATTTCTATCAGTCTATAAGTTACTGACTCTTTTGTGTATCTCCTTCATTTAGTGAATTTTTTAAACATTTGGATATTGTATTTAAATTTCTAGAATTTCCATTTGGTTCTTCCTAAAGTTTTCCTTTCTCTGCCGAGATTTCCTATCCATTCGTGCATTGTGTCTGTATTTTCCTTTACATCCTTAAGAAAAATAGGTGCTTTGCTTTAAACATCCTTTCTGCTCATTTCAACATCAGATATATTGGTTTCTATTGATTGCCTTTTCCCTTGAGTTTGAGTCACCTTTTCCTGTTCATTACAGGTCAAGTAATTTTAGATTGAATCCTGACTATTGTCAAGGATACATTATAGAGACTCTGGATTGTGTTACATTCCTCCCTATAGTGTTGGGTTTTGTTTTCTGAAGCAGTTAACCCGGCTGTACACAAACGCTGAACTTTGTCTCTCATCCTAAGTTTTCTATTCTTCTGGCTTTTGGGATAGTAGTCTCTTCTGGTTCTTCCTCAACTTTTTTGTCAGCTACTAAAAAGAACCTAACAGAACTTATTGGCTCGTGCTCCCTGTTAAAAGTAATTTCAGTAGAAATTTCTTATAATGACATTCATGATAGAGGAGAAATTTAAGATAGTTATAGTCATATTGTCTTAGAGTAAAAATAAAAATAGCCAAAAAATAATTTTTCATAGGTAGTATTTGCTACCAATTTGCATTTGCAACCTAAGCAGCAACTTATTTCTTAGGTTTTGGAAATGAGGTAGCATTTATTGATATTTCTTCGTTCAAGTTTCTTGGTCCCCATTGCTAGGCTTCCCAAGATTAGGCCTCTGTTACAATTTTTTTCTTTCTAAATCTCAAACTTAAGGAGGAACCTTTAACTTCTCTTTATTATGATGCTTTGGATATTGTAATTTTCCAGGCTTTTATGCCAGAGACTTTTTTTTCTGCATCCTTTTCCTTTTGATATCAGAGGTAGAAAGTACCACCTTGCCCGTGACTTAATCTTTCTAATGCAAAGAAAATCTCCACTGATCATCTTCTCTTATGTTTGAAGATTCTTTAAATATAAAACTCTGATATGTGTAGAAAAGCTTGTTTATCTGATATTTGCTATAATGGATACTTGTCCTCTTTCTTTTTTAAAAAAAGCTTTTTTTTTTTTTTTTTTNGAGAAAGAGAGAGACAGCTTGAGCAGGGGAGGGTCAGAGAGAGAGGGAGACACAGGACCTGAAGACAGGCTCCAGGCTCTGAGCTGTCAGCACAGAGCCCAGCGTGGGGCTCAAACCCATGAACCGCAAGATCATGACCTGAGCCGAAGCCTGGCGCTCAACCGACTGAGCCACCCAGGTGCCCCAATGCTTGTCCTCTTTCAAATCTCCTTTATTTCAGAAGCACTAAAACACTTTCTTTTGTAAGCGGTCTTTTAAAAATAATTTTAGGGGCACCTGGGTGGCTCAGTGGTTAAGTGTCTGACTTCGGCTCAGATCATGATATCACAGATTATGAATTTGAGCTCCACATTGGGCTCTGCGCTGACCATTCTGAGCCTGCTTCAGATTCTGTCTCCCTCCCTCTCTCTGCCCCTCCCTGCTTGTGCTCTCTCTCACACTCTCTTTCAAAATAAATAAGTAAACATTTAAAAAATAATAATTTTAAGCTTAGAGAAAGGTAGAAATATAGTGCAGCGCTTAATGTTAGCAATTACATAACCATAGTATAATTGTCAGTGCCGGGAAATTAATGATAATATAATCTTATTCAAAGTTTTCCACTTTTCCTACTAATGGCCTCTTTGTGCTCCAGGCCCCAGGCTAGGATCCCACAGGGCAGGTAGCTGTAATGTCTCAAATCTTTTTCAATCCAGTAACAGTTCTTTAGTCTTTCATGATCTTAATACCTTTTTTAAATGTTTTATTATTTATTTTTGAGGAAGAGAAAGCGTGAGTGAAGGAGGGGCAGAGAGTGAATGCAGAGCCTGATGCAGGGCTTGAACTCCTGAACCCTGAGACCATGGCCTGAGCCAAAGTCAGGTCGGTTGTTTAACTGACTGACCCAGCCAGGCGCCTCCCCCCGCTCCCCCCGCCATGATCGTAACACCTTTGAATAATGTGATGACTTATTTTGTAGGATGTTCTTGAATTTGGGTTTTTCTAAAATTTTCTCGTGATTGGCTGAGGTTGTGCATCTTTGGTAAGAATATCACAGAATTGATGCTGTTCCATTCGCAGTCCCCCATATGCTACTTTGTTTATAATTATCTTAAATATTTCCTTCACATACATTAAGAACCATATTAGACATTGCTATAATTCTTGTTTCTAATGTCAAACATAGTTTAGAAAATTCAAGAAGAGAAGAAAAGTCTATTTTATTTACCAACACATTTATTTCTTTCTGTGTTTTTTCTTCCTTTCCTAGTGGAGTTCCAAGATCCCTGCTTTTATCATGTCCTTTCTGTTTCAAGAACTTACTTTAGCCATTCTGTTAGAGTAGGTGTACTGGCAGCATATACTCAGATTTCCACTCGTTTGAGAAAGTTTTGGACTCCTCTCATTCCTTAAGGGTATTTTTACTGAATATAAAATTCTGAGTTGACAGTTCTTTCAACACTTTAAAAATGTTGTGCCAATTCCTTATGACCTGTGACCTCTATGGTTTCTGCCAAGAAACTGCTGTCCCATTGTTTCACCTCTGTAGGTCAGGAGTTGTTTCTCTTTCCCGACTTCCAAGATTATTCTGTCTTTAATTTTCAGAAGTTTGATTATGGTGTGCATAATGTATTGATTCTGTTTGGGATTTGCCCAGCTTCTCAAAGCTGTAGGCTTATATCTTTTACCAAAATTGAGTACATTTTTAGCCATTATTTCTTCAAATTATTTTAGCCCGAATCACTGTCTCTCCTCTTTCTGGGTTCTGATGACACAAATATTAGGTCTTTGTTATGTCCCAGAAATCTCTGTGGCTCTGTTCATTTTTATCTCAGTCCGTTTTCTCTCTGTTGTCCAGATTGGGGAATATCTATTTTTCTATCTGTGAGTGTACTAAATCTTTTTTCTCCTCTCCACTGGGTTTTTAATTTTGTTTTATTGTTCGGTTATAAAATGTCTGTTTGGTGCATCTTATACCTTCTATTTCTTTGATGAGACTACATTTTTTCATTTGTATAAATGCGTGTGTAATTGCTTTTTAAAGCATTTTTATAATGACTACTTTAAGACACTTGGCAGATGAATCTAATACTTGTGTCACCTTGGTGTTGGCATCTCATGATTGTCTTTTCTCATTCAAGTTGAGATCCTGGTTCTTGGTATAATGAATGATTTTCTGTTGAATCCTGGACATTTCAGGTATGATAAATCTCTGTGTCTTACTTAAGTCTTCTGTTTTAGCAAGCGTCTCTCACGTTGCACCAACTAGGGATATAGGAGTGCCACCTTGTTACTTGTTACTGGTAAAAGTTTACTTTCTCCACTGAGTTCTGTTGACACTGTGGTTGGAGAAGGGGGACTATTTTTACAGCTGAATAGTGGTGAAAGTCCTGACCCTCCACTGTGCCAGTTCTGAAACTACTCCTGTGAGAAGGTATAGTGTGCCTCATTATCACTAGGTAGAGACAGAAGTCTAGGGGTCCAGCAGGGATAGAAGTTCCGACTCCCCATTCAGACTTCTCTGTCACCACCCCAGTTGGGGAAGTGGGTTTTCTTCATTCGTCTGGCAAGGATGGAATTCTAGGCTCTGCTGATGGGAGTGGGGATGGGTCTGCTGATTTTTCCGTGGTGTTTGGGTGGAATAGGACAGTTATTGTCTAAATGTTTTCTATCTTGCTTATTTATTCTGTTTCTGGCCCTTTGAACAGAGAAAACAGATTTTCTTCAGATATTAGTAGTAGTAGTAGTAGTAGTATTTCTTTTGTATATCCATTGGCATTCCCAGGTTGCCAGCTTCTCTAGCACCCAGTCCAGGATATATAAAGCAAACAGAAAAGTTGGGAGTTCACCACTCTGTTGTTTCTTGGATCTTGAAATCCCTAGCTTAGATTCTTCCTCCTTCTTTCCCCCTTCCTGAATCCTCTTATGTTTTTTTTATATATAATATCAGGAGCTTTTACTTATACTTAGCAGGAAGAGTAGGGAAAAGTAAATCTATTTCATGTTGTCTGAAAGTAAAAGTCATAATGGTCTTTGCATCATGAAAGTAATTATATTTTAAAACCAAATATAGTATGTTTTTAAAATCTGTAATTCCTGAGTATAAAGCAAAACATTCCAATATTTTCATAAAAAATAATTAAATACCATTATAAATTAAACTGGTATATAATGAAGATTTAAGGTCTTGTCTTTGATCCCTTTGCTTGAAGTGATATTCAATACAATAGAGTTCTAATACATGAAAATTAGTGTTGGTTGACTCTATTGGGAAAAGATTATATTAGTTCAACTTTGGTGGTGTACTAATTGCCTAAATATCTGCCCTTTGACCTTAGGAAAAGTTTTTCTTGTTAAAAATTATATTTTTAGGGGCACCTGGGTGGCTCAATTGGTTAAACATCTGATTCTTGATTTTGGCTTGGGTCATGATCTCAGGGTTCATGAGTTCAAGCCCCCCATCGGGCTCTGTGCTGACAGTGTGGAGCCTCCTTGGGATTCTCTCCCCCTCTGTCTCTGCCTCTCCTCTGCTCATGTGTGTGTGCACATGCTCTTTCTCTCGAAATAAATAAAAACTTAAAAAAATTTTCTTTTAAAGCCCTGTAGATTTTAATGTGTCTTATAAATATGTAAATGGTTACATATGGGTATGTCAAACCATGAGGACACACTGCAAGAGACAGAAGCTTCTTTTCTGGTAGCTATGAAATTGTTAAAAATCAACTAGTGCTTTTTTTAAATGGAAATGTCAGCTAAAATAACTATATGTGTGTATAATTTACTTCCTAACTAATTGGCTTCCTCCTTGAACTTCCACTGCACAATAAGTGGACACTAAAAACCAAAGAAAAAAGATTGAGGATTTTTGTCATGTACACATTCATCCCTTAAAATAAGAATGCAGTTACCTCCCTTGACAATACACATAACACCTCTGTTGTTGCATTTGCTAGGCAATTTTGGTCTGTGACTTGCATTGGAAATAAGTCTATATACATCCCTATTAGATTTTGTATGCCAAACATAGGCATGTAATTTCCCAAGCTTATCCCAAGCATAGAATTTCTTTTTTTTTTTTTTTTTAATTTATTTCTAGGAGAGAGAGAGAGAGACAGCATGAGCAGGGGAGGGTCCGAGAGAGAGGGAGATACAGACTCTGAAACAGGCTCCAGGCTCTGAGCTGGCAGTCAGCACAGAGCCCGACGCGGGGCTCGAACCCACGAACCGCGAGATCATGACCTAAGCGAAAGTCGGACGCTTAACCGACTAAGCCACCCAGGCGCCCCCCAAGCATAGAATTTCTAAAAAGAGAGAAATGATAATTACAAGTTGAGTCTCAGTCTTTATAATGTGATTTCGTTCATTCACTTGTCTCTTTAGAGACTTTAGTGTGACAGGCATATTGGATGCAGAGTAAAACAGATTACTCAAACAGCTAAAACACAGGTACATGACTGAGCATGTTAAATATATATTTACATTTTTGTTACAGAGGAGTTGATTTTAGTTGTGGAAAGGATTGGGGAAAACTTTACAGAAAGTCAGTGACAGGCATTATCCTAATGTAATATTATCCTTAATGATTATATATCTTGTCATGTCTTTTATTACATTATTATGGGATGTATTATAATTGTAATAAGAAGAATATCTAATATATTTACTTTAATGCTAACCATGATCCAGGCATTGCTCTAAGTAATTTTTCATAGAGAAACTTATTTTATCTATTACATATAAATCAAATCATTAGTTGAATATAGAACTAACATAATGTAGCTTTTTACTGTTGACCATAGTTGACCCAAATAAATAAGATGATTTACATGTCATCAAGTGATCTAAAAAAGCAGTTAAGAATGTTTAATATCAACTGAAGCTATTTATTAGGGCATTATTTATCAAGTAATACTGCTTCACACTTTGCCAAGAAAACGCTGTTTTTTGTGTTAATAAAGATACAGGTCTTTTGTATGACCAGTGTGCAGACGCTGCAAAAGTCCTTGTTTTGACACACATATCCTAAGTTCCAGTGTTGAAACTGTCACTCTTTGGCTTCTTGCTACCTTATTGCTCGTGCAGCCTCCGTGCAGTGGCTAGAATGGGACCTCTGCATGCTGCTATGCAGTTGGCCCCACAGTTAATGAACTTGAGGTGTGCTAGTCACACATTTTCTTGATACAGTGATTCTGTTAGGTATTACATATGAATATACAGGCCTTTGTCTTTCCTTAGTGATCTAAAGAGCACCTTTCTTTAAGCATGGGTCTTTTTCATACCTTCCTCATTTTTGTCCCACAGGGGGTGACCATTAAAAACATCTGACAGAAAAGCAGTTAACCAGTTTCCTGCTGAGATTAGTAAAATATTTAGTAGTCCTGCAACATCAAGGAACTTCAGCCCTGCAGGAAACAGTTTGATTCAACTTTTGTTTTGGAGGTAGGAGGGAGGGAATTTACATTTTCATTTGGATGCCCCTTCGTATTTTCAAGTGGGCATGAAAAAATGTACATATCTAGCTTTTAATGTAAATTACTCTAAGGCTTATCATATTTTCTTTATTTCTTAAATTATATGAATAGTTGAAGTAGTTTGTGTCTTCCCTGTGGGAAAGAGAAATCTCTAGACTGGCAAAGTCAGTGTCAGAATATACAGTTACAGCATCTCATCTGGGTTTATGTGATTATAAGTCAAACTAGGAAACTTATTTTAAAATAAAAATTATCATAGATTTGCAAATTTCAAAGGAAGCCACATTGTTTCATTTACATATATTGAAATTTCTGGCCCATCTTTTTATGGAATAATTTTTGTAACTCCATGAGAAAGAAACGCAGTGTTAGTTGATAGTGTTATAAATCCAGAGCAAGAGCTAGAATATTATAAACATTAAGATCAATTGCTTACATTTTCAAGTAGCAAAGATAGCAAAATGATAGGATTTATAAACAATAAATCTTAAAGTACACATAGGAGGTGACTTTTGTAATCTTCTAAAATTATCTTTATTCGTTTTTCCTGAATCAGAATCAAGGTCCTGTGACATTGCAGAGTGGAATTTTTAGAGCCATATTTGTAGAAATGTCCTGCTCTGTTATAACAGATTCTGCTCTGTCAGTTCTGAAGATTTGTGCCTTATAGAATGTAGTATGATTTTATTACCCTAATTATTTCAGGTTAGTGGTCCTAAGAATTCTGGCTTCTGTTGACACTTTCAGTTGTAAGAAGCATTTTTTTATGTTGAAGGATGAATTTCAAAATGTCATTCACACATTATATTTTTTTGACATTCACAATTATGAGTGGCTGATGGAGTGGTGTGTAAAATGTGACTTTTTCTTAAGGCCTCTTTTCTGTGTATTATTACTTTCTGTTTGATTTGCAGTTGGGTATCAATCAATAACTTCTTGTATCTTTCACATAGTTTTATCTGGTTCATTGGGCAGTCTCAGTGTAGTGGAGGTATAAACGTGAAGTGATTTTATATTTCTCCAGTCACTGCTTTCTTCCATGCTCTGCCAGGTCTCCCATTCATGTTCCTTTATGATACCTGGTTACCTTTAATTTTTTAAAATTGAGTCGTTTGCTATAAAGTGCCAAACTCCAATTCCTACCATTGCAAGCCAGTTGATTGGCTCAAGACACTTGGAGGAGGGAGGGTGGGCAATGATTTCTTTTTCTCTTCTTCTCAGTCTGGTGCCTTTGACTATTTGTGATCGGTGGGGTGGGAACTTTTGAGACCTCTTTCTGTTTCATTTCATGGCCTTACTGCTCTGATGTTGGGAAGCCAGGAGGGGACCAGGGTAGAGGAAGATGCCACCCTAGCCTGTTTTCATTTCCTCCTGGCTTCCATGTAGATGATATTCATGATATTCGTGAGGCAACGTTTGGTTTCTTCCAGTTCCCTCTGTCCCTGCAGGATAGCCATGTTTTCTTTGGACTTACCGGTGATCGATGCCCCTGACCCTCTCTGTTCTTAAGTGTCTCTTTGGCCTGAGTAGCCCCTTGGCTCCTGCTGAGATTTTCTTTCATTCCTTCCAGGGGCCATGAAGATTCTGGGGGAGCTTATCTCCCTTTGTCCTTTTTTGTTTTTAGGCACACAGTGTGCCTAGTAGGCTCCTTCAGCAAGCTCTCAGATATCTCCAGACTCCATCTCTTTATTTCTCTGTTTCCTAACTGCCAGGGACACACAACAATCTCAGTCAAGATTTCTTTTCAAAGGAAGCCTATAGACTCTGCTAGCGGACAGAATCTACGTACTCCCAATCTGTTAGCTACTTTCCTAGAACTACCCCACTCATTGAAAATATTGTATTTCTCATAAGGGTGACAGTCAAAATGATTCCCTCCCCTTCATCTCCCCCTTCCTATTCCTCTGTGTATTATTTATGATTGGACCAATTCTGCTTACTCTTACTAAGGCGTTGGGGACAGGGAATAAGGCCTAGCCCTAAATGTTGGCAGCTCTTTAGAGATCCTCTTGTTTTCAGCTGTGGGTCCTGGTGTCAGTTCTGGGGCCTCAGAAAAAGTCCCACTTGGATGAGGTTCTTTTATAAGTGATAAAAAGCCCAGTGACTTCAATAAAATAGATATTTATTCTTTTCTCATGTAAAGGTCTGTAAGTTTGCAGTCCAGAGCTAGTGTGATGGTTGTGGGATGGTTCTGTCCCATCAAGTCTTCAGGGACCCAGGACCCTGCCATCCTACCATCTCTAGGTCTCCGCCTTTGTCCTGTGGTCAAAGATGGTCATGCCCACCCGCCTTCCAAGCGGGCCGACGAAACGAGGCAAGAAGAGCAAAAGGCACACACTTGAAATCTGTTCTTAAAGTTTCCAGGAAGCTGTCATAGAATTCTTTCATTTACATTCTGCTCAACCACATGGTGTCATAGCTACAAGAGAGTCTGGGAAATAGGAACTTTATTCTGAGCATTCAAGTAGCCAGCGAGGAATTACTGAGGAAGAATACTGGAGGATAATTAGCGATCTCTGTCACATTCACTGGGCGCTCTGACATTTGCTTAGAAGCTGTGTGCAAACTCACACCTTTACATTTATCTGTTATATACAGGTGAGCCATGTTCACCAATACTGAATGTCTGCAGGTTGCGTAGTATTTCATAGGGTATTACAGGCTTGCGGTGAATTGTATACAGCTAGGAGAATTCAATCTTTCAGTAATAATTTCTAAGCTGTTGATGGAAATGCAGTTGGAAGTTTACATTTTCTACTAGGATTGTCTTGTGGTATTTCTGTCCTTTATAATTTTCATTTTCTCTAGAAGAAAGAATAGAACTGCAATAAAGTGGCTGACATATAAGTGTATTCACTATCTGAGTATTTAGGGAAGTGTCGTATCTTTCATACAGACCTTCAGTTGATGTCAAAGGGTGATTATATTTTATTTTAAAAAGCATGTTTTATAATAGCACTTTATCCGACATAGTATTTTAATGGTACCATAAATAGCTGTGAAGTATAGCTATTTTAGTGTCACCATTTATTGGCTTTTGCTTAAAGCAGTTATGTGATAAGTTTCATTCCCCCCATCATATTTAGCTGATGCATAGTAAACAACACTTCCACATTCCTGAACTCATATATACTGAGTGACCTTTCAACTTGCTTAGGAGGCATAGTACAGTGATTTAGAATGGCTGTCAAATATTTCCCCCCAAAGTTAACCTGGAAAAATACATTTTTATCATAAAATCTTTAAAGTACTTTGGAAACAAGGCTTTCTATGTTGCCTTGATTTAAACTCTAAGCTACTTTTTATGGATTCAAGGACGTTTCCCTACCTCCAGGGAAACTGATGGTGAATCTTAACAACCCTACTGCTTTAAAAATGTTCAATTATTAACCTATTAGACCAAGACCTATATTGTTGTCATTTTCAGTCAGATATATATTATCCATAACAAAATATACATAGACCATAATCTATAATAAAGGTACATTATAGGTATTATTATGAAAAGCAGTTAGAATTAAGCCACAGGGAACTGATAATGTGTGTTTTAATTTTCTTCCTCACAAATTCAAGATTTTCACCTAAGCTTTTAGCCTAGATCGATGTAAATTTAACAGTTTGAGTAAGTTATAACTAATAAAACCAATTTTCCCTATAAAATAGTCAGTACGAATCTCATACTGTAGGCATGTTTCCTTAATTTATCAAAAAAGCAAGGCTATTTTTACTTTGTTAGCTTAGAATTAAAATAACAACTGCTAGAAAGAACTTTTTTGAAAGTAGGTAAATGAGAGGATGAAAATTTTCCCACTGGGAAGATGGACTCACGCTTCCCTCTACCCCATTTACCCGAGCTCTGATATGGAATGTCTTACATGTGGTTTTAATAATGATTGGTTGTATTTAACTAAAAGAAAAATAATAATAATATAGTAACTTTATTTTGGTTTGTACATTAAAAATCATTTCACTTTAATTCAACTTGATTACAATGTCAAAATTTCAAGCAGAACACTACAGATATGTAGTGATATCTGTATATATTTAGTGGTGGTTTTATAGGGACTATAATGTAGAAATAGAAGAATGTCACTAGCAGTTAACTGGCAATCACACACATGTAGAGTCAAAGATGAGCGAAAATTCAGGTTGACAGAATTCCATTGGAATCAAGTGAACTTTGACTTCTGCTTACCCTTGAGTCTTTTATGCGTGATGCATTATGAAAAACTGGACTGTTAAGATAGGTATGGTATTTAATAGTGACTTTTTCTACCGGCTGTAATACTGTAAAACATTTCATAAAGCATCTCCTAAACTCTTTTAAAACCTCAAAAATACTTAAAATGGAATTAACAGATTTTTCCCTAGATACCAGAGGGTCCTTGATAAATTTTTTTTTTAAATATCTGAAGTATATTCTGCATAAATTATTTGAATTTTTCTGGAAATCTAGACCTTTTGGAAAGGACCTGTTGCATCTGGCTCCCTCTTACAAGTGGCGTTCAGCAGACTGCATGTGTTCTGTTATAGGTTCACTACTGTGATAGACAAAGTGGCAAAGAGTGTGTGACCTGTCTGACATTAGCCCCTGTGCAGATGACTTTCCATGCTATTGGAAGCTCCATTGACGCCAGCCATGATCAGGTATAACTTGCCACTGCCGTTTTGCTGTGTTCTGGCCCAGCTAAAACATCAGGGACTATCAAAACGGAAGCTATGTGCACACGTAGAGCTTTGCTTTCCCTAATACGTTATCCACTAGCACTGTTTGCTAGAATTTTTAAAAACCCGATATTTTTGGGTTGGGAAACCAAGATCTTAGGAGATTTAAATTTTTTGAGACTTCTGGTTTGTAGTCCATTATTAATTAAAATATAGAATTCTCTTATATTTGCCCTATAAGTTATTTTTTATGTTTAATAATTACATATAGGAAGCAGGGTTGGCTAGACAATGTAGATAACACTTGGGTCGCACTGTAATCTACTCATTCAGTTCTGTTGAAGAGAGGTTAATATTCTAGAATGTGTATAAAATAACTGAACTTTCAGAACCATCACTTTACTCTCATAATTTGAGATATTATTAAATGACACTGCAGTGTTGTTTCTACTTGTAAGGTTTTAGTTCCTAAATACAGCTTAACATCTGAAAAGTATATGATTTCCTAATAACAAATTCCCTTGTTGAAATAGCAGCTTGCAAAAAAAATCCTGTTTTATAACATAATACATATTTTCAATGAAAATAATCATCATATTAGACTAAACTAATGATCTAGGTCATAAAATTTCTAGTTTGGAGTAAAAATAAATACACATACACAATTTATAGTTTGACTAACCAGCTGTGCTTTCTAAATTAACTGTTCACATGCAGAACAATGGTAATCCACTTTTATATCCATTTCTCAGTAAATTTGAAGACTTCTAATAGTCTTGACTGACTACATATTTTTTCCTGTTTCCCTGAGTAGTGACCTTGCATGGAGAGAATAAAAGAACATAGTAGTTTATCTTCTCAAACACATGATGTATTGTCCAGCTCAAAAAAGACATCCTTAATGGCACGCTTCCCTAGTTCATAATGTCTCTAACATTGTGGGGTTTCCAATCATCATTTGTTGATTGGTGGCGAGATATTGTGGTATTTAGGAAAAAGCAACTAATTTGCAGAAAAAATGAGTTTTAGGAACTAATCATGGCATGAGTTAGCTGGAGCTACCTGAGTGGGTTCTGCCCTCTCTTTGGGAGAAGAATGTGTTCTGGAATGTTAAATGAAGGAGTTGGTTAGATGGCTTACAAGATCCATTCCAAGGCTACCATTTTCTGATTCTGTGCCTGATCTTCCTGCTCCTGGCTGAATGAACGCCACCAATAATAAACAGTTACCAGCACACTGACTTGGAAAGCAGCTGAGGGCTTACCCTCAGTGCTTCTCAGAGTTTGGCACTGACCTGCGCTCTAGCTGCAGAGGAGAGTGCAGCAGGAATTAGAGAGACTTGACCTAAACTAATTTATAGAAAGTGTTGCGTTTCCCTGTGTAAAACTATGACTTAGCTACATGCTAGGTGCTAAGGATAAGTGATAAGAATGTTAGACATGGCGCCTGCTCTCATGGAGCTTGTGAACTAGCAACTTTACTACTTTGAATATTTGCCAACAAGCCTAGCTACTGCTGTGTTTCTGTATCCATCCATGGCAGAAACGAACGCAAGAGCAGCACGAGATAACCATCCTGCAAAGGCCTCTTGTTAGGCTGAGCAAAGACATGAAAGAGTGTTTCAGAACCCCACACACCTGAGAAGAGCAGCCCATTGTTAGCAGAGGCCGCTGTTGCTGTACAAGGGCACTGGGACGGGAACAGAGACTGAGATCAAACCTAGATTTGCCACGAAGTAGCTGTGGGAACTTGTCTCTCTACCCCTGGGAACTTGGCTTCCTCCTGAGTAAAATAATGAGGCTGGTTCAGGCTTGTGCCAAGGCCATGTGGCAAGGTATGCAAAGTTCTGGGCTAGTGTTAGCCCATATGGCACCTTTACAAATAAGAAAAAAGGGTGCTTCTTCTTTAAGGCATTTTACAACTATCCAAATCCACAAGAACTACAGCATGAATGGTCTCCCCACCCCCCAACAAGGTGTTCAGTATGCAACCTGCACAACTGTTCATAGAGGTCTTATACTACATCTACTGGAATGTCAGATTTACTCAGTGGTAAGTAAAGATATGTTTCTATTAAAGCAAATACAGTTGCATTAGAGGTGATGAATTTGTATGAAATTTTAAGATAAAGACTTTCAGGAAATTTGTTGATAATGGTCAGATGGATGGATAGATGGATGAATGAATGGACCTGTGACTGGAATGGTCATCCTGTAAACTAAACCCTCTACTCCGGGGGGCCTCTGAGGTGCAAATGGAAGCATGGTTGATCAGTACTCCTCCCTTGTACTTGGACTCTTGGGCTCCCCGAGGAAAGGAGACATATAAACCTCTACTGCACATCCTTTGGCTTCTCTGCGTTATGTTGCCCTTACCCTTTCCTCATAATCAGGGTCTGTTTAAGCAAAAAGTACTTCTTCACCATACCAAAAGCATAAACTTGATTTCATAAGTTGGAAAGGATGGACCACAAATGCTTTTTCACCTATTAATCAGTAAATACTGGAAAACATTTTAAGGTTTTTAAGTTTTAAGTTTTTAATTTTGCAAGACAAATTACAGTCACTTACAAAATGTTTTCTGTCCTTAATTCATTTGGGCCAACATAATTAAATAAACAGACTAAGTACCTGAGAAAAAAGAATATGTAAAATTTAGAGGTGATCCCTCTTAAAAAAAAATCTCCTGTCCTTACCTATGTGGAAAATGATGGTGAGAAATGGAAGAGCTTTCTAGCCTTGAACATTTACAGCCTACCTTACTTTTTTTTAGATTTAACTCTAGGAACTCAGTGAAGTGGAGACTAAATGTATTACTTAGTTTATCCACTCACTGTTTTAAGGAGTAAGGGGACAGGGACTGTGGAGTATCTCTGGCAAAGGTCCACACAGATCTGCAGAATGGTCAGGAGGGAGATGCAGCAGCATCTTTATGCTGATGATGTCCAAATGTATGCAGCTTTTAATTCTCCCACCACCAAACCTACCTCTCCCTTCTCCTCTGTCCTTTCCTTTTATCCATCCTGGTAAACAGCACCACCATCTGCCTTATTGCTCAACCAAGCTCCTTGGAGAGTCTTTGCCTCCTCCCTCCTCCCCACACACTACATCCAGTCCCACTACCCCTCTGAATTACATCTGTCATCTGACTACTTTTCACTACCTCCGTTGTTGCCATTATAGTCACCATCATGGTTTTTGGGCTTTTAAAAAGATTTTATTTTATTTTTGTAAATATTTACTTATTTTGAGAGAGAGAGAAGGGGGGGGAGCAGTAAAGAGAGAAGAAAGAGAGAATCCCAAGCAGGCTCCATGCTGGCATGACAGAGCCTAACATGGGTCCCCATCTCATGAACTATGAGATCGAGACCTGAACTGAAATTAAGGGTTGGACACTCAACTGACTGAGCCGCCCAGACGTCCTTAAAATTTTTATTTTTAAGTAATCTCTCCACCCAGTGTGGGCTTTGAACTTCCAACCCCAAGATCAGTACTGGCACGCTCCACTGACTGAGCCAGCCAGGTACCCCTATCCTGTTTAACCCAGGCAACTGCAGTAGTCTTTACACTGGCTTCCTTTTTTTCTACTTCTGTTCCATTGTGGTCTGTCTTCAGTGCAGTAGTCAGAATTATTTTTAAGTTAATCAGATCAGATTTTCAGCTATTGAGAACCTTCTGGTGGCTTCCCATCACACCTACTACAAATCCAAAATTTTTGTTATGGCATTTAAGTCCCTATGCGATTTGGCCCTTCCCGTGTCCCCAGTTTCAATTCCTACTACTCTCCTTTTCACTCAGTGCTCCAGTCTCATTTGCTTTGCTGCCAGTTATATCATGACATATGAAAGAAACCAGAACTCAAAAGGCAACATAATGTGGATTTGATGTGTATGACATTCTGGAGAAGGCAGAACGTTAGAGACAGAAAACAGATCACGGTTGCCAGGAGCTGGGCTGAGGAAGGATTGACCATAAGTTGTCACGAGAATTTTTGCGGGTGATAGAAATGTGCTATATCTTGATTGTGGTGGTGGAACATGACTATACGTTTGTTAAACTCATAGAACTGTATGCTAAAAAGGGTAAATTTTACCGTATTTAGGTTATACCGCTATAAACCTAACTTAAAAAAAAAAAGCCAGTTTCATTCCTTTATCAATGAATGGTATTTACCCCAGGGAAATGTGGAGGCATGTCATCCCTTTTCCTTCCCTATATTCTCTGAATATGTTGGGTCCACCTTAGAATGCACAAAATTTAACTTAGAGCCTAGTTTAGAGCTTCTCCAGATGCCAGTGGTTAGTTAAGGCCTGCTTCAGTCTTCCTAGAATAATTATTAGTCTCCAAAAAGTGGTCTAAGCTGACCCGTCTGACTTCGTGGGTTCGAGCCCCGCGTAGGGCTCTGTGCTGACAGCCAGCTCAGAGCCTTGGGCCTGTTTCAGATTCTGTGTCTCCCTTTCTCTCTGACCCTCCCCTGCTCATGCTGTCCCTCTCTCTCAGTCTCTCTCTCTCTCTCTCTCTCTCTCATAAATAAATAAAAAGATAAATAAATTTAAAAAAATCTGTACAGCATATGGTGTTGCAAAGAAGAGCAATCATCCTTATTCATAAATTGGGTAAAGAGCACATTTATTTGGTAGGATTAAGCTAATGAGGGTTTTGCTCAATGTTTTTCAATATATCCTATTTGGAAATTAAATTTATATTGGTTAGTGTATATTATTAAAAGCAAAATCCTTTGTAATAGAAAGATTTGTGGTATCTTCTAGCTTGGTTATAATTCACCAAATATTTCCTCTCTCTTTATGCCCTGACACTTTCTACATCTTTCTTCATCTCTCTTGGATATTAAGGAGTTCTGCTTTCTCTCTTTATCTTTTACTTTTATCAGTCACCTTCTAGGTACAGCCTCAAAATCATAAACTTCCTTCCCTGTCTTTACATTTTATTTTATTCACCTTCATTTAAACTGCATTATTAATCTCACCAGTCTCACCAATACTGGGTAGGCAGATGTAGACTAGTTAAAATATTGTAGCTTAATTTTTAGTTATTTGTTTTATCACTGCCTACCTTATTTTGTACAAGTTAGCTTTGGAACTCACTTGCTTCATATAAAAAATGAATAAATCAACCAACCTAACCAAGCACTAACTCACCAATGAAGTATATAACATATGTAAATTACTATTTGCTCTGCTCTGACTTCTCATTAGCACAAAATGAGATTATGATACTGAGTAAAGGATAAAGCATAATTAGCACAGTACTTAGAATTTGTGAAATGAAAATTCTACAAGAGAAAAGAATCAGGAACCAGATTTATATTAAATGTGTTTACTACGTACCAGATATTGTGCAGGCTCTACATCCATTATTTTGATTGATTCTTCTATGAGGTATAAACCATGGAGTTCATATATTTGCTTCATTTGCTACATCACCTATAAAAGTTTATGTCTATTATTAGCATATGAAGTTGAGGTGTTCCCATTGTGTGTGCTTTGACTGGAATTCAGGACAGCCATGAAGTATATGGAACAAGTTACAAATCCAAATCTACTGGCTATTCTCTTCTACTTCTGTTTAGTTAAATTCTCCTCATAGGTTTTTTTTCCTGATTAATTAATGCGATATCACACTCATGTGATAGTATATACTATTGCAACAATAGTGCATGGATTGATTATATATTATACACAGAACTTTTATCGTATTAGATGGTCTTAAATGATAGTACATATAGTCCCCTTTCCCTTGAGGCAAACGTTAGTCTGATGGAGTGAATCAGTTAGGATGCTTTTGGCTACAAGTAGCAGAAAACCTGACTCATACTGGCTTAAACAATAAGGAACCTTGTTATCTCCCATAACAGGAAGTTCAGAGGAAGGGTGAATTCCAGGGTTGGTTGATAAAGTAGCTTAGCAATGTCAACACAGACTCAGGCTATTCCATTTCTTAGCTCTGCTTCATCCTCTGATTCATGGAAAGATGGCCACAGTAGTTCTATGTGTTGCTGGTGGTGTAGCCACATTTAAAAGAAAATGAGAGGAGATCTGATCTTACTGTATCTCCTTTCAGGGGCAGAGACATCTATATCAGGAACTCCTCTTCCTTCGTTGTGCAGGCCTGGATTGGGTCATTCCCAAGCCCATCTCTAAATAGTCACTAGCAAGAGAAAGTGAGATCACTATGAGATTTTTTTTTTTTAAGATTATATGTTTTAAGTAATCTCTACACCAACATGGGGCTTAAACTCATGACCCTGAGATCGAGTCACATGCTGTACTGACTGAGCCAGCCAGGTGCCCCACGATCACCATGAGTTTAAATGTTTGGGGTAGATAGTTGAGGAATGTGAGGAATGATTGTTGAGGAATCAACTACAGGGAATACTACTTGAGGAATTAAATGCCACATATATAATTTTGAATTTTCTCATAGACTCATGAAGAAAACAGATAAACTTGATCTTAATAATATATTTTATTTAACTCAATATATACAAAGTATCACTTCAACAGTGATATATATATATCAATACATATATATCAATATATATATCAACATATCTATATCTATATCTATATCTATATCTATATCTATATCTATATCTATATACAGTCAACTTTTTAATCAGCTTAACGATAACCCACAACCCTTGAACTAACTTACAGTCAACTTTTTAAATTATTGAGGTATTTCACCTTTTATCATATGTCTCATTTTGGACTAGCCACACTTCAGGTGCTCGCTGCCATGTATGCATTGCACGGCACAGGTCTCTGGGCATTATGGTTTGGTCCCTGCCCTTGTCTCCAATCTGATCCTTCACCATTCACCCTGTACCTGACTTATACCCACACTTTATGTTTTGGCAGTGTTGAGTTTTCATGTCTCATGCTCTTTGGCATCTATCTTTTCTGCACTGTTCCCTCTGCCTGGGCCATTCTCTCCTTACCTATAAGAGGAACTTTAATGGTTGTATCTATCAAATCCAAGCATGCTGTCAATGGCAGTCAATAGGCCTTCCCCAAACCTACTTTTCATGTTATTCCGTTGTTACACCCATCAAACTGCCTTCCCATTGTTTTTCATATTGGTCTACCCCGCTGGGCACCTCTCTGAGGTGCAGGGCAATGTTATATTCATCTTTGGATTCTCTGTGTCTTTGCTCTGGCATGTAGGAGACACTCAATTCCTGTTTATAGGATGTAATGGAATTGAATTTCTAAGAGAGTTAGAATAACTTGGATTTGGTAGAATTAGTGAGAGAAATACAGTGTTTGTCCCAGTATGCTTTCTCTGATGATGGCCTTATGAGGACATTATTTGTGAAAGCATTCTGGTACTTCCGTATGTTGTTGACCTCTGAGTATTTACATACTCTGAGTATATGTAACTAGCATTTGGAATCTGTCAGTAATTCTCCCACTGATCTGTTTGTAACCTTTAATTTTTCTAACTTATTATGCATGTGCCCCCATCCTTCTCAGGGACCTGAAGTGCTTTCTTCAAGTTCCAGAGATTGCCTCCTGATTCTAGCATTCTGTATTGTAGTACATAAGTTGGTATCCACTGAATGATGTCACTGGGGACTGCAGGTCTCAGAATCTAAACAGACATGAACTGCATAGGTTTGCGCAACAATTACTTAAGACAGAGTTCTTTATTAATATAAAGGACACACTGAAGTGACATTGTATAATAACAGACCCCGTGTCATCAAACTAGAGGTATCTGTAATAGGGTTCCGGCATTCTTTGTGTTACATAGATTTGGTGTGGGTTTTGAACTTCAGCTGTTTTTCTTGTTCCACATGTCAAGCCAGAGTGCTGGGTGCCCTGGGGTCTGACAGAAAGGGTATGATCATTGCCATTGGCAGCTTCTGCAAGGTGCTGGAGCTGCCAAAATTCAAAATGTAACCTGATTTTCATTGACTTTTTATGAAATAGGGTGCTAAGAGAGATATTAGAAAGGCACATCGATTTTAATGTTTGCTTCAAGAAACTGCTTTTATATTTACTGTTTTTTTCATATTGAAACACTTCAGAATATTTCCTCTATTTGAAACATATTCCATGATTATAGAATTAAAATTTCTTCTGCTGACTTTTAACTTTATTATATGAAATTCCCATTTTACACGAATATATGGTTAAGGAATTTAATATCTTTTTTTCTTTACATTTTATATTTCAGTAATTAGCCCAGGAGTTCACATAGTGTTTTATTTTTGTTTTTATTTTTTCCTTAATTGAGATATAACTGATATATACTTAAAACTAATACATTTTATGTGAAATGATTGTCATAATAAGTTTAGTTAACATCTATCACCGCACATAGTTACAAATTCAGTCATGTCTTTGGGAAAAAATCAGCAGGAAGTCACAAGGAACAACTTCTCACCACTGGATAGTTAATTACTCATTGATGGTCTAGAACAAGAGTCAGCAAACTGTGGCCTCCCACTTGAATTACGAATGGTTCTTAGATTTTGAAATGATTAGAAAAAAGATCAAAAGGAGTAATATTTCATGACATATGAGAATTATATGGAATTCAAATTTTGGTGCCTATAAATAAGTGTAATCGGAATACAGTCACGCGTACTCGGGCGTGGTCAGTAGCCCCTTTTACTCCACAGCGGCAGAGAGGGGTGGTTATGACACAGACCTGGTCGCCTGCAGAGCCTGAAATCCTTGGTATCTGCCGCTTTACAGAAAAAAATTGCTGGTCTAATTCCAGACTAGAAACAAGAAACATTAGCCATTCACCTTTTGAATTTTGTATCAAGTGGTTATTTTAAACATGGGCATTCAGAGTTCATTCTCTTTCAGAAAGGAGCCAGTTTTCTGGAAATCCTTCCCCTAGTATAGCACAGTTAGACTTGATTGTGAATTTTGTATTTATTTACTCTACAATGGTAATCAATTTTATTCTCTAAGGGAATAATAAGTCTTTCTTTATCACTAGTCATCAGAGGATTGAAAGAAAGTTTGTACCAGAGGTTACTTTTGTCTCCTTTTGAAATCCCATTTAGAAACATTTCATACCTGGATTTTTTTTTTTAAGTAATAGAGAATATTCTCTTGTTTCCATAGTGATCTTTCACTTCTTTTATTTCAGTTGTATAAGCAGTTTCCAGAACCAACATGGAGTTTTAGGGGAAGGCAGTGAGAAGATGAAGTATTATGTATTTTATAACTGATTCATGATTTAATTTATGCTTAGTATAGCATGACCACATTTCTATGAGGGTGCATATATCCAGTGATATTATGCTCACAAGTAGCTTATTAATTTGACCTATAAAATAATTTTGGACTATAGTCAAAACCCACAAACTTAATTTATTGCTTTCTTTCTCCTGAAGTGATGATTAACAGGTATTTTAATCAAAATAAAGTGTAAAATTTTAGGTTTCTAAAAACCTAACTTTTCTTAACTACACTAAAAATGATTTTTAGGGTGGTTATTTGACCTGTACCCCAGTTACCTGTAGCTCAGTGTAGATAATTTCATGTTCATGATCTCAACAAATTATAGAACCAAAAGTATTTTCCAGATTTTTCTCCCTAATAAGTTTTGTTCAACTTGGGACCTGTGTACAAACCCCATGTCAGTAGTTCCTTGATTTTTAAACTTTTTTTTGATGCTTATTTATTTTTGAGAGAGAGAGAGAGAGAGAGACGGAACGTGAGCTAGGGTAGGGTAGGGGCAGACAGAGAGGGAGACACAGCACTGTCAGCACAGAGCCTGACACAGGGCTCGAACTCACAGACTGAGATCACGACCTGAGCTGAAGTCAGACACTTAAGTGACTGAGCCACCTAGGCACCCTATTAGTTCCTTGATTTTTAATTCAGTATTCTAATCTTATTTTAAGTAGGAATTTAATATTTCTACTATTCTATAGATCTGTGTATTTGAAGTTGATTTGGAGATCATTGGGGAAATATTCTACAAACCTTTCTGTTAACAATTCATACTAATGAATCATAACCAGATATATTATTAAAACAATAAATACCATATGTATATAATTGGCTAAATGGATGTGAAAGTTATAGTGGAAAACTGTTGCCTATATAGACTTTTTTAAAGTGACGATCAATGGCATATAGTTCCCTAGGCCACAGATTTGAGAGCATTATTGCCCACTGGAGGTCACTTTTACAACCTAAAGGGTATTACCTTCCTCATAAACTCTAATTATGGTGTTGTGTATGATTTATTATACTATTTAAAACCGAAAAACAGAAACCTTCTCTTAGCAATACATCTCCAATTAAGTCATGTCTCTCCCCATTTCCAAAATTATTTTTTAGACAAACTAGTTATTTTTAAGAAATCCAATTTTCTTCTTTCATTGCTAATAATGATTTGGCCTGCTCTCTTTGTTTCTAAGTTGGCAACTAATGCCTTTTCAGATCCATATTTTAAAAAATACCCTTTAGTTAATTTGCTTTTCTTTGCATCCTCTGATGAAGGAATTTGAAGACAGTTTTAAGCCCCAAAATATTTAACATATGTGAAATTAGTAAGAGTCAGTGTAGTGATGAAAAATGTCTCTGATACCCTTCATAGGCAGTCCAGTGCCATCACCCCGGCACTTTTGGTAAGAAGTGTCACCATCCTACTAAGACCCACACTTAAATTTCTCATTCTAAAAGGCTAATATATATGCAGTAGGCTTCCTACCTGGCTCACTAAACCTCATATGCACAGAGGTCATGGCTTCACATAACTTCTGACCAGAGAAGAAAACATAATAAGAAATGTTTCAGCTCCAGAACAAACTCGCCTGGCTGCCAGAGTCTCTGTGTTGCCTCTACATTTTGCTTCGTAGGCCTCTGCTTGCTGGTGTCCTTACCTAGCCACATCCTTACTATCTATTTGGTTGAAACTTGAACTCTGATGCTTAGTTAAGTACCACCTGTCTGCTCTGTTGGTTTGTCTTGGCCTACTAGTACTTTTGTTCTCTTTGAAATTGTACTGCCTAACTGACCCCTTGACATTGGCTTCTGACTGTTTTCTGTCCTTGTCTGCACCTTGGATTACAGAGACTCATTGTTCTCATGTTGCTCTTCAAATCTAAAACTGCCTATGATTGACAGAAGTATGTTTTATAGATATTATATTCTGCAGTCATCATAAAATCCAGAGAGCATCATTTTACTTGTTTGTGGAACTGATATTCAGTCTGTGCCCCCGATATGGTTGTACCAAGTGTTAAAATGTTTAAATACTTTGATACTACTTGGCAAATGGCTGCACCACATTTTTCACCGCCTACCATCATGGCCTCATGTCCAGGACCTCTGGGACCTCTCCGTGATCTAGCAACTAATGGATCATTTCTTGGGCCAGCAGGAGTTTTCAGGATTGTTCTGTTTTCTGAATTCATTGGTTTGTGTTCGTGCCACACAAATGATTACAAATGTTAAATATCACTTCTGCTTTCAAAAGTATATGGAAGAGTTAAGTTCTTCGGGGGGGGAGGGTGAAGATATCCTAGAGTGATCATTTTTCTGAAAAGATTTTTGAAAGTTTCCATAGGAAACCAAGAAACATTTTATTTATTCAGCAGTCATACTAAATACCAGTTATACTGTATGCTGAGAAATGTTTCCAATTTTGTAAATCGTGAAAGGCCTCAAATTGAGTGTAATAAAAAAATTGGAGATGGGATATATGGGAACTTTCTGTACCCTCTGTTCAATTTTACTATGACTCTAAAATCCTCTAAAAAATAAAACCCACTTAAAAGGAAATAAATATTGGTGAAACAACAGAACACATACAGAAACAATGACTGATTGCAATGTGACGTTTAGTGTCAGAAACATTTACAAAATCTGTATATGTATATGTGAATATTGAAAAGCTGTGGAATATAGAAATGATCAAGAACAGAAGAGTTCACCTGATTAAGCTTCTTTTAGGAGTTGATGAGCCAAAAATTGAAAGACAAATTACAAGGGCTTTCCACATAGAGGAAACACCATGAGAAAGATTAGAAACATGGAAATTGGCAAGACTGTGTGGGGAAAGAAAAACTTAACTTGGTGGGAGCTCCAGGAATAAATAATGTTGCAAAAGATCAAGGCAGTTGAGTACCTTTTGACAGCTAGGTAAAGCAGTACGAATTTTATGTTTTTGCATCAAGGAACCATTCTTCAGTCAGGAGCAAGGAGTATGATTATGCTGGCGTCTCCAGGATCTATCCAGCAGCCAGATGCAGAATTGACTGTGGTGGAGAAGAAAGCTTCTAGAATAGTGCTAGTTATCTTGATGGGTGTGTCTCTACAAATGGCAAGAAAAACAGCATCTCTCCCAGAGTGACATTGCATAAAAAGAATCAGCAGACCTTGGTGACCAGCTGAGTATGACAGAAAGAAACACAGCAATTACACATAGCTTTAAAGGCACACTACCAATATAACATGGCAGAATGAGAGCTGGACAATTGTTTTTAAAAAACAAACTGGACAGAATCATCAAGAACAACAATTTTAGGACTCTGGAAATTGACCAAAAGCACTCAACAAATTGAAAAGCATTTATTCATGGAAAAATGACTGCACTTCAGGTAAGAAAAGTAGGATTCCATGGTACTTCTATCTGGAGCTGCTCCCATGCTCCACTCTGAGGCTCAATTAGCATAGTAGTTCTACAGGGTGAGGAAAACCATGACAACCGGCTGTTTCACTGGAAGAATGGCCTCACTTGATTTAAAGTAGAATGTGAAAAATCCTATGCCCATAGGCATTGTGAATAACAATAGATATATTGGTGGCAAAGGCTAGCTAGTAGCTCAGTGAACCTGAGGTTACAGTCTTGGTTGAAGTCAACAATAGACAAACAGACTAGCCAGAAATTTATCAGGGAGATTCAGGGAACGATACAGTGATAGGGGCCTTGATAAACATACATATCAGACTTCACACACCTGCAAGAGAGACCAAAGAGGGCCCAAGCTATCTATACATCATCCCTTGCTGCGTGTGAAATTCTGCACATATGCAAAGGAGATGCAAGAGGGTCTGGCAGAAAGTGCCCAGGCAGACTTGAGAACTGCCTAAAATTTGAATGAGCTTCCCAACCCAAACACAGCTCCAGTGGCTGACAGTAGAAGCTTTATTGGCTTAAGGTGTTTGAGCACAATTAATGATCAGTAATTGACTAAGCTATACAGACACAATGGTGATTCCTAGAAAGTTAAGTTTAAAAATAAAAACAAAAGTAGATTTTAAAAAACTGAGTAGAGAGAGGCACAAGGAGGCACATGCCCTGGGAGGATGGATTGCATAGATTTAATCAAGCAAATTAATAGCAGAAAACAACAGCACAAAACCCCAAGAGAGATACATCAAAATCCAGAGTTACTACTATATTTACATGCTATATATATATATATATACACACACACACAAACACATATATATAGATTTACAGATGTGTGTGTGTGTGTGTGTGTGTTTATATATATACACACATTTCCAGTTTTTAACAAAAAATTACAGGATATGAAAAGAAAGGAAAGGTTTACCAATACTCAGTGGAAAGAAGCTGTGGGCCCAGAGCTTCAGGCTTAGCAGAGAAAGACTTTAAAACAGCTATATTAAATATGTTCAAGTAATGAAAAGAAACATGTTTGAAGAATTTAAAAAAAACCATGATAATAATTCAACAAATAGAGAATCTTACTGAGGAGTTAAAAATTATTTAAAAGACCAAATAGAAATTCTAGAGTTGAGAATTACTGAAATGAAAAATTCACTAGAGTGATTCAACAACAGATTTGAGATGGCAGAAGAAAGAACCCATGGACTTCAAGATGTATCAAAAGAAATTATCCAGTCTGAAAAACAGGGCAAAAAGAATGAGAAAAATGAACAGAGCCTCAGAAGCTGTGGGACAACATCAACAACATCTAAAAAGCATTAAACACCATTATCAAGATTGATTTAACATCTGAAAATCACATTACATATATCATTTTAATAAAGGGGAAAAATACAATAATCTCAGTAAACACAGAAAAAGCATTTGACAAAATCCAACACCCATTCCTGATTAAAAGTTCTGAACAGTTTCAGATTAGAACATTTAGGAACTTTCTTAACTTAATAAAGGGCATCTATGAAAAATCTACAACTAATAACATCTTAATGATGAAAGACCGAATGCTTTCCCCCCCCCAAGTTTGGGAATAAAAGAAGAATACCTACACTCAACATTTTCTGCTCCACATTATACTAGCGATTGTAACCAGTGCAAAAGGTGAGTGTGGGGGAAGGAAAAAGAAACAAAGGCATGCAACTTGGAAAGGAAGAAACAAAACTATATTTGTAGGTGACATGATCACCTATTTAGAAAATCTTGAGAAATACATACACAAGCACACACACACACACAACCCTTTTAGGACTTAAAAATAAGTTCATAAAGTTATAGTTTGCAAATTAATATACAAAAATCAATTGTATACTAGATATACTAGTATAGATATAGATATATTATACACTAGAAACAAAGCATCCAAATATAAATTTAAGAAGACAATTCATTCACAATAGCATCAAAAATAATAAAATACTTAGGAATCAATTTAACCAAAGAAGTATTAAGACTTTTACACTGAAACAATAAACTATTTGTAAAAAAAAAAAAAAAAAATTTTTACACTGAAAACTATAAAACATTGCTGAAATTAGAAATCTAAATATATGAAAGAATTCAATATTCATGGATTATAAGATCTTTTCATGTTAAGTTGCTACTTTTCCCCAAATTGATGTATAGGGTCAGTGCAATCTCTATCAAAATCCTAGTAGGCCTTTGTTTTATTTTGTTTTTAGAAATTGACAGGCTGATCCTAACATTTATATGGAAATGCAAAGAGTCCAGAATAGTTAAAACAATTTTGAAAAGGAAGAACAAAATTGAGACTTATACTACTCAGATTTTACTATAAAATTACATTATTCTAAGTGGTATGAGGATAGACATGTAGATCAATGGAACAGAAACAAATGAAACAGTCTAGAAATGAACCTTTATATTTAAGTTCAATCTATTTTCCACAAAAGCGCCAAGGAAGTTAAGTGAGAAAAGATTGGATTTTTAGGAGATAGTACTGGGGAAAATTAAATATCCATATACAAAAGATAAATTTAGGCCCTTACACCTCAACATATACAAAAATTAACTTAAAATGATAATAGACTTCAATGTAAACCCTAAAAATGTAAAACTTCTGGAAAAGTCATAAGAGAAATTTTCATGACCTTGGGTTAGGCCAAGAATTTTTAGATTCAACACCAAAATATGAATCATAAAAGAAGAAACTGGTAAAATGGACTTTATCAAAACTTAAAACTTTTGCACTTAAAAATTTTTTTTTAATGTTTATTCATTTTTGAAAGACAGAGTACAAGCAGAGGTGGAGCAGAGAGAGAGGGAGACACAGAATCAAAAGCAGGCTCCAGGCTATCAGCACAGAGCCTGATGTGGGACTCGAACTCACTAAACTGTGAGATCATGACCTGAGCTGAAGTCGGCCGCTCAACCAACTGAGCCACCCAGGTGCCCAAAACTTTTGCACTTTAAAAGACACCATTGAGAAAAAGAAAAGACAAGGCACCAACTGTTTGTAAACCGTGTATCTGTCAAATCACTCGTGCCTACCAATATACAAAGAGCTCTTATGACACAATAAGAAGGCAACACAATTAAAATGGATAAATAATATGAATAGACAGTTTATCAAAGAAAATGTACAATTGACTAACACCTCAGAAGATGCTCAACATACTTAGCCACAGGGAGAGACAAAGTAAAACCACAATGAGATGCCACTTCCTACCCACTAAGATGGTCGTACAAGAAAAGGCAGACAGTTACAAATGTTGACAAGAACGTGGAAAAACTGAAACTTTTCATGGATTGCTTGTGGGAATGTAAAGCTGTACAGCCACTTTGGAAGATTATTTGACAACTTTTAAGTTTTAAAACAAATTTTATGACATGATCTAGAAATACCAGTTTTATATCTGACAAGGAGAATTAACATATGCTTACATGAAGACTTGTACATGAATATTCAGGACAGCCTTATTCATAATAGCCAAAACCAGGAAACAATCTGAATGCTTCCTAAATGGCGAATGAATAAATAAAGTGTGATCTATCCATATAATGGAATACTAATCAGCAATAAAAAAGAATGAACTGATGTACTCTATAACAAAGAATCTCAAAAACATGCCATATGAAAGACACCAGTCACAAGAGACCACATGTTGTAGGACTCCATTTATATGGAATTTCTGGTGAAGGTAAATAATCTAGAGAGACAGAAAGCTGATCAATGGTTGCCTTGGGCAGGGAGTGGGAGTAAGAAATGATTGCAGACAGGCACAGTGAAACTTTTACAGTAATAGAAATGCTCTAAGACTAGATTGTGATGATGCTTGTAGAACTTTGTAAATTTATTAAAAGTACTCACAATAGATGAACTTTATGGTATATGAATTATACCTCAATAAAGATGTTTGGGGAAAAAAAAAAACTTTATAAGCTTTAAAGCCTCAGAGACCAAGAGGATTATAAGGCCATTTGTGATCATGGAAATTTTGGTAAGCAGTCATTTATTTGGGTCCAGAACCTCAAGAAATTCTCCATCAAACTCTGTGAGGACTGCTTTGATACTACCCGCCTCCTGCCCCCGCCAACTATTTGGGCAGAAATCGAGCAGAAAATCAGACATCGCCATGCATTTCCTGGCCCAGGAGTTGCCTTCTTCAGCCCTGCATGTACCTCAAGCCTGGGGACTTGAGCTATGATACTTTCTCCAACATTTCTTCCCCTTATTTCCAATTTTCTTAGCTTCAGCTTTGTGACCTGCCTCAAGTTTCCTATGTTCCTGACCTCAATTCCTGTTAATTATTATTGCTCCACCCTCACTCTTGATCATCATGTTTCCTCCTGCCCAGCCCAGTAAACTGATCCTGACTTCTGATTGTTTTCTTTACTTAACTTGTTTCATTAATTTTTACATACTTTAAAAAAAATCACTCTGCCATTTTTAACCCTAGACTGCACTCTAGTCCTGATTTGGCCCGCCGAATGGCTCAAAAGGAAAGCTGATTCTTTTGGAAAATCATGACTTGGGTTTTTGACATATTAAATGTCTGTTCCAGGGATGATACTCAGTAAATAACAAGATTTGAGGTCAGAGTCACAATGAGAAATTAGGGATGACGATATAGATTAGGTCCCCCTATAAGCACAAAATACAGGAAGGAACCAAAATAGACACCTTTCGAAATACTACAAGGGAAGGGGAGGCAGAACCATTGGAAACCAGGAAAAGTTTGTATCCCCAGAGTTACAAATCATATACAAATGTATCCAAAAAGGTTTTATCTTCCCTTCGGTTACCTAGTTTAATCACTGTGGTGGAGACTCACCGCTTAAAAGGAAACCAGTAGATTTGGAGCAGGCCAGTTTGGAGAGATTACTTAAAGTTATTTTCTAAAATTCATGTAAAATCCCTGATATGAAAGAAGTGTTTGATCATTTTCTAATAAGAAGCTGACCTCTGCTCTTGGGTCTTCTACACAACACAAACCTAACTGTGCAACTGCCTCCCCCACTAGGTGGCAAAAGTAAGCTGCCAGAGAGAAAACAGCAGTACATTTATACCCTCCTGTCACTTCTTCCTAAGCGATGTGACCTTAAAGTTGTCATTTTGAAAAATCCACTCTATACATTTGAAGTATATAGTCTGTGTAATACTTAAACTTTCCTATAAAACAGGGAGTAAGGGTAAAGATACGTCTTGTGTTGATTTTTGGTAGCAAACATTTGTTTGGGGACACAGTGTAAAATACTGAAGAAAAAATTACTGTACTCATTCACAATTTTATCTTAAAACTTCTTGGGAAATACTGACTACTGAAGAAACCTGAGCTAAAATTCATCAACCCTGTTTTAGTAAGCTACTGTATCTGGTTGTAGCTGAGAAGAAGCTATCAGAAGTCTTCTTTAAACTCATACCCACCACTGCAGTCCGTGCCAAGCCCTCTGGGCTTTAATGAATATAAAAGGTTTCTGGAGGTCTCTTTAATTACTTGGGCCCTCGAATACATTTTAAAATAGCCTGAGACACAATAACATGTTCAAAGTGTGCTGAAAGATTTTCTTTATTAGGGTCACCAAATAATAGTTCACTTTTTAAAAAAATATTAACATTAGTAGCATTTTCTCTTCTCTTAGTAGTAGTTTTCTCTCTGTTTATATGGGTTTTACTTTGTTCTCTTGTCTCCAGATACCTTTGAAAAAGTAGCAGACTGCCGCTTTAATTCTAAAAGAAACAGACTCGCTCTCTAAGGTGTATAAGCCCCGGCCAGAGCCACCAGACAGAAATGGAGTCTCCCTGCAGCTCTTGTCCTTCAGCACCAGAATCTATACGAAGTTAGAGGCAATAGTGCTCAGATCTCAGCCAAAAGACAAATTTTTAGTTTCTTCCCCTCAAGTACATGCTTAGATATTCACATTTACATCACTTGTCAAAGTATTCATTTTTAATATTCTAATAAAAGGGCAGCCATTTTTTCATCCATTCAACAAATATTTATTCAGTATCTCAGTGGGCCAAAAAAAAAAAAATAAGCGTTGCTTTTTAAACTAGAGGCAAGGTGCTAGGGTGTTTTGTTGTTGTTTTAGATGAGTAACTTTCAAATTGTGATTCACCGTTTAGGTCAGTTCCATGAAAGGAAACCTATTTTATTAATTCTTCCATTACAGTCTTCTCGATTTATGTAGATGATAGAACCCTGAACAGAGAATCATGTATCATCTCAGGAAATGAGCCTCGCTATTACTTTACGCCTCATTGATTTGGAGGTTTTAAAATTTGACCACTTAAATAGGGTAGTAAAGAATATATTAAGCAAAACTTCATTATAAAGCACTTCAGTTATACCATGTATTCATTTTTGTTTTATGCCAAATGATGTCTTTCATGTACCCTTTCATATGCAGTATATCTTTTTCACAGTTACAAGGAAACCTATCATTCAGGGCCTAGTGCTTAGTCCCTGGTGTCAGTATTGTTATGGGCTTCTGCTGTCTCATTTTATGAATGAGGCTGATCTCTAGTCTCACCTCCAATTGAATTTATAATTGAGATATTAATCATTTCTATTGTTTGCTTTTGAGAGGAGATTATAGGCAGTAACAGGTTTTGCTGCTGGCTTCTATAGTGACTGCTTAAGTAAGAATAAATCCAGAATAAAAGATTATGATTACATAAAAGTTAATTCATTCAATAAACCTTTATTGAATGCTGCATACAAGGCAGTGTGACAATATATGGGGAAATGGATCTAAAGATGTGTGTAAAAAATGGATGCTGCCCCAAAGGACTGGTCATCGTGGTTAGAAGGAAATCGGTAATGCAAAGGAAAGATCACTGGCTTATGAGAAATATAAGCAAAATGTTGAAGGAATTTTGAGGACAAGGTAGGGATGTTTTTGGCTAAGGAAATATGCAGAAGGTGGCCTTCTCTATAGAAGGTGAAGGATGAACCAGGTTTCTCTCTAGGCAATAGAGAAAAGGGGCATTTAATAAAAGGCATTTGTCTGGTGGTGGGGCTAGCAAGAGCTCAGGCACTGAGGAGGGAGGAGGGAGCCTTATTCAGTGGACAGAACTTTGTGAATGAAGTGTATACTGGTCTCAGACATCAGTGGGAACAAGGGCTAGAATGAGACACAGAGATCAGGCTGTGAGGTGTCTCGGAAGACAGGACAAAGACTTTGGATTCTATCCAGTGGTGGGTCATGAGGAGCCATGAAAATTTGTGCATATGCAAAGCGGTTATGATTAATGTACTGGCATAGGGAATACACAACAATTACATTAGGTGAGAAATAATTTAGCAAATCAATTTAAGAAATCTTTTTTTAGTTCTAAAATTCTATGGCATAAACAATATACTGCTCTGTTGATAATATAATTTATTATTACATGGCTCAGAACATTTAGTTTATGACTTTGATTGGGAACATAGATCCTAAAATATGCAATGAAGGAAAATCCTACTGTAACATCATGAGTATTAGTTCTGCCCCTGAATGGTTAGCCATAAAAAATTCCAATTTTAAGGATGTTTTTCACAAATTAGGTAATTAGGTCTTTTAAATACCATTGGAGGGAACCCTAAGAATCATCTCCTGTGTGCTGCTTCTGAACACCCCACCCCACGGTGGCTACAAAAATGGAAATCCCTTCTTTCTTGTTCCTTTGTGGGATAATTGGTACTTTCCCAGGATTAACTGCTCCTGGGGAAGAAACAACAGATAATTGAAAACGTCTTATTTACATTTATATTTTGGTTGACGTTTGTGGGCTAAAAGACAAATTGCAAATGGCCTTGGTCAGAGAAAACGAATGTTATTAAACATGCTTTTGGAAATGCTTGTTTTAGTTATATATATATATATAAATTTCCATTAAGGCTGGAATTGTGGATCCCATAATAGGTAAAAGAGGCAGAAAAAAGGCAGAAAGAAGTCTAAAGTTCTTTCCCTAGAAAAATATGTTAAACATTATAATAGAATTTGTTCAGGAAACTGACCTAAGCCTTTACCTTTAGAAGTTTAGAGTCTGGGAAATGTTTTACTTATACTCACTGGGGAAGATTTATAGAGAAGTGAAACATACTAGTATACTTCTCTCCTAGATAAGGCATCTGGAGTGTGTGTATATGGAGCGTGTAACATAATAGCAACAAATGTAATTGATATTTAAAAGTTTTAAGGCATTGAATATAAATATGTTGAATATAAATACACAATTCTAAAATAGGTCATACTTTCCATTAATATCTATTTTTTGTGTATAGGTTATATTTCCATTTAAAAGCCTACTGTTATTCAAGATAAAGTTTTAAGACCTGAAGTACTTAGTTCTCTTTTTATGAAATAACACTTTAATGAGTGTTCAACACTTTTATTTAGTAAATATCCAACTGGGAAGGTTTCCACGGGTTTTTTTTTTTTTTAAGTAGGAAAATTTGCACAAAAGGAGTGTTTTCTTATTACCAAATTAGTTACTTTGAAGTATCTGGCAGATTACATTAGTCTCTTGTTTGAATTGGTACTACAAGAAGACATCTATTGTACATCATTAGTGATGCATTAAATTGGTTATTTATGTTTTAAAATCTAAGCATAGTAGAATCTTTTGTGTTTGTCTTCGAAGATTGCTGTTGTAATAAAGCATTTTGAAATGAGTCAAGTTGTCCTTTTGGCTTAGTTAACGCACCACCAGAGAACCTAAAGATTTGAGTTTCCAACCACCCATCTCCTCATTGGGTAGAATGTGAGAAAAGTGTGCACATTTCCTTATATTTTAAGGAAAAGTTGTCATAGATTATTTGTACAATCACTTTATATTCACAGCTAAGAGAATAATAGAATTATTGGTCACATCAAGCTTAAGTCTTCTAACATTTGAACATAATAAGATTATGTGCTATTTTATCATGTTCTTATAGTTGTGGTTTCTTCTTGTCACAGACCACTAAGATAGTGGTTATTTTTATAATTGGAAATATAACTAAACTACATATTAGAAACCTTGTTTTCAAGCTTCTATTAAAAAGTTTTGTACAAATGATGAAAGGCAGAGGACCAGTATTTTTTACTGATCACTAACAGAAATGAGTATATTTGACTAAAGGTTTCCCACCATATACCCTGTAACCCAGTACTAGAAATGGTTACAACATTTTGTTTGTTTCTTTAGTGACTAAATATATAGTAGGCTCTATTAGCTGGACAGGTAGACTGGCAAAGAATGAGTCTCATGCTTTTTGGAATCCCTTATAGTACTAGACTCATTGAATATATTATTCAATAATAACTCTTAATCATAACCTCACCACTTAATTCCCTGAGAAATAAAGGAAAAATAAAATAAGGCACGGAGCCCCAGCTTGAGAGCAATCCCTAAGATCACCGTAAGGCCCCTTGTCTATACACCGCTCATCTTGGCTAAGAGGTATTTCACTCCCAGTTAGAGTTCCCCCTACCTGTATGGTCTAGACCCCATCTTCTGAGCTCTTCTGCTTCTTCTGGGACTTGGTTTCCCAACAGTTGCCATCCACCTTTATCAGCTTCTCCAGTGACTTCTCTCTCTCAGCTTACAAATATCCCCCTCATTTTAAAGTCTTCCTCCCCATTATACCTCCTTTTTGAGCTAGTATATTGTTTTCTTCCTTTCCTCAGTTACCAATTTTCCACTTACTCACCTCTTATTTACAGCAGATAATGCAAAGGAATACAGACTGATTTTTATCCTAATCACCATTACAGTTGCCCTGGCCATGGTCACCATTGTCGTACTAACTGCCAAGTACCAGCTCTAAACTCATCCCTCATCCTAGTTGACCTTTCTGCAATATTTTTTTCCTCCTTTGTGAAACCCTCTTTTGCTCTGTTTTAATCTTTTCTTTTGATTTCTTGTCTTCTGCGAGCCCCTTAAATACTGTTGTACCTAAGTTTTATCCTTGGTACCTTGTTCCTTTTGTGTCCTATCCACATCCATGAATTGCATTATTGTTCATATTTTGATACCTTACCAATCTCTGTATTTTCTCTATTTTTCCCTGTATCACAACAGTTCTCTGGAGAAACAGAACCAGTAGTGTATGTATGTATGTATGTATGTATGTATGCATGTATGCATGTATAGAGAAATTTTACATAATTGGCTCAGACAGTTGTAAGGGCTGGCACATCCGAAATCTGTAGCGCAGGTCAGCAGGCTGGAAACAATAAGCAGAGTTCATATTGCAGTCTTTAGTCTGAAATCTATAGGGCAACTGGGAGTATGGAAATTCAAGCAGGATTTCTGGTCTTGAAGCAGAATGCCTTCTCTGGAAAACTTGATTTTGCTCTTAAAATCTTCAACTGATTAGATGAGTCCCACCCACATTATAGATGATATTTTCCTTCACTTCAAGTCAGTTGATTATAAACGTTAATTACATCTACAAAATACCTTCACAGCAACATCTGAGCTAGTATTTGACCAAGCCTGTTGGACACCACAGTCTAGCCAAGTTGACACATAAATTTAACCATCACCCCTCTAACCTGCTCAAGGCTTACATTTCCTGGGATAGCCGGAGGACATATAGGTTTGGATTTGACACCTGGGTCTTGTACTCAACAGCCTCGGTTACCTTGTGCAAGTTTCTTACTCTCCTCAAATAGCATTTCCTGTATTTACATAATTATTGGTCTGTTTTCATGATATATTTATTCTTTTTATATCATTCCCATGCCTATCATAATGCTGGTTACATTGAATGAATGCAGTGCGTAGTGAATGAAATGAAAAAAGATTTGCAATTTTTAAAAAATATTTTAGTTTTTAGTAATCTCTACACCCAGTGTAGAGCTGCACACTCCCCCAACAGAGTCACCACATACCCCAAGATTTGAGTTTTGACATCATCAAAATGGAGAGTTAAGATTGAGACTTCAGAGTCACATTACAAGTTCTTACTGGGATGCCAGAATCACATTAAAAGTTCTTAGTGGAGTGGCTTAGTTGGTTAAGCAGCAGATCTTGATTTTAGCTCAAGCCATGATCTCATAGTTTATGAGTTCAAGCCCCCCAGGTCGGGCTCTGTGCTGACAGCTCAGAGCCTGGAGCCTGCTTTAGATTCTGTGTCTCCTTCTCTCTCTATCCCTCCCCTGTTCATGCTCTGTCTCCCTCTGTCTCTCAAAAATAAATAAATTAAAAAAAAATTTTTTAAAAAGGACATATACATACATTGTATATGTATTGTATGTATGTGTTTATGTATAGAATGAATGCAGGCCACAGTCTTTACACACATACCCTGTACAATATATATCTTCTATGGCCGTTCATGCAACAACCATTGAACAAAGTGCCTGGCAGCACACTAGGCAAGGGCCACCTAACATTAAGAGTTTCCCTGACTTTGCCTCTATTACCCTCTTCATTGGCATCTGTAATAAATATTTGCCTTTTTTCTTCAGAAATGACACAATATTATGCTGAATGCTCTTTAAATAATATAAACCATGTAGTAAGTTGACTTCAAATGTCATGATTTTATCTTAAAGGCAAATTTACAAACACAGCATACCTTATGTTAGTTATTAAAAGATCAAATATGTTACGTTGCCCCCTATAAAGATGAATTAATGTCAGCTTTCACTATATATAATGCTGAAATACATTTTAGAGATTTTCAGAAACACCTTTTGTAGTTTGGCAAAGCATGTGGGATGTTTTGTTAACTTCCTTTTAAAGTAAGATTTCTAGGGGCGCCCGGGTGGCTTAGTCGGTTAAGCGTCTGACTTTCGCTCAGGTCATGATCTCGCGGTTCGTGGGTTCGAGCCCCGCGTCAGGCTCTGTGCTGACTGCCAGCTCAGAGCCTGGAGCTTGTTTCAGAGTCTGTGACTCTCTCTCTCTCTGACCCTCCCCTGCTCACGCTGTCTCTCTCTCTCTCTCTCTCTGCTAGAAATAAATAAAAAACATTAAAAAGAAAAAAGTAAGATTTCTAGGGATGCCTGGGTGGCTCAGTCGGCTAAGTGTCCAACTTCCGCTCAGGTCATGGTCTTGCAGTTTTTGAGTTTGAGCCCCACGTTGGGCTCTGTGCTGACAGCTCAGAGCCTGGAGCCTGCTTTGGATTCTGTGTCTCCCTTTTTCTGTATCCCCTCCCCCCACCACTCACACTCTGTGTCTCTTTCTCAAAAATAAATAAACATTAAAAGAATTTTTTTAATAAAGATTTCTGTTATACAGTGATTTATAATGATACAAAAACACTTGAGTGTGCTCTTACTCTTATAAATTTGAGAGGCAAGAGAAGATTCTAAAGATTATAGTAATGTCAGAGAGTACCTTTATATAATTTTTGTCCAGTGTGGTATAACAAGCTCATAAACTAATTGAAATGATGTACAATTGTACCTGGAGGTAAATAACATGCAGGAGTTTGTTGCAAGAATAGTTGATAATTGAGAAGGACACTGTGATTCAAATAGGTCCTACTCCAGACTTTAAATTACTAACATATACTGGGACTCTTTGGTGGCTCAGTGGTTAAGCATCCAACTTCAGCTGAGGTCATGATCTCATGGTTCATAGGTTTGAGCCCTGCGTAGGGCTCTGTGCTGACAGCTCAGAGCTTGAAGCCTGCTTCAGATTTTGTGTCTCCTTCTGTCTCTGCCCCTCCCTTGCTTGCACTCTATCTCTCTCTCTCAAAGTAAATAAACATTAAAATAAATAAATAAATAAATAAATAAATAAATAAATAAATAACATATGCAACATAGCTAATGGTTTATCCATTAGAGTCTATCATCACCCAGTAATAAGCTGCCAGGAATTGATAATGACATCTATTATTGAACATTAATTTGCTTGTGGTATGATTCACTTACATAAAAACTATTTCATAGCCTAAATCATTTAGACTGAATGAAACAAAGAAGAAATTAAATAGGTTTTGTCACCATAGAAGTGATTTTGAATGTTTATTCATTTGAAAACAGATGGGGCACCTGGGTGGCTTAGTCGGTTAAGCGTCCGACTTTCGCTCAGGTCATGATCTCACGGTTCGTGGGTTTGAGCCCCGCGTCGGGCTCTGTGCTGACTGCTAGCTTGGAGCCTGGAGCCTGTTTCAGAGTCTGTGACTCCCTCTCTCTCTGACCCCCCCCTGCTCACGCTGTCTCTCTCTCTCTCTCTCCTAGAAATAAATAAAACATTAAAAAAAAAAAGAAAACAATCTTATGATTCTTAGGATTACATAAAGACCTAAGTTTCACAAGAAATCCAAATCTGCATCATATAATATGCAATGGGGACTTGGCAATTCTTTAATAGACATAAACCAGTTTAATAGATTCATGAATCCACTTTCTAGGGTTGAATTCAGAAGATAATTGCCACTTCTTTACTTTTTAATGATTGTTCATTGTTAGGAAAAATCATCTACAGTTCAAAAATGCCAGATAAAATAGGAAATTAAAGAATCTTTCCTGATGAAAGTGGACCTCCCATGGAAGCATTTAATCTTTAATTTTCATATGCTTGGCTGAATTTTATATGAATTCTATTAACATATTAATTTTGACAATAGAGTCATAGTAGTTTTGAAAACTGAAAGAACTGTTAGCAACTGCCTAGATCTGTGCTGTCCAGTATGTTAACCATTAGCTGCATATAGCTATTGAGCATTTGAAAGGGCAAGTCCAAATTGGGTTATGTGCTTTAGGTACAAAATACACACGGATTTCAAAGATTTAACACCAAAAAAGAAAAAAGTGTAAGATCTCATTAATGATTTTTTAATTGATTAAATATTGAAATGATATTTCACACATATTAGGTTAAATAAAAACATTATAAAATTAATTTCATCTTTTTTTACTTTTTATTTATTATTTTTTTAAATGATTTATTATTTATTTTTGAGAGAAAGAGAGACAGAGTATGAGCAGGGGAGGGGCAGAGAGAGGGAAACACAGAATCTGAATTAGGCTTCAGGCTCTGAGCTATCAGCACAGAGCCCAATGTGAGGCCTGAACTCATGAACCGCAAGATCATGACCAGAGCCAAAGTCGGATGCTCAACCAACTGAGCCACCCAGGTGCCCCTCTTTTTACTTTTTAAATGTGGCTATAAAAATTACATATGTAGCCTGCATTATGTTTCTATTGGACTGTGCTGATTTAGATAAACTCTTATTTTAAAGATGAGGAAATTGAAACCGAGAAAGGACTTCGTCAAACTTGAACAAGTTATAAATGGCAGAGCTGAAACTTAAACCCAGGCTTTCTGATACCTAACACAGCTTTCCATTCTAGTGCACTTCCTTCCAAAGTGGCAGTTAAAACAGGGACACACACACATTCCAGAGCATATACTTTGAAATACTGGTTCCTCCAAAGTAACCTTACCTCCCATCTTGGGAGGCAATCTATTTTTTATATATTTAAGTTTCCACTTTCAGAAATGTCTTCAGAATTTTCTGAGCATTCTTTCGATAACAACTTAATCACTTTATGAGGTGGCTTTGATTTTTAGAAATAACGACAAATCATTTGGAGATGTCTGCTAAGTAATAATGTGTCTGAAATTGTGATCGTGAAAGAAGACAACTTGGTGTGTGTGTGTGTGTGTGTGTGTGTGTGTGTGACAGAGATAGAGACAGAGAGAGGACATACACATCATTTGAGGTACACAATCTTGTGAATGACAGTTCCAAAATAGAATTCCACAATTATATTGTCACTTTCACAGATGAATATGAATAAGACAGTACTCATTTGTATACATAATTTCTGAGATGCTTTAATCATTGTTATTTTATAGTTACATTTTTCATTAGATAAACCTAAGAATTAATATTAACTATGCACATATATTTCGAGCTTTGGGAATTATTACCCCTAGTAGTTTATGATGTATTTTAAGAGACCCTGTCTTTAAATATGGGTAAAATAAGTAATGAAAAGATATGAATTTTTATTGACATTTTATATGACAACTGAAAGACTATAATATTACATTAAATAGAAAAGACATTAAATAAGGAATGAAATCACTTGGTAAAGTAACTGATATGTGTTTTTTAAAACAGCTTGTTGGGGGGGAATAAAAAATAAAAGAGGGGCGCCTGGGTGGCTCAGTCGGTTGATCGTCCGACTTTGGCTCAGGTCATGATCTCACAGTTTGTGGGGTCGAGCCCCGTGTCGGGCTCTGTGCTGACAGCTCAGAACCTGGAGCCTGCTTCGGATTCTGTGTCTCCTCCTCTTTCTGTCTCTCTGATGCTCATGCTCTGTCTCTCTCTGTCTCGAAAATAAACATTAAAAAATTTTAAAAAATTAAAATAAAAATAAAAGAACTCATCAGAAAAAAATGTAAATGCTTAAGATAAACTTCTTTTTAAAGTTTTGAACATCTTTTATATTCATTAACCATTAAAAAATTCTCAACTCCAATTAAATGACAATACTTTTACTTTATTGATATGTGATGCTAAGTATTTCTTTAACTGAGAGGGAAAAGCACAACTGTCCCATGCAGCAAAAGGAAGAAATCCTTCTGAGGTCTGTTATGTGCTTTTTAAATTAAGTAGCATAGGTAATATAATACCTATAAATTATTAATACCATAAGCATATTCTGCTGTATATCATCAAATTTAATATATAGTCCCCTATTTCATGCTTAAAATATCTAAAGAGACCAGACACTTCTAATAGATCAGTTTCCTTGCATGATATTTTGGGTTATACCCAACCATCCCAGAATATGATACAAAGTAGATTTATTGTTTCAATTGCTAATAAAAAAATCATACCCAGTAAGTAAGGGTATAAACTCTTCTTTTTGTCAATAAAATATTTTAATTTAGGACCATAGTTTAATCTGAATATATGATAAAGGTACTCTGAGGTTATAATAAAATGTTCTTATCATACATGACCTTGGGGGGAGTTCTACAGTATCTTGTGATTTGTTCATCTCCATTTTTTGGTGCAACAAAATTGAAAAAATGTGTTTTTTCCCTTTGTTTGCATATAAACTAGCAATCTACAAAATTCAAAATGTTATTTGTTGACAAAGCTTTCCACAAAATTTAAGATAACATTGTTTCCTAATAATCTTTATATTTCTAATTAAAGTTGAAGTAGCTTATACTTTATTGTTATTATAGATTTTTAAAAATTTTTAATGTTTATTTTTGAGAGAGAGCAACAGAGTGCGAGTAGGGGAGGGACAGAGAGAAAGGAAGACACATAATCTGAAACAGGCTCCAGGCTCTGAGCTATCAGCACAGAGCCAGACGTGGGGCTCCAACACACGAACTGAGAGATCATGACCTGAGCTGAAGTTGGACTCCTAACCGACTGAGCCACCAGGCACCCCTGTTATTATAGATCCTTTTAAAAAGATTCTTTGAACCAAGTCACAGGTTTTTAATAGAAGGTAGTACAACTATTGCTACATTTTCATATTGTTCAAAAACATGACAGAGTTTGATATTCAAATCAACAGACCAACCAAACTAGTTTTATTTTCTGTCTTCTTTTGACATTTGCTATAGATGGGTTTGAAACTCATTCAATCATTCCATCTTTTAGAAGTTAAACTTCATTGTATACAAAGATGAAAGAAGATTCTGTGAATAGAGATTAATTGTTGGTTCGAGATGACGTTATATTGAAAAATTATACATGCATTCATCACTACTAGTTTCATCATATATCTCTCTATTTCAGCATCTCTATTAATCTATCTTTTTTTCGGGGGGGGGTGCATTTCAAAGAAAGAAACGGACATCCATCCCCATGACAGTAATTTAACATTCATGTCATTAACTTAACATTTGTTCATAGTTCCTCTTTTCCCTTTTGCGGAAAGATTTACACAGTAAAATGCACAGATCTTAAGTGTATCAGTTGACGAGTTCTGATCATATGCCTGTGCAACTCAAACCCCTGTCAAGATAGAAAACATTCCCATCACCACAAAAGTGTCCCTCATAGCCCTTTTAAGTAAGTCTCAGCACTCACCACCCTCAAAGGCAACCATTGTGTTGATATTTTCCCATGATATATTATTTCTGCCTGTTCTAAAACTTTAAATGAGCTCATAGTGCACACAACTGTGTAATGCTTCTTTTACTCTGCAAAATGTTTTTGAGATTCATCCATATTGTCGCGTATATCTGTAGTGTGTTTCTTTTTATCGCTGAATAGTGTCTCATTTTGTGAATATATCACACTTTGTTTATTCATTCTCCTTTTGATAGACACCTGAGTTGTTTTCAGTTTTTAACTTTGATGAATACAGCTGCTGTGAACATTCTTGTACAGTCTTTTGTGGATATGGTTTCATTTCTTTTGGATCAGTCTCTAAGAGTAGAATTGCTGGGTCATAGGGCAGGTGTATGTTTTATGTAAGACACCATTTGACAGTCCCACCAGTGATACAGGAGATTTCCGGTTGCTGCACATCTTGCCAACATTTGGTGCTATCCTTTTAATTTTAGTCGTCCTGGTGGGTGTGTAAGGAGACTCATTATGGTTTTAATTTGTTGTTCCTTGATGACAAATGATGTTGTGTACTTCATTATGTGTTTATTGGTCATTCACATATCTTTGTGAGGAGTCTATTCAAACTTTTGCCCATTTTTAAATAGGTTGTCTTTTCATTATTAGGTTATAGTAGTTCTTTATGTATCCTAGATACCAATCCTTTGTCATATGTACTTTGAAAATAGTTTTTTCTTGGCCTGTGGCTTCCTTATTTATGTTATCAGTATGTTTTTATGAGAAGAAGTTTTAAGTTTTGAGGAAGTCAAATTTATTTTTTTTATTTTATAAAATAACTTATAACTTGTAACTTACCTGTCTTTTAAGAAACTGCTGCCTGTTCCCGACTTGTGAAGATATTCTCCTTTGTTGTGATCAAAAAATTTATAGCCTTAGCTTTTACATTTGGGTCTAAGATAGACCTAAAGTTGATTTTTGTGTGTGGTGAGAACAAGGGGTTGCAGTGTTTAGTTTGTTTATTTTCACACATGGCATTCAGTTAGAAATCCTAACACAGTTGGATGATTTTGGTGTTTTGTCAAAAATCAAATGACCAAATAAGCGTGGGTCTATTTCTTGGCTCTCTATTCTGTTCTATTAATCAGTTGTTCAATCCTCATGCTAATATTACTGTAGCTTTATATTAAGTAAATGACCATTTTTAACAGCTGCTTACATCCACGTGTGTGCGTGTGTGCATGTGCTTTAGCAAAAAAAGCTAATATTACTGTAGCTTTATACTAAGTAAATGACCATTTTTAACAGCTGCTTACATCCATGTGTGTGTGCGTGCATGTGCATGCATGTACACACACACGTGTATATAGCTTTATTTTCTTGCCAACTTAATTCAGTTTTAATTTAATTTCCAACTTTGTACTACCATAAAAAATACTGCCATGAAAATCCTTGCACATATATCTTTCCCTGCTTATTGAATTATCTCTTTGGGGTTAATTTCTATATGTGGGAATTCTGGGTCAAAGGATGAGGGCATTTTTCATTTTGATGCAAAAACCCAGTCTGGTTTTTGCACTCCCGTCAGCCCTTGCATTAGCATACCTGTTTTCTCTTACCATATGAAGAGTTAAACCTCTAAAAGGTAAATTTCAGTAAGAGGAAGTGTCAGCTTGGGTGCTAAGAGGTTTGTGTAGAGGGTTGTGTGTATATTTTATGGGATTGGCATTTACTTAAGTTTCTTACCAGTTTTTCTCTCTGGATTCTGCAGAATGTATTTTCAACACTGTAGTTTTCTGGGAAACATCTTGCCAGTATGAGGTGATTTACTAAGCCTCAGATTGCATTTTCACATTGGCTGGTAATGACTGTGTGTTGAAGGAACAGTAGGTGAGGTTGACTAAGCTAATGAGCTCAGCTATGATTGTGGAGTCACCTCTGAGAACTCTCACTGAACTCTGTACTTAGGCTCTCAAACGCAACTAAAAAATCCTTGAACAATAGAAAGTAGTCTGGGTTCATTTAATGGATACCTGGTAATTTTCTGACATAATAGTAGCTTGTATTGCACAGTTTACAATGCCAGTCTGAATCAGTAACAATGAAATGCTGTATTATTTTTGTCCTCTATATTTGTACTAAACTCTTAAATGTTGAGACTTGGAAACAAGGCTTGGTACCGGACCTCTTTTCATCCCCTGCTCCGCCCCCACTTCTTGGTGATGTGGGGAAGGAATTTTCCGTTAACTCTATCTCGCTGTGGCAAGTTTAAAGAAAAAAAAATTAAAACATGCCAAATCAGAAAAACACTGAACCATGTGATCTGGGCCAGTTTCCTGTAGTACTTTTACATGCTAAATGAAGCCTAATTCTGATTTATTTCTTACAGACAAGTATAATGCGTATTAAACTGGGGAGTCAGAAGATGGACATTCTTGTCCTAACACATCAATCAATTCATATATGATCTTTTGCAAATTACTTGAATCTTTACTAGATCTTTGTAGGCCTCCATTTCCTTAACTGTAAAATGAGAGTTGGATTTGGGGTATCTCCAAAATTTCTTCCTGTTCTATAATTCTTTGATTGCATCTGTTCCAGATCTCTAACTTAGGATACAAATTTGCTTGAAAAATCAGTAGATTTTTAAATACAGCTTAGCTCAATTTTTATCGGTTAGAAAAGAAGGAAAGTATAACTTCCAAAAAATATATTTGAACCCCTTCCATCACAGTTTCCCCACCTGAGCATGCTGTGGCTTCCTACACGATGCCAGAGGAGAAGCCTAGGGTAATTTTTTTCTGCGCGAGTACTCACAGAAATGTTAGGGGAAATAGACTGTGTGCCTTTTCTGAGTCACCTGTTGAGAAAATAGGCAACTATTGACAAGCCTGATTCATGGCTGAGTGACTGCTCCGCTAGCCTTCACATGATCCCCACTGAGCACAATCTTTGACCGCCTGCTAAACCAGGTCTGTTTGAAGTTTCTTTTTAACATTTCCAAAACGTTAATTCAGCAGGATGTCGCCACTGGGGTTCTCCATGTCACCAAATCAGCAGCTGTTGAAATCCATTCACTTCAGCATGAAATGTTTTCATAAGTGCTTTTTTTTATTTGTGACAACAGCAAAATAAACATAAGACTAAAATTCTACCTCATTCAACATTTACACGTGTTAAAACTGCTTCTGATTGCAGTTTACATTCATGGTATTTATTTGCAAGCATTTAATAGTAATAGACAATTTTGCTACAGAGGATTTGAAAATCAGCCTTGCCTGCAAAATATACTATACCATGTATATCTTTTTAAAATAATGTATCTAAACATTTATAGTTTGAATAAGAGCTAATACCAAGACTTTAAAGCAGAAGTTTATAATTCCTTATGAAGCCCTGATTTTTGTGATTTTTGTGTCCATAGTTTAAGACATGTTTAAATCTCCATATTTGTCAATTTTGCGTGACAGTATTTATAAATTCTTTAAGATATTTCCCACTTTAAAAAGAAAATATTAAGCTTCCAGGGAAATAATCCAACAGGATAAAGTAACGTAAAATCTTGAGGTAGAGACCTGAGGCTGGCAAAATCTGATAGTAAAGATAAGGCACACCAAATCTACTGATTATATTGAATTGTTTTAAATAGAGCAGTACTCCTTAGAGCTAGGATCTTTTATTCATTGGAAGTAAAAGTCATAGATTTTTAATTGATTGCAGAGTTAAACATGAGAACTGTTAACGTTTTCTCAACATAGTTTGAGTGAAGTCCCTTTTTCCGTTCGCCCAGGTTTTAAAAGACTTAAGTGTAGTTTTATAAGTTCATTAACTTGCTCCATTCTTTGAAATGCATTTCACCTCCATATTATCAAATTTCATTACATGCAAAGAATTATCAGATCAACCCATTATACAGCCGAGCAGCATGAAGTCTTTTTCCGTCTACAGGGAGAATATTGTGTAAATCAGCCTCTCGGGTTTCAGTGGGAGGCAGAGGGTTGCACGGTGTCCATTTGTCAAGTTGATTGCACCGCAGTGAGGTTACATTAGCTTGTCTTTGAACAGAAGTGAAATCTTATGCGAAGCTCCCCTCTCTGTCATTTACACTAACATCCATCCTCTTAAACCGAGGCCTCTGAGAAAAACAAAGTGATGGCACAATATAATCAGTCACTCAACTTGTCTGTCATCTGTTTTCTTAAGGAAATGACTTTTAAGTCAGAGCAGAGAGAACTGTAGAAAATTAACAAAGGTTGTAGTAGTAAAAGTAGGTGGAATTTTTTTAAACTGCAGATGTCTTTTTGAGAAGATTTTATATGCAGAACAGCGAAAAGGATCCCCCCCCCATAATGAATCTCATGAAATGTATTTCTTCTTGAACAATAGACCTACTGCTGTTAAGAACTGAGTCTTTTTGGCTTAATGGGACTACATGTTAATGCTCCCAAGAAACTTTCTGTAAAACTGAGTCTATAAAACTCTTAGCCTCAGTGGTTCTTCAGACAATTAGCTTGCCACCTTTCATTTCAAAGCTAGAATTGAATTCTAGCCGAACTTCAGTTATGTAACGGCAAATCTTTCATATAGTAGGCTGCTTTAGGAGTAAATGGTACGTTAAATGTAAATTATTGGCATTTCATTACTTAATATACTTAGACAATTCCTTTAAAACTCTTAGTCTCCGTTAAAGCCCGAGCTATTTTGCCAGTGATGGTCAATCTAAGACTGGCGATCAAATTTGCAACTTTTATTTCCCTAAGCCTGTTTTATGGGCTGAAACACTCAGGTCATTTGCACCCTTCATTCATCATGAAGTGGTTAAACTCAGATTGTTAAACCAGGAGAGATTAGCTGACAGACAGCGGTACGTTGATTAAGGTCTCCTTTGGTCATACTTGACTATTTATCCATCCCATTTCTGCAACATTTATAGCAAACTGTGTCTCCTTGGTGGACTTTAAAAGAAGCAGTAAGAGAAATTTAAAACAAAAAGAAATAACCAATCTTTTTTCAGTAATGTGATTAATATTTTTTTATCATTTTCACTTGTTCTACCATTAAGTAATAATAAAGACCTCTTGAAAAAGAAATAATTTGCCAGTGTGCTTAAATGTAAAGGAAGTCTCCCTTGCATTGGCTTCGTAGACATATTTTGTAGTTATACTGCTGTTAGGTTATAAAAAAATAACAAATTTGAAAAAAAAAAAAAACAATTTTCCCTTCTGCCAAAGTATTGCCAGATCACATTCAACCTTATCTTGAAAAATATTCTAGAAAATCCCTTTAGAATTTGTAGAAAAAATTGACCCATACTTAGTACTTGAGAATAGAAGCTTAGAGTGTTAGGAAAAGAAAATAGACGCATACTTATTTCAATTATAGTAAAATGCATTTTACAGGATATGACTACTATTAGCTCCAGTGCCCACTAAACAAGTTATTAAGCAGTTTATTACAGAGAAGCTTCATTGTTTTCTTCCCTTTGGAAACTTAAGTGAACATTTGGAATTGGTGAACTTCTGAGAAACCGAGGAGATCAATCTTGATTAGTTTATTTTTCTTAGCAAAGATTTTGATGGCCTGGTATAGCTTTTTAAAAGAAGAGCATTCCTTATTTCCTCTGTTGAGGGATGAAATAACTGTTAAAAGCAACTCGTAAATGAAATAACAAAAAACAGTTTAAGTAACTGAATCTTTCATTGGCATTGAGGAGACTCCAGAGTTAAAGACTAATCTTTAATTGCCCTCTTCCTCATATTTCTTCCCAATTTAACCTCAAGGTGATTTTTAAAGTTATGGCTTAATTGGACAATCATTTTACCTTTGTTTTGGTGCAGTTTACTACAGCTTTATTTCCTTTATTCAGCTTTATTTCCTTGCACTAGCAGACACAGATGCTGCGTTCTTTGTAATCAAAAGCTATTTCCTGATAAATCTGGTCTTCTAAATAGGAAATGTGAACATTTTTCACCTTTGAATATTTACAACCAATGATATCAAAAGCACTATAAAAATACAATATGTATTAAAATATATATATTCAAAAGTATACATATATGGTTTCCTGATTTTATTTTATTTGGAATTTTAAATTATATCTATAAATAAAAGTAATTTAAAAGTTTATCCCCTATGGAAGAGCACACTTACATTACCCTGTTGTGTTTTCAAGGGGCAAAAAGTAATTACGGTAAAATTTTCATTCATTCACACAAATATTTCCTAACATTCGCTGAGTACAAACTTTGTGCCACACAACTGAAACTGTTTTGCCTGGATGGAATATTTGAACCATTCAAAACGGTTTTTGTTTATAATAAACTGACTTTTTAAGCAAACAAATTAGGTAAGAAAATTTATATTTTAGAATTGCTGATTCTCCCAAATATTTAATCACAATTGGTTAATGTAGGTTATGATTCATTATAAAACACGAATTAATTTTTATGCCATATATAGATTGTATCTAATGAAAATTTATATTCTAGTTTTCAAATGACATTCAACCTTTCCTTTCTTGGATCCCAAATTTTTATTTTCTTTTTCAGTATCGAATGTGGATCTGTATCAGGTTAATTTGATCTGGGATTATTTAAACTTACACCGTTCAGCATTGATAATACTGCCACAATAATTTCCTTGTACAGATATATTTAAAGCTCTCAAGATGGGCAGTTTGCAGGAAAAGTGTTCTTTTTCAAGTCGCAGAGTATAGCAGGATAAGGCAAGAGTTGGACACTAAGTAAACAAACAAATCAGAAGATCTCCTATCACCTTCTTTATCAAATAGAAAGGCACTTCTGTGTGTTTATGTGAAAGGGGAGAAAGAGAAATTCTTTATCTATAACCACTGTTATGTTTAGGAGCTTCCGCTAACATTACAGAAAATTCACAAGCCATCTCTTCACCTCTTTAAGTTGCAGTGATGGTTGGAGATTTTCAATTTGGAGAGGAAACACCAGATTTCCTCTCTTCCATATGTCAAGACACATTTACCAGCCTTTCCACTCCTACCACTCACCAGAGTTAACAATTACCAAAGTAATTTCTGGAGACTCCTTTCCCAAGGAAGTTCTTTGCATCATTCCCCTAACTGACACACAGATAGCCGTGGCAGCCTGGTCAACAAGACTGTTCTTCACTCATGGCTTCATTGAAATACTTCCTTTCTTGAATAACGCCATAGGTAGGTGGGAAAGAGTTTATTGCGTGTTACCTCCACCAATTCCAAGAATTCAATGGCCAATGAAAAGAGAAAATTCTGGAACATTAGAATGGTTTTCTGTGACCATTATAAGAGATTTTGTTGCATTTCTAATGTAAAACAACCCTTTTAAAAACAGTTCCAAAGAATAGATATTTTTTAAGGAAAACCTGAGAGGAAAAGGATTTTCCTTAAAAAAGGAAAATTACATGTCATATTTGACAAAAGAACAGTTTTGCTCTTCATACAAAGATCTAGTTGATAATATCCAAAACCAGTCTGTAGTACAAGTTTGTGAAATCAGCTCATTGCATATAATATTTGTTAATATTTCTCTGTTTATATGCTCTTCTGAACAACCTAGAAAGGAGTTCATGCGGAGAAAAGAAAACACCCTTGAATTATTCAAGTGAATAGAAAAGATATACCAGTTGTAAAATTAAATTTTTCACATGTACCTTTAATTAATCATTTTGGCTATTGATCCATTTACTTACATATTGAGTAAGAACTTGGGCGTTTGCTAATGACAGGCCCTGGAATTTCAGAAGGTAAAACACATAATTCCTGTGCTCACTGAGCTCCCACAACTAATGAAAGAAGACAATGTATCATATACTTGATTGACATAGTTTCAGGTTAGTTGTCTGTAGACAGAGCCCTGGCCTCCGTTTTTCCCTTCTGTATGGACTTCTTAAGAATCCAAGATCCTAAATGGTATTTCCCAGTCTCCTTGTCAGCCTCATCTCCCACTATTCCACACCAAGCTTTGGCTTTGGCCAAGCCACCTAATTTTCCTTGAGCTTTCCTGTCTTTTTTATTTTGTTACTGCCTTTTCTTCATTTTGGAAGAAAAGGTTATTTTGGATAGCCTTCTCCCTTTTTCTTTCATGGTTAGATGGCTTCTTCAACCTCATTGCAGAGGTCACCTTTACCCAGAAACATATTTTTTAATTCTCTAGGCTCTTTCAGATCTTTCCTTTCGCTGGACCTTCATGTACTTTGCATTTCTCTCCTGGAGCTGTGGGTGATTGAATTATCAATTCCTTGAGGGTGGAGCATCGTCTTTTAAGTACATGGAATTGTGCCTGTAAGAGAGTCAGTGCCTATATTTCACATTAAATTGATTGATAACTTTAGAACAAATTATTATTTTAAATGTGTAGGGATGTAGTTCTCTAAGAGGATAAGCAAAACAAAGTGACATTTAAAAAATTGTCTATAATCCCAGTTGCTGTTGTTGAGGATCATGAATTCAGATAATAGGGACTGTTCTGACCATGTTGGCGACCATCTTTCTTCCTTTGGCCCATGAGATTAGAATGTGTCTATCTGAGTTTGGTCTTTGAAGAAGGATGAAGTGTAATTATGATGCAGAATTACTAAATAATGAATAAAGTATGGACAAAGTAAATACCTTTAGGTTATTTCTTTTACTTCTGTCAGGTCCTTATTTTATTAGAGAAAACTTTGCAAGTAATTCAAACTAACCTCCAGTGTGCCTAGTTTTTGAATGCTTAATTGCCACAGAGAATTGAGTCATCAGGGTCACACAGGGAGCAAGTAACAGAACTAGGGATCACAGGTTGGTCATTTCTACCAATGTTCTATAACTTGGGTGTTGGTAAACAGGAGGATCACCCACTTTACAGACTAAGATATTGCGCACACTTTTGTAGCAAGTACAGGGTGGGGGTTAGGTAAAGCTTCACTCTGTCAGAATTTATGTGATAAAAAGCCATCCGTTAGCAAGGGTCTCCAGTGCTAGGTTTCTAGTACTTCACTTCTATTCCAAAAAGAAGGTTTTAAAGACTGAGTATATTCAAATTCATCCAATTCATCTCTATTCCATCAGATAGTCCCTTGCACTAGAAATATATACTCAAAACTAAACCTTGTCTTTTAATATTGCAAAGATGTTCTGTTAACTTGAGCTAGATTCCAATGCTCTGTAGCAATTCTAGAAGCAGCCTCAAAACAATGACTTCTTCCATATTCCCATGCTCATAAATATCAAAATTTTTAAATTGTTTTTATATCATGTCATTATGCTGGCTTCTAAAATCTTACCATTTATTAGCAATACCCGAAGGGACCTTCTGATAGGAACATAGGGACTTGATGAGCTCATGGCCATTGTCATCCCTCTCTTTGTATGAAATGTAGCATTTTAAATTGTTGCTGACACTAAAAGTGAACACTAATCACATCTTAATATGAGACTAACTCTGGCCATGACTGTATTTTTCTTCTCCTCTTGAAAATGCTCCCTTGCTGACGCCATGGCTGAAACAAAATCCTCAGAGCCAGCAAGAGAAATGACTCTGTAAACACCACTTCAGTCAAACTCTGATACCAAATATAGCATTATGTTAGATGCATGTAGGCATGGCCTCAGAATGTCCCACACAGTTAATCTCAAAGTCCTGCATATCAATCACACCTCCTTCACATACCTGGCCTGGAGCCTTAATGGAATTCCTCCTCGTTATTTCAGTGATAGCTTACTTCCTCTGTTTTTCCAATTGGCTGATCATCGTGCCAACTTCTTCAAGGAGCATTTTCTTACCTAAGCAACATTGTCATGTTGTAATATATGCTGACAGTTCATTTATACAGCCCTTTTTGTTCCAAATGTTTTTATGTTCAATTACTGAAATTTAATCATCAGAAGAGATTGAATTTTCTCTAGATCATACAGCTTTGCTTAAATGTTAAGTTAATAGTACATTACTGAAATATAAGATTTCAAAGGTTTAAAAATTCAATATCAAGAAAATTCATTAAGCTTTGAACTGATCACCTTTGAAATCATAGATAAGAGCTGTGTAAATGATCACATTTAAATCGCATATTTAACGAGGAGTTCATTTGGAATTATAACAAACCGAGTCAATGATTGTTCATGATTATCCAGACAGTTTGTGAGCATTTTTCTGTTTTGTATTTTGAGATTTTTTTTTCCCTGATTTCTTCAAGTTCTTGCAGACATGCTTTTAGGTTTTATTTTACAGCCTCTGCTCCCCTTAATGTTACGTTGTTAAAATTCCTTCAAGGCAAGTGATTCTTTTTAATCTTTTATCAGCATGTTGAAAACACTTTTTCTGTACCTCCGTTTTTATGCTATTAGAAATAGAGACCAAAGAGGAAAGACCAGCCACTCTATTCTCCAAAGCCTTTCTTGTTTTAGGCTTTCAGTTTCTTTGTTGGCCACTGACTATTCTGTGCATGAGTTTTTTGTCTTTTTTTTTTCTTGTGTAAGGTACAAAGCAAATATTAAATATTATTTTTGGTTCTGATACAAGGAAATTAGAAGAGGCATGGGAACTCTACTATTCTTTGTAGAGAAAACCACCAATTAAGCCATTCCAATTGGGTAAATAGCATCTATACTTTAATCTGAACCTAATTTCTTCCTGTGACTCTGAAAATGAAGTTCTTAAGTTTTATTCAGTGAGCGTTTCAAATTAATTAACTGATTATAGACAAAATAATATATTACCCAATTATTGCTGTATGATAAAATTTCTTTACAATTAGTAATTTTTGCTCTTTCTGGCTGAAAAAGATTTTAAGTAGTATATGTAGCTTATAGCTCAAATAAAAGACTTATGTTAAATTTTTTTAATGTTTTATTTATTTCTGAGAGAGAGAGAGAGAGCATGTGCAGGGGAGGGCCAGAGAGAGAGAGAGATACAGAATCTGAAACAGGCTCCGGGCTCTGAGCTAGCTGTCAGCACAGAGCCCGACACGGGGCTCGAACCCAAGAACCGTGAGATCATGACCTGAGCTGAAGTCAGACACTTAACTGACTGAGCCACCCAGGCACCCCAAAAGACTTATGTTAAAAATAAAACTTAAGTTGTATTTAATATAAATATACAGTCCAGTCCATATTAAATGAAAGGCAATCTCCTGAAATGACTCCTGCTACTCTTTGATTAAAAGAACTCTTTTGCCTGAGTGTGTTTGTGTGGGTGTGTATTTGCATATAGTCCGTTTACAAAGTGCCAGGGTAAGGAGGTTCTTCTCCTTCCTTTGGATTCCTTTCATACCAAGAAATATGTTGTGTAAGCTGAAATCAACCAATTTGCTTACTGTTCAAATGTCTATTAAGTTTTGAACTAAAAAGAAAATTTTTTTAGATCACGAGCCTTTTTCTTTTCTGTATTCTTTATGTTTTGTTGTTATAACTAGTGGCTATGGTGGCCCGAGTGAGAGTTCTCCAGATTGTGGAGTCAGGAGCAATCCACCAGTTCACACACACACTGCCCAACAGTTTGACCACAGGCCAGTTGCTCTACTTTTCTGTAACGAGTAACATAATACCTGCTGGCAGGGCTGGGGTAGGGAACAGATGAGATGATACGTATGAAGAACTGAGTGCAGCTGCATACCTGAGAAGAGCTTTTAAAATGGTACCGATTATGGGGCACCTGGGTGGCTTAGTCAGTTGAGTGTCTGACTTTGGCTCAGGTCATGATCTCAGAGTCAGTGAGTTCAAGCCCTGCATTGGGCTCTGTGCTGACAGCTCAGAGCCTAGAGCCTGCTTCGGATTCTGTCTCCCTCTGTCTCTGCCCCTCCTCTACTCACACTCTGTTCTGTCTCTTAAAACTTAATAAACGTTTGGGCGCCTGGGTGGCTTAGTCGGTTAAGCGTCTGACTTTCGCTTAGGTCATGATCTCGTGGTTCGTGGGTTCGAGCTCCGCGTCGGGCTCTGTGCTGACTGCCAGCTCAGAGCCTGGAGCCTATTTCAGAGTCTGTATCTCCCTCTCTCTCTGACCCTCCCCTGTTCACGTTGTCTCTCTCTCTCTCCTAGAAATAAATAAAAATATTTTAAAAAAAAACTTAATAAACGTTTAAAAAATGGTACAGATTCACTGCAGCAGCAGCAAAAAAGAAAAAAAAAAAGTCTCTCCAGGTATGAAAATGTATTTATTTATTTCTAAATGTTTATTTATTTATTTTGAAAGGGGTGGGGGGTAGAGAATCCCAAGCAGGCTCTGTGCTGTCACCTCACAGCCTGATATGGGTCTCAATCGCACGAACCATGAGATCATGATCTGAGCCAAAATCAAGACTTAGACACTCAACTGACCGAGCCACCCAGGCACCATCTAAAGCCATATTTAAATAAAAGGAAAAGATGAATCTACCAGTGTCAAATAGCACTCAAAAGATTCTTATATACACAGACTAACTGCACAGTAGGGAACTTCACTGAGAAAATGGCCCACCTATTATACTAGACTTAAAGGAAAACAAAGCTGTTTTAAGAGTAGAGCATTTACCCAACTTTGATTCATCCCCATCAGTAGTCACATGCAGTGAAAAAATCATTATAATTTTTCTACAAGCAGTATTTCCTACATTTAAAAATGACAGCTAAAAATTCAAAGCAGTGAATGCTTCCCCATATTCCTGAAATATTTAAAATGAATCTTAGTTTTTGTATACTTAATCTGTTATTACACTTTAATCAGGAATATTATTGTGTAACTGACTTATACAAAAATGGGTCTCTGGTTGGGGCAACATCATATAAATATAGAGCTGCAGAAATACCCTCCTAGCCAGAGAAAGCTTTAATTTCTCTAATAAGTTTTTTTTTTTTGGCTATTTTCATCCAAATACTTATTCCTAGAATCAGAAGTTAGAAGTGACTCTCAAATTTTGATATGCCTCAAAATTCCCAGGTGCAGTTGTTAGAAAATGGCTTACTGGGACCAATCCCCAAAAGTCTGATTCAGTGGGTCTGGAGTGGAGCTTGATAATTTGGATTTCTATCAAGTTCCCAACTGATGCTAATGCGGTCAGTCTGAGGAATTACACTGCTCTGCTCCAGGGGTCATCTCTTTAACCACTCAGAACTTGTTAATGTGTTAATGTTATAGACATTTTATAGAGATGATTGTTCTATATACATGGCTGTCTCTTCTTTGTATTCAAAGATACTCAAAGAAAATCAAAAGCCAAAGAGCCTGTATTAATATGAGACAAAGTAGATTTTCGATCAAAGAATATTAACAAGGATAAAGATCATTTCATAATAATAAGGAGACTGATTCATCAAGAGGACACAATCCTAAATGTTTATGCATGTGTTAACAAAGCTTCAAAATATATGAAGCAAAACCTGATAGAACTGCAAGGAGAAATAGACAAATCTGCAATTATAGTCAGATATTTCAATACCCCTTGCTCAATAATTGAGAGAAGAAGTAGAGAGAAAACAGTAAGGGTATAGAAAGCTTCAACACTGTCAAACAACTTGACCCATTTGACATGTATAGAACACTCCACTGAACATTGTACATATTCTTCTCAAATACACATGGAACATTCACCTGTGCAGATCATATTCTGGGCCACAACACAAGCTTTAATAAATTCAAAGGGATTCAAGTCATACAAACCATGTTCTCTATCACAATGAGATTAAATTAAAATTCAGTAACAATGATGTACAGAAAATCTCCAATACTTAGAAGCTAAACATACTTCTAAATAACGGAAGGGTCAAAGAAGAGATCACAGGGAAAATTGGATTATATTTTCAACTGGAAAATGAAAGTGCAACTTGTTAAAAATTGTAAGCCTAGCTAAAGCAATATTAGGGAAATTTATAGCACTAAATGACAACATTTGGAAAAGAAGAAAGATCACAGATCGATGGTGTCAGCTTCCACCTCAAAAAAAACTAAGAAAAGAAGAGGAAATAAAACCAGAGTAAGTACAAAAATGGAACTAATGAAGATCAGACCAGAAATCATTGAAATAATAAAAAGAACAAAGAAAATCAGCAAAACCGAAACCTGATTTTTAAAAGACTAATAACATTGATAAACCTCTACCCAGACTAGAGGTCAGGACAAAAGAGAAAAAATACAGAATTCTAGTATCAGAGATGAGAGGTAACATCACTGGAGATTCTACAAACATTAAAAGGACAGTAAGGGAATATTATGAACAGCTTATGTGAATAAATTCAACAATTTATATGAAACGGACAAATTCTTTGAGAGACAAAGACATTCCCAGATGTTACTACTGAGAAATTCTTTTCTGAAGTTGGAACACAGGATCATCAGGGAAGAAATTTTATAACAACTCCCTTGAGCAGAAAACAATTGAGTGAAGCTGGCTGTTAAATAAACCGAAAAGAACACAATAGCCCTTGCCACACACTGCACGTATGATAACTTCGCCTGGTCTTATAGCTACCTCTGCTCTTTGTAACGTTTGGTCCCATTTCCCCTTTATACTTGGCCTGAAACTTTTGCTCAGAAGGTGTGCCCTTTTCATTATTGTAGCGGAGCATACAAAAATGATGATGCTATTTCCCAGAAAAATGCTTTCACTTGCTAATAGAAGGACTAGAAAATAAATTTGAGGAACATCACCAAAGAGCAGAACAAAAAGACAAAGAAATGGAAGATATAATAGGAAAACAAAAAAGAGGTCCAACATTCAAGTATTGGGAGTCCCAGAAACAGAGCGCAGAGAACAACATTGAGAAAACCCAGAGTGCGCCATGAAATGAATGAAAATAGCTCCCCACCAAAGCATGTTTTGAAAGTTGACAACATTGAGGACAAAGAGAAGATAGTACAAGTAGCTAGAGATCACATGTAAAAGATCGGAAACTATAATGGCTTTGGGATTCTCAAAAGCAATGCGGGCATGATAGTGGAACAGTGCCTTCAGAATTCTGAGGGAAAAGAGTCACCAGTTAGAATTCTATTCCAATCCGAAGTAAGTTATCAGTAATGAATAAATAGAATGTTTTCAGACATGCAAAGGTTCTAAATATTGCCTCCTGTGCCATCTCTGTAAAAAAGCTACTTGAAAGCATGCCTTCTTAACATAAGAGGAAAAACAAGTGAGGAAACAGGTGATCTGGGGCACAGACAGGGCAGAGGCAATCTCCATGTGGAAGATAAAGGATGAGCCCAGGATGCACCGTGTACAACATGGAGCAGAGCAGCCTGATGCAGAGGCTGGACACACTGATTGCTGTTGTGGTCAGGATCTCTACTGGGAGCGTACGGTCTTTCTAACCTGAAGACCTTATGTCAGGTGAGCCTAGCCCACATTCTTTTCTGTGGTTTTTTCCCTTTGATCATGTACTAATGATGAAGTTCCTACTTTCCTCTCCATGTCCTGCTGGCTGGTCATCTGAGGATGCTCATTTCACCTCCACCAATATGGTCTTCTGTGAGCTGGAGGTGTGACACAGCAAGCTTAAAAACAGAAGGTACAACAACAGCAAGAACAAACAGCCTAATTCAGTAATGGGCCAAGGACTTGAGTAGACATTTCTTCAGAGAAGGTATACAAATGGCCAATAAGCACATGAACAGATATTCAGCATCACTAATCATTAGGGAAATGCAAATAAAAACTATAATGAGATACCACCTCACACTCATTAAGATGTCTATTATAAAAAAAAACACAGAAAATAGTAAGTGTTGGCAAGGCTGTGGAGAAATCAGAACCCCGTGCAGTACTTGTGGGAATATAAAATAGTGCAGCTAATGTTGAAAACGGTTCCTCAGAACGTCCAACATAGAATTACCGTATGATCCAGTGATTCCACTTCCGAGTGTATACCCAAAAGAATTGAAAGTGGGATCTCAAAGAGCTAGTTGTACACCCACATTCATAGTGGCATCACACAATAAGCAGAATGTGGAAGTAACCAAAGTGTACCTCAACACATGAATGGATAAATACAATGTGGTATATACATAGAATGGGACGTGATCCAGCCTTTAAAAGGAAGGAGATTCTGACACACTAAAACATAGATGAGCCCTGAGGACATTATGCTATGGGAAATAAGCCAGTCACAAAAAGACAAATACTCTATGATTCCACTTATCTGAGGTACCTGTCTTCATAAAGACAGAAAACAATATGGTAGCCACCAGGGTCACGGGGTACAGAGTTTCACCGGGGAAGATGAAAGTTCTGGAGATGAACAGTGGGGATAGTTGCACAGCAGTGTAAATGTACATAGTGCCACAGGGCTGAACATGTTCAAATGGTAAATTGTATGTTTATTTTGCCATTATAAAAAACAAAAGAAGGTAGTAGCCCACACCTGATCACAGTCCTGCCAGATGTCTGGTTCTTGGCATTACAGCTGGGACAGCAGGTGAGAGGCGGCAAGACCTCTGCTTCTCAGGACCCTCAGCTGCCCTCTGACTTCTCCAGTAGAGGGTCTTGTAAATCCTCAAATAACCTGAAGCCAGACTAGGCCCTTGTGGTGTCTCTCTTCCCCTGGCTTTCCTTAGGCTGCTAGGTTTGTGTTGGCTATGCAGTCTCCCCACACCAAACCCAAGTGTTGTCTAGATGGTAGAATGTACACGGTAAAGCTATAAAGAAACACAGAGGAATGATTATCACAAGATAGTGGTCACCACTCATAGGAAAGGAGTGAGAGACGATTGGGAAGTAGGATTCTAGGAACTTTCAAGATACTAGTCATGTTCTATATCTTAACCTGGGAGGTGGATACATGGACATTTATTTTTTTAAATAAAGTCATATATATACACTCTTCATATTATATTTTCATAAAAAGAATTTTTAATATGTTTTAATTATTTAACTGACATCAGAGTAAATGTAGCAGCAAGTATATCATACTTTCTTTTAAACTTTTTTTAATGTTTTTATTTCTGAGAGAGAGAGAGACAGTGTGAACAAGGGAGGGTCAGAGAGAGAGGGAGATACAGAATCCAAAGCAGGCTCCAGGCTCTGAGCTAGCTGTCAGCACAGAGCCCAATGCAGGGCTCAAACCCACGAACAGTGAGATCATGACCTGAGCCAAAGTCGGATGCTTATCCAACTGAGCCACCCAGGCACCCCATCATACTCTTTTTTAAGTTTATTTATTTTGAGAAAGAGAGAGAGAAGGAGAGAGAGAGAGAGGGTGCATACACATGCGAATGGGGGAGGGGCAGAGAGAGAAAGGGAGAGAGAGAATCTCAAGCAGGCTCTGTGCAGACAGCATGACATGGGGCTTGAACTCATGAACTGTGAGATCATGACCAGAGCCAAAATCAAGAGTCAGACACTTAACTGACTGAGCCACCAAGGCACCCCAAGTGTGTCCTACTCTTAAATATATAATGATATATTTCACTATTTCACTTTTCAGTGTTGCATTAAACTTCTTTTCATGAGTTTGTATTTTAGTATACTTCATAATTTGTTGGTAATTGCTTCAGTCTCTCAGAATGTAAATCATATCTCCATTTGCTATTTTACGTTTCCACTTTGGTTCCCATAGATTTTGTGTTTATTTAGTACCAAAGACTTCTAAAGGTAAATCAGTTATATTTGAGTTTGGGATTATAATCGATCATAAACATTACTTGTAATAAACTGTGAATGCTTTTTTTTTTAAATGTTCATGTATTTTTGAGAGAGAAAGAGAGCACGTGTACGAGTGGGGTAGGGGCAGAGAGGGGGAATCAGAGGATCCCAAGCAGGCTCCACACTGACAGCAGAGAGCCCAATGGGGGCTCGAATCCATGAACCGTCATATCATGACCTGAGCCAAAGTCAGATGCTTAACCTACTGAGCCACCCAGGTGCCCCAAACCATGAATGCTTTTAGATTGAGCTCATAAATATGGACATCCTACAGCTACATATTAATTCTACATATTTATTTGGGAGTTCTTAAATCATAGATTGGACCCTCCTTTCTCCTTGTGTTTTGTGCATGCCGTATTTCTGAATGTTTCATATCCATAACAAAATTAAGTGTTCCCTCCTTTGTGTCACCACCAAATCCAGTACATACTAATATATCTGTACTTACGCTTCTATGGAAATTTATCTGCGTTTCCCATTAGGTGGTGAGCTCCTTGAGAGCAAAGATCATGCCTTATTTCTTATCTTTATCTCTTTATTGCAAGATCACATTTGATCTTAAATGTGATCAAATAAGAGACATTTTATTTCGGGGAGAGGGAACGAAACTGCAGAAGCATGAAAAAGACACATGCAGGGAGTAGAACAATCCCAGTGTAGCCAGAGCCCTGGGGCACCCACGGTGAGAAAGACTGGTGAGGCGTGAGGCTGGAAGGGTGGGCTGTGGGTAGGTTGTAATGATCCTTGACTGCCACTTTGAGAAATCTGGACTTGATTCTGGCGACGCTGGTTAACAACAGCTGATTTTTAAGGAAACCATGGCAGGCTGGAGCTGTGCTTTAGAAAACGGACTCTGTCAGCATCCGTGTGTTAGGGGAAATGGAGAAGAGAGTGGGTCCAGGAAACCAGTAAGAGGCTGACTGCAGCAGCAGAAGGAAAGACACTTGACTCCATGTGGGTGCTTCTTTTCTTTTCCTGAAGCCATTTACTGTAATATGTCTACATTCCTGACACATGTAGTGTACATAAATTTTTTCAGAAACTTTTATTTCATTCATGACATTATGGCATTTTACTTCAAATATGCACAATGAAGCATACTTTTTTAGGGCTAACTACACATGCCTACGTTATGTATATACATATGTATGTATTTATGTGTGTATGTGTGTGTACAGTATTTAAATATATCTGCTCAAAGTTTTGACAGCTGTCATTAGTTACAAATTCAATCCTTCTGAAGACTAGTTTTCTTACGAGCTTGTGTAGCCTCCTTATCTGCTGCATTACAATTTTCATTTTTATATCAAGTATTCATATTCACACAACCAACAAGTTTTATGGCTTTGCACCCATTGTGCATGTGTGCATGAGCGCGAGTGTGTTGGCTCATGAACTGGAGTCGTAATTGAAGAAGTAGAGGCAGAATGGGAGGGATGCAGAATGGGAGGGAAGAGAGAAAGAAGTAGAAGGAATGGCTGGAGGAATCCCAGCCTCTGTGAAGCAAAGATTCCTTGGTAAGGTTCTTATTCAGATCCTCAATTTGACTGACTGAGGGGCTGGCTCATAAATTGATCCAGAAATAATCAGTGTCTAAAATCCAATCTATTTTTAAAAATTAAGAAATGATTAGGGGAAATTTGACCACTGGCTGATGTTTGATGGTATTAAGGAATTGCTGTTAACGTTTTTTAGGTATGATAATGATATTATGGTTATGTTTTTAAAGAGTCTTTACCTTTTGGAGATTCCTACTAAAATATTTACCAGTCAACTGATGGAGTGATTGAGATTTGCTTTAAATTAATCCAGGAGTTGGGGAAGTAGATGAAGGTCAAGATGAAATAAGATAGACCATGAATTGTCTGATAGTTGTTGAAGCTGGAGGCATGGATTCATGGGGGTTCATTGTACTGTTCTCTCTACTTTTGAATATGTTTGAATTTTTTTCCATAATAAACACTTTTAAAAAGAAGGAATTAAGGTTCATGGAACTGATTCAGCTACTCAAACTCATAGGTCTTTGATTAGTAAGCAAATAGGCAGCCATCCATCAATTTCAACCATCTGTCTGCCTTTCTATTTATCCATCTATCCACCTGTCTATAGGCTTTGAATTATTTCAAAAAATGATTTAAAGTGACTTCTTAAAATTCTCAGTAATATTTCTTAAGTGAAGGTATTAAGGAAAAGGCTTAAAAATATGAGGTGAGAGGTACAAAATACATGTGACAAGTTTCTGTCTACTTACTAGAGATACATTATGAATTTTCCCATTAACCTCTTGGTAGCACTTGTAAAATAAGGAACATGATCAATTTTGCTCATGAGTCATAGCATCTTCTGGTAAATCTAGCTATCTACTGACTTGAAATACACTCATGTAGGGGCACCTGGGTGGCTCAGTCATTTAAGCATCCAACTTCGGTTCAGGTCATGATCTCACAGTTCATGGGTTTGAGCCCCGCGTTGGGCTCTGTGCTAATAGATCAGAGCCTGAAGCCTGCTTTGGATTCTCTCTCTCTCTCTCTCTCTCTCTCTCTCTCTCTCTCTTTCTCTCTCAAAAATAAACATTTTTTAAAAATTAAAGAAATATACTCATGTAAACAGTTTAAATTGTTATATCTTCAGACCCATTAATGAGGTATAAGAAGGGAGAGAAAGAAAAACTAACATTTATAGAGCATCTCCTTTGTGTCAGCTGTTACGCTTCATGCTTATATACATTGTCTTTAACCTTTTTCTGTTAGTAATGATTCTTACTTGCATTTGCTATAACGTGTCTTTTATTTTTCAACTTATCCCCAAAGTCTGGACACTTGCAGATCCCTATGTACTTAATTCTGTTTCCTTACTACAAAAACAAACAAAAACTCACCATTTCTATGTATTTCTTTTTTTAATGTTTATATGTTTATTTTTGAGAGAGAGAGAGAATCTCAACATAGATCCCAATGTGGGGCTCTATCTCACGAACCGTGAGATCATGACCTGAGCTAAGATCAAGAGTCAGATGCTTAACCGACTGAGCCACCCAAGTGCCCGAATATGTATTTCTAACATTAGTGCTAAATTTTAGTGCTACTTTTTGGCACCAGATAATAGATACTTGATAATGATTGTTTTGTAGATGAAAACTTTTTATAGAAAAATTTATCCAAATTGTGCTAATCTAATTCTCCATATTTTCAACCTTATATCTCAACATGTCCTGACCTAATAATTTTCCTCTCCTTCCAAAACTGCATTTGCTCAGGTGCTCCTTCCAACAAAACCCAACCAGTTGCCCAACATAGAACCTTCGACAACCCAGGTTATATTTCTGGCACCTCCTCACCTAAATCCTGGCCTCCTTGGTATCCTGGTATCTATCCACAGAACTTCTGTCCATCCTTACCAGCCTGCCCCTCAGTTGAACACTGTCATCTATAGCCTGACTACTGCAACTGCTCTTCCATACTCCAGTCCTTTCTATACCATAGCCAAGCTGATTTTCCAAAGTGCAGGGCTGTTGTATCATCTCCCCACTTAAAACACTTCAGAGAAGTAGACCTGAAACCTTTTGGCCTATAGCTCACAGTTAGAAATAAATTTCATATCATGACCAAATACACACACACACACACACACACACACACACACACACACATTTTGTGTTTTCTCTTCTGTCCTATCGTATTTTGATCTCTTTTGTTGTTGGACAAGTAAGGCTGGTTGAAACCCATGGAAATGATTTCAGAGATAACTAATAGATGAGCTCCTATGGTCCGAAAAGCCCTGCTTTTTCAGATTCTTACCATACAAAGGATAAAAACTGACCTCTGTAACCAGAATGATGGGGCTCTTTGTATTCCGCCATCTGCTCATCTCGGTAGCCCCAACCCTTGCCCCTGTCATTTGAGGCCCCAGCTTTCCTGGACCCAGACGGTCCCAGAGTGATGCTGCCCTTTCCCTTCTCCACCCCCACCTGCCTCGTTAATTCTGCTAGTCCTTCCCGTGTCGGTGTCAGTGTCACTTCCTTCAGGAGGTGTTACCCTGATTGTAGCTATAAGGTGTTTGTCACATACCAGTCACTGTGCTTAGCCCTTCACCGGGATTTTGTTTAGCTCCAGTTGCAAGAATAGGTGCTTCCTAAACATTTGTTGGACAAATTCATTTTACACCATGCCCCTGCGATTGTTATCTGGGACGGGAATGGTGTGCACTTAATGTCATCTCTATGCTAGTTGGGTGCCTGGGTGGCTTAGTCAGTTAAGCGTCCGACTTTCGCTTAGGTCATGATCTCGTGGTTCGTGGGTTCGAGCCCCGTGTCGGGCTCTGTGCTGACTGCCAGCTCAGAGCCTGGAGCCTGTTTCAGTCTGTGACTCCCTCTCTCTCTGACCCTCCCCTGCTCACGCTGTCTCTCTCTCTCTCTCTCTCTCCTAGAAATAAATAAAACATTTTAAAAAAACACATCATCTCTATGCTAGAATCGCTACAGTACTTAGAATCTGCTTGTGAGCATTTGTCTCCATATGTTTTCTGCACCAGTGGCCAGTGGGTCATCTGTGGGTACAAGTGCCATGAGAGATGTGACGATGTCTTCAGGCTGGAGATGAAAGTGCAGTCCCCATCCTGTCACCTGAGTCTTAGGAGGAGAATGCCGTCAGATGCTAACAGCTGCCTAAATATTTTATGTTGTTAATTCATTTTCTTTGATGGTTGCTTTTGAAGCCTAGTTTAATCTCGCAATTCCTATTATTAGAAGTGTACTGAATCACACTATAAATGTTATGCAGCCATGATCAAGGAAACTTACAATTTTAATCTGAATAAGGGTCACAATACCAAGTCACAGTACATTACCCATAATATAAAGCCAGAAGGTAAATTGGTTAAAAAATAATGACTCTACATTGCTTTACAGTCAGTGAGTCTAAAGCCCTTTATGGCCTGGGAAACAGAATAAACATGGTAAATAGTTTCAACTTTAGGTAATTATTACTATTTACAAATAGTAATGACTCACAGCCTTTTTAATAGTCCTCAAAAAAACCATTGTAAGATAAAAAGTCCAAATGTTCTCAAGCTGAGAAGTTTTCTAACAATATTAAATCTATCTCAGATGGACATAGAAGGGTCTGATAAATTCTGTTCTGGCTGACTTAAAGACATTTAGTGCTCTTCTGACTGCATATGTTCTTGAATAAGAAAATAAAAGAGCTCACACAGCTCCCATTGGTAATAATAAACAAAATTTCCAACATGACTATTAGAATTTTTTTAAAGGACACTGTTACCATATGAGTTCCGAAACTGATATTAGCCAGTTTCTAAAAGTCAGTAACCACTTAGGAACACATAATTTCTTGGCCATGTTCTTTAGAATGCATGCATATCACAGTAAATTAAAATTTTAATGTCACATTGTAACTTCATTTCGTATCATCTCTTTTTAACTATTTGCAATTCTGTGAATCGGCAATAAAGTGGAAGCCAGAAAACTAGAACAAAAGTGAATTTTGTTCGTAGTCAGGAAAGCTGAATTCTAGTCCATATTCTGTTTTTGAATATCAGTATGGCCATAGGCATATCATTTCACCTCTTTGCATTCTCAGTCTCTTCATCTATAAAATGTGAGGAGGTTAAAATCATAGATGACTATTTTCAAAAGGATCTTCTGTGATTCTAAATTACCACTAAACAAGACCTTATCTTATATCAATGGGAAAATCCTTTGTTAATTTAAATAAATTTAACAGATGGCTTTGTCTCATTTTTCTAGATTTCTTTCATTAGGGGATGTAGAATCTCCAAGGCTTGGAAGACATTTCAAAATGGAACAAAATCCAAATAACCAAACTACTTTTCATTGACTTCAGAGTATCCATTGTTCTGTAAATGCATGATCCATTGAATTTACTAACCCACTTACTAAACCCGTGATTTACAAGAAGAGGAAAAATGTTTATTTATATGTTCTGTGATTGAGCTTTAAGCCTCAGAAGCCAGTCAGATTTCTGTTGATCAGTTGCTTCCTGATCCGTGGGAATTAGGAAGTTTGAGAACAGGTGGTATCAGAGTACCAATCAGAGCAAATCTAGTTGGGTCGTGTCAACTTAAGGCTGCTCCACTTTTAAAAAACTTCTTACTGAAGGAAAATTTACAACAGAAAAAAGTACATAAGTGTACACTTGATGTCTTTTCAAAAATTGAACACAGCAGCATCCCAGAAGCCCCTACTGTGCTCCCTCTCGGTCACGCCTCCCCCAAAGGTCACCACTCTCTTAGCTCCTAACAATATAATTTAGTTGTGCTTGGTTTTAGACCTTGCATGTGTGCAACGTTACTCTAAGTACTCTTTTTTGACTTCTTTCACTCAATTTTATATTTACATATAGTGTTGAGTATAGTTGGAATTGTCATTGCTGTATAATACTCCATTACTAGACCATCCCCCAATTTTTCCTTTCCAGTTTGGGCTATTATGAATATTGTCATTATATACATTCATTTGCGTCATTTGGTGAACATATATACCCATTTCTTTAAACGGATGTATTTTTAAAAATTTTTTTAAAGTTTATTTACTTTTGAGAGGGAGAGTAATAAGAGCAAGAGAGCAGGGGAGGGGCAGAGAGAGAGGGAGACACAGAATCTGAAGCAGGCTCCAGGCTCTGAGCTGTCAGCACAGAGCCTGACGTGGGACTCAAACCCACGAACTGTGAGATCATGACCTGAGTCAATGTCAGACATTCAACCGACTGAGCCACCCAGGCGCCCCTGATCCATTTCTAAATGTAGCCTTTCTTGATACTTTGGCATAAAGACTACCCATTGCTGGAATATTGGGTATAAATTATCTTTCCAAGTATCAAAAGGCATGACTAATTTTAGTTCAAACCAGCCTACTTTTTTCTCTTCTTTCCTCAAGACATACCTGTTAAGATGGGAGATGAACAAACACATCTCCTCTACATGAAGAGTGACAAATTGAGCAGAGTTGGGAAACACTGATCCTAAGCAATACCCAGGGATAGAAAGCAGCGTTTTTTGCTTTTGCTTTCATTTTAATAGAGCCACCATTTGTGGGTAGAAAGAGCTTTAAAGAAGGTAAACTTTAAGTTTCAGATTCACCATAACTTCTCTAATGTTTTCTCCTTGCATTTCACAAAAAGTTGACAATAATTCGATCATGAAATCACTCCCAAGCTTGGTCACTCAACTTTTATTTATACTTAATATTGGACAGTCTCCCTTTTACTGCCCCCAACTATGCAGTTCTGATGTGCGTAGGCAGACATTTCAAGAAGAAAATGCCTGCAGACTCCAGGGACAGGATAAAGGCCTAACCATTTCAGATCTTCTTCAAGCTTCCTGGAGTGTTTTGTTTTCTTCTTTTTAACCACTTAGACCCCAGGCCACAATAAATTATTAAAGGATTTATAGTTCACAAATCATCCTCACAGGCAATATTTCATCTCATTGTCTTGGCAACTCTCTGGGGGTAGACAAGAAAGGTTGTGTATGAAAATGTCCTAGCCTAATTTGGAAAGTGCCATCCATTTGTAACTGATCTTATTATGAGCTGTTTATTATTTTTATAACTGGAAATTTCCAAACCTCTTCCATCCCCTTCTTCTCACAATACTCTTCTTTATTTTTCCCCTTGGCATGAGGGCGAGGCAGCTAGGAGAACGCCACACTAAGCTTTCCATTGCTTAGAGCATCTTCTGATCCCCCTTTTAATTTTATTTTTTAGCCAGTAAGCACTTAATCCTTTTGACAGTGTTCTGGTAGAAGGTGTTAGACTAGGCAGTGGCTTGTCATATGGCACCACTGGAAAATCCAGGCCTCCAGCTGTTTCTCTGTCTTCCAGGGCCGTGTTCAGATCACAACCCTGAGCTGGGAGCTCCCTAGGGGCAGAAGGTGCTAGTTACCCACACAGTTCCTCTGGCTTCCATGCATATCCATACATCTGAGGTCTGCAGACATGCCCAGCATGCACATTATGTGGTCTTGAGGCATGTGGATTTTTGCTCCATATTCAAACCATGTGACCAAGACCACGAAACTTGGATAGGATGACTCTTTTTAAAAACCATGTTGCACAGCCATTCTGCTGCCCTTTGATGTGTGGACGTTCTGTCATTGGACTAGCTCCCCCTTCCTTTTATTCACTCAGAAATATCATTTGATCCAGGATTCTGAGAGAGTCTTTTTTTTTTTTTTATTAGAGACTCTTTTTTTTTTTTTTAACATTTATTTATTTTTGAGAGACAGAGAGACAGAGAATGAACAGGGGAGGGGCAGAAACAAAGATGGGGGGAGACACAGAATCCAAAGCAGGCTCCGGGCTCTGAGCTATCAGCACAGAGCCCGACGCGGGGCTTGAACTCCAGAGCTGTGAGATCATGACCTGCGCCAAAGTCGGCCACTTAGCCGACTGAGCCACCCAAGCGCCCCTCTGAGAGAGTCTTAAATTTGTTCTCCCCAGCTTTTAATACTGTAGAGAGCAAGTATTCTCATTTAGATGTTAGCATAGAGAACAGTATTCATGAAAATCGCCTCCACCCTTCAGCTGTGTTAGTCTGAGTCCTGCAAGGGCTCGCTTACTTCTCACGACCAGATTTTTTGGGTGAACCTTGTCAATACTGTAATTCACTACCATTTGAAGAACGACAGTTTTATGTGAGTACTTCTTCCTCCATCACACTGGCATTCACCTTGGCTGTTACAAATTATGTAGAGTATCATATTTTTTTCCAAAATAAGTTAAATTGAGAGAAGATTCTGTGGTATACTGTTTCATTTCTTAGACATGCTGCTGAGTCATTTCCCCTTCATAACTGGGCTAGTTTTCACCAATACCTTTAATTATATCAGTTCTTTTTAATAAAACTCATTTTTATTGACTTTCACTCTACTTAATGAATTCTTTCTGGTGAAACTGGACCTTACTAGGACAGCATATAAAATAACCCCTTATTATAGGTGCAGGTGGGGTGCATTTTTCTACCTCACTTATCTATTAGCAGTGTATGTTTCTTGTTTTGTTTTGTTTTGTTTTTACACCGAACTAAATTGACTAAAAGCTTTATCTCTATCACATGGACTGGCCTTACCTTATGAAATAGAATTCTTAATAGCTTGTACTATACATTAAAAAAAAAGATCTTTGATAATATGAATAGTATTTTAAATGGCACTTTAAAAAAGCTCAAGGAGAATTCTTTTTATAAAGTCTGTAATTATTTTATATTGTAATTATTCCCTAATTATCTATCTGTAGTTTTTTTGTTTTTTTTTTTTACTGATGGCTTTCTAATAGCACGCACTTGTAGCTAAACACATACAACAGAAAAGCATTTTACTGAAGATTATGCAAAGACATTTTCTTTAGTTGTGCCTGGTGTATGCTTTAATGTGAGGTTAACTTTTATTTACCGTCACTATACCCTCCCTCAATCCTATTCTCCCTATGCCACCCCCATCCCCCTTCGGTTACCGTACATAATTCACAGTTATATCTCTGTGCTAATAATTAGTCCATTAGCGGCACTGTTTTGGTTGGGTGTTACCTAACTGTGTAGCTTTTTATGGAGCTTTATTTTAAACCCAATGTCATCTCTTCTTAACACATCAGTTTTTCTTCTCGTGTTTTGACAGATCTGTCCTTCCCCACCCAGTTCTGGTACACCACCACCCTGTCCTATCATACCACGCACTGATTAAAGGCAAATCCTTTCTGCATTCCCTTCCTACACCTCTACTCTGGGATTTTCTTAGCAGAATTAGCCTTTAACTTAGCCAGTGTAGGGATGTAACAACACATAAATTTAAAGCAAGGTCCCCTAGTCTAGAAATCTGTCTTCCACTGGTCCTGTCCTATAATGCTCCAAATCATACTTATATTACCTTTTACTCTACTTTGCATTTAGACATTAAGGGCTGCTGTTAAAATGTAAATATCATGAGAGGGCTAATCCACCTACGTCTTAACTTGAGTTTGTTTCTTCCTTGCTTCCTCGCTCGCTCCCTCCCTCCCTCTCTCTTTCTCTTTCTTTCTTTCACCACAGAAGCAATAATCAATCATTGGAATCTGAGAAAATGAAACATAAGATCATTGATATTAGGGAAAAGCAAGAGAAATAGAAAATCCTCGAAAATGGAGCTCACCCTAAAATGGCATTAGAGAATGCTGGTGTAGCCAGTTAGGGCTGGGGGGCGAAGGGGAGAAAAAGTGAAAAATGAAAGCAAATGGTGACATCAGATAATGAAAAGAGAGACCCTTAAAAAAGCAACTCCATCCCCTATTCAGTTTTGTTGGAAATATGCCTAGGTGTTATTCCTGGAAACTAGTGGTGGTACTGCTTCAGCAGTTTCTCTTAATGGGCTATTCCATGCCACTGCCTTTATTACACTTAATTTACTATTGAATTACATTCCTCACTCCAAGTTTTGTTAGTCTCATGACCCCTTCTTTCTGCCCATTTATGCATGTGCTCCTGCTACTGGGTATTGGGTGTTATGGCTCAAATGGACTAATCCAAAGGCTCTTCCTAACTCCCTTCTACCTTAAATGTTTCCTTTCATAGAGGTGGAGAAAAAAACAACCACCGAAGCCAAACCGGTAGTCATTTCCCAGACTCCCTTGCAGCTGAGGGTAGCCATATTGCTGAAACCCCACTCTTCAGACAGAAAGGGATATCTGCCTTACAAGCTTTTGGGGAAACTGGCTGAATGATAAACTAATCCAGTTCTGAATGTGATCATTTGAAAAACAAATCAGAACTTCTTATTAAAAGGAGAGTCACTTCTCACAGCAACCCTATAAAAATATAGCATTATATCATCTGAAGAGGAAACTAAGGTTCAGAGAAGCTAAGCAACTTACCCAAAGTGACAGAGACCTAACCCCAGGGCTTCCCTCCCACTACTTTGTGCTGCCTGTTTGTCACCCTTGTATAAAAGTAAGATGTATCTGCACGTTTAAAAGTCACATCGGTTAAAACTTACTCATAAATCTGTTGAGTTGTTTCCCATTTTTCTGGGGTTGCAGCTTTATTCTCCAACTACTTGATTTAATTCCAGCTTTAGTCTGATTCTCCCTGGATGCCCTCTGTCTGGATATTTGTGCGTGTGTGCTCTTGCCCAAGAGGGATACTCACTTGCTGCTTTTTACTGTCGCTGTTGTTGGTTTTTTTTTTTGACCCACATTCTTTTCCTTTCTTGTATTGACCAGGGATAGAATCCATGCAACAGCACTAACCCTCAACCTGTCTTCTTCCGGGACCACAGAAAATGGGTGTTTTTCACTCATTTCCCTATTTTGCCATATAGGCCTCCTGCCACATCCCCTTGTCTTTGTATCTCCCACCCAAACGCTCCTCCTAAGGTGACACAGGGGGAAGAAGTATATCTTTTTCTAATAGCAAATTTGCTTAGTCTGGTGGGCAGAACAGAAGATAAGGCTTCTTGTCTCACCCTACCTTCATTTAAATTTGGAGTGAGGTCATTTATCCTCTCCATTTGTCTTAGTTTGGGCTGCTTTCACGAGGTAGGCTGATGGCTTCAATAACAGAAATTTCTCGTAGTTCTAGAGGCTGAGAAGTCTGAGATCAGGTACCAGCACGGTGTATGGCTGGTGAGGGCCCTTTTTCTGTTTTGCAAATGGCCAATCTCTTGCTGTGTCCTCACTTGGCAGAGAAAGAGAGCCTCTCTTTTGTGTTTTTTCTTGGAAGGGCACTAATCCCATTCATGAGGACTCCACCATCATTATCTAATCACCTCCCAAAGGTCTCATATCCAAATATCATCACACTAGCGATTAGGCTTCAACTTATAAGTTTTCGGATGGTAGGAACACAAACATTCCATCCATTGCACTGTCCCTTTGTTTTCCTACCTGTAAAAAGAGATAAATGCTATCTTTCTCACCTTACCTCAGTGGGATATTATGAGGAAGGCTAGTCAATTACTTATTCAGTTAATACTTAACAGGTCTCTACTATGGAACAGGCATAGTGCTTGAATTTGAGAATCAAAGATTAGAAGGCAAGGTCCCTGCCCTGTTTGCAGTAGTGGAGGTAGACTTACAAAGAGAAAGTTTCAATTTATGAGAAGCACTGAAATAAAAACATGCATATGCTGTGGGAACTCAGGCTGGCAGTTCAGGAAAACCTCTGTGAAGAGTTTGTGCCTAAGCCTCAAAAGACAAACAAGGGAAGTGAGAGAAAGAACATTTCAAGTGAGGGAGGTTGCATTGACAGAAGAATGACCCAGAACCAAGATGGCAGGGATGGTAGAGAAGATGCAGCTGGTGCTGGAGGCAAGGGCTGGGCCAGGACTGTGAGTCTTATGAGGGAGGGCAAGGATCATGTCTCAGTCATCTTGGTATCTGTCATCTAGTAAAGTACCTGGAGTCAAGGAAGGTGCTTAATAATTGTTCATTACATGTTGAATGGATGGTGGTCTGGAGACGACACAAATACCTACAACAAAGTAGAAATTGGTGAGGACTATAAGGGAGATACAGATAAAATGTTCTGGGGTTCCAGTGCTATGAGAGTGGGGGGTGGGAAAGGCAGGGGTGTCTCCATGAAAGAAGCCTGTGAAACAGGCCTTCATGGATGGATTAGGTTTATCAGAGTGACATTCTTTTTCTCTTCTGTGTCACATTCTTCCATTCGCCAACCTCTTGACACTGGCTTAAGTTTCCCTCCACCCCCTTTTCTTCCTGGCTTCCTTCCTGGATTATTTCTTTCATCCTGTGTAGAAGCCCGCCCTCCTCTCTCTCTCTCTCTCTTTTTTTTTTTTATTTATTTCTGAGAGAGAGAGACAGCGCGAGCAGGGGAGGGTTAGAGAGAGAGGGAGACACAGAATCCAAAGCAGGCTCCAGGCTCTGAGCCAGCTGTCAGCACAGAGCCCAACACGGGGCTCAAACCCACGAACCACGAGATCATGACCTGAGCGGAAGTCGGACGCCCAACCGACTGAGCCACCCAGACGCCCCCCGCCCTCCTCTCTCATAAGCCAGAGAGTAGAAAAGCGTTGCTTGAGCCCTTTCACCTCTCCTCTGGAGGAATCCTATTGCAAAGACTTGGGATAGATAGCTGGCAAACTCAGGTCTTTAAAGACCCAGAGCTCCAGGGTAAAGAAGAAAGGACCCAACAGTCTTTAGCCACATTGAAATGAGCAGAACATACAAATAGTAAAGATGATTGTGTAACTCCATGAACCTGAAACCTAAAAAAACAGTTATGAGGATACACCATGGTATTTTGGTTTAAAGTAATGTAACTGATGGATTACTATTCAGGTTTGAGAGATCTACAGGTATGCAGTTCTAAAATGTAAGAATTAGTCAAGAGATTAACAGGAGAGCGTTTGGGCCTAACCCTACACAGGCACATTCTGCCTTTAAAGGTAGGGGTGAGAAAATGAATAAAGATACAAATAAAGGGGGAATGTTAAGTCCCACTGTGCCATAATTAAGCAATACATGTACACACATATATACGTGTGCATACATGTAAAGGATTAAAATGAGGCAAGTCTGTGATGGACACATGGGACTATTGGTGGCCAGCATTCATCGCAACAAATCCAAAGCGACCATACTTCCAAAAGGTCAGGAGAAGGAGAGTTTTAAAACATTATCCTCTGAAAGCAGGAAGGAAAGTTCATCTCCTGCCTCAAAAAATACATGTAGCTACCCACGCTTGGTTTAAAAGAGATCACTAGTTTGAAGAAAACATTAAGAAATAAAATAATAAGGGGGTCACCCTAATACCTCCACTAACACAGAAGATGGGCCTAGCACATTTTCTGGTCAAATACATTTCTACTAAAAACAGAAACTAAATAGGGAGGATGGACTGTATTCTAGGATTGCATAAAGAAACTGTGGTTTTAAAAATCCATTTAAATATTTAATAAAATATTATCACACATGCTGGAAGCATCAATATTCAGCCAAAGAGACTGGAAATGTTTATCACATTTTAAGCTGTTGGACATTGGATAGGATAGCCCAGGACTGTGTGGCCACACTGCTCAAGGGGCTGGGAATGAGGAGGGTCAGAACCAAGCTGTCAGTGAGCAGGGGCTGGTGCTGGCAGTCATCTCTGCCACCTGCATTTCCTTCTTTGCAGATCTCTGCTCTTCGAAGAGCAAGACTATATAAAAACTCAAAAGGACAATAACTAGTTTCTTGGCAAGAGTAGAAATCATCATGTTGATGTTTATTCTTCCGTTTACTTTGGTTCCATACATAAATTATGCTGAGAAAATAGTGGCATCCTCCAATGGGCAATGACCTCATTTTAGCTGTATCTTCCTAAAATGATGTCACGAAAACAAATCCACCCCCTCTAAAATCGCTTACAAAGAGTAGATCTTTTATCATTCTGAAAGAGTTCATTCTTACTTACAGGTTGATGATATAACTTCATCTAACTTCCCAACTTCTGTCTATTAAGCATGTTATTACAAGCTGTGTTCAACTTGGATTCTTTTTTTTTAGTGTTTCCTTTGAGTTTTCTGTTTCCATTTTTTAAAATGCTTTGTATTTTAGAGTGTCCTTGCATTTCCTGAACCGTCAGAGTGTTTCAAGAGAAACACTGAGCTATTTAGGCTGCAGTTGTGTGTGTGTGTGTGTCTGTGTGTGTGTGTCTGTGTGTGTGTGTCTGTGTGTGTGTGTGTGTTTTAATCCAATACTGCCTGCAAACAAACGTTGTATTGTATATTATACGGAGTTGCCTCCTCTCCTTCTTGAACAGAGCACCTGGTGTTACTGGTTTCAAAGAATATTTCGAGATTGGCAGTTGGAGTCTCTTCATAGAAGTGTAACGGCGCTTCCCAGAAAGCTTGAAAAATGATATTCAAAGTGAAGGAGAATAGAAGATAGGTGTCACCCTCTAAAAGAATAGTAAGCAGCCGCAAGAACCTTCATTCAGAAAGGATTCAGAGAGAAAATGGAGACGTCTGAGAACCAGCTTTATAGCTTCGTGTGAGCTTAGAAGATTGAGTAGCCTCTTGAAACACAGTTCTGCCTGATCTGTCTGCCAGCATGTTTCTTGTGTGAAAACAAAACAAAAGAAAACAAAACCAGGGCTTTCTGCTTCAGGCAGTATCCCAGAAAAGTTCCATTCAAAAGCTAGAAATCGCACCAATTTTCAGGCAAGTTGGAAAGTGTTGCTCAAAACTCCTGCCTATTAAAAAGAAAAAGACTGGTGGAATAAAGATGTTTCACAACAGATCTGGCCTCTGGTGGGAAGGCTCTTGATACACCATTTTCAAGTCTTGATTTCATTGCCACCAACCCCCCACTTCCTCTCCAGTGCACATACGAGATTAGCGAACCTGCTTGGAAGGTTAAAATGAAAAATATTCAAAGTCAACTCCATGAGACATGAGGTACTTTCCTTATCTCGCTCTGCATCCTACAGCTCACAAATGTTCCTGCAGCTGCTCACTGATCAGAAATCATTTTGCAAAAATCAAACTTTTATTCACCCCAGACATGGGATAAATCAGAACAAAAGGAAATTACCTTCTTGAAAGTCTTCTTCACGAATCGAGCAGGTACCTGGACTCCTTTTCCTGAACATAGTTCCCTTAAAATTAGGGGCTCTGAATCTTGAATTGCACATCGATAAATAAACTTTTAACAAAGTCATGGGAAGAGTATCAGACTAAGGCCTTGACCACTTAGACTTAGAAGCCTGAACTGTGAGCATTTGTTTTGTGTCATCAGCTTACATAATAATTTTGGTGATTTATTTTTCTATAGTCTTTCTTATGAAGCAATATCCTTTATGATCAAGTACTCAGAAATTCATGCATAAAGTATATTTACTCTCTGGAACTGCAGATATGAAATGAAATAGATTATGAGGAATAAAATTTTTCTGGACAACATTGTTATGAAAGCCATTTTTTATTTGTATCTTGCTTATTCAAAGCAGACCAGGGAACATTACAATTGAACCAGTAAAAGCCTAGCACATGTACATTACCACACATGAAGATCTATGTGCCATTTTCATTTTCACAGGGCAGCATATTGCTTTGCTAAGGTATAGAATAAGGTAAAACTAGACAGTCTTATCAGTCTCTTGCAAGTGTTGTAATGTCTAACTTATCCATAATCACACAGTGAGGAGTCAAACCCATGTCTTTTAGACCCACTTCTCCATTTTGACTCAGCAAATGCTGGTAGGTAGGCAGAAAAGCAGGCAGAGAGGCAGACCAGCAGGAAGAAAAAGGAATCTTTTCATTGTCTCCTAATATGACTGCCTTCAAGTTAATTATCTATTGTGCAAACAGTCTTCAGACAAGTTCCTTCACCATCATTGGCTATGCACTCTGGAATGCCATAGTCTTTATTAAATGATTGTGTACATCCTAAAGGCATTTCAATAAATTGCATTTATTTGTCATAAAGACATTATCATAGAGATCATGAAGACATTAAGTTGACTAAGAACACTTACATTTTGGCATATCGCAGTGTAGGTGACTCTTGAGGCCATAGGTGCCGGAAGAATAAGGAAAATACCTTACTTATTTTCAGGTTTAAATTTGGTTGTTATTTATTAGTAGATGTGGGCTGAAAACCCCTTATAAATGAGAGGTAGCAATAGTGGTTGAAAAGGTCGAGGTGATGGGACAGGCATGGGTTAGGTCACCAGACCAGACAAAGGAGCAGGGTCGTTGGGCTGGTGGGGCGCGGGGGGAGTGGGGGGGGGAGCAGAGCTGCTGGGAAGTACGGCACTGAGCTCTCAGGACGCCCATGTGGCTAGGGGGACCTGTGTGTGCAGCTCCTCTCGGGCCACCCGTGTGGCTAGGGGGGAACCAGGATGCAGCTCCAAGGGACTGGCCCACTTCCGTCCCTGAAGGCTCCAAGTTTGAGAGTGTCCCTGCATTCCACAGATGGGTGAAAGCCTGCGGCTGGGGCCCTACCTGACCTCTGCTTCTCCGCACCTCATTCTCCCCTCCTACACAGTCTCCATCCTCCTCCCACTTGCTGCCATGCTTGTGCTATCGGTTGCCCTCCCTGGCTGCCACCAGTATGACATGATGTCAGCGGCATCCTCCCCCTAGCACACGGACGCATCTGGAAATACACAGAAATCATGGGTTAGGTACCTCATGCTTGCCACATTTCATTATGATTCCACAAGTTTTCTGATTTTCTCCCAAGCCAATGAGAGGCTATCTTCCTCTTCTTACCCAATAAGATACAGCTCAGGTATCAATTCCTGTATTCCTCCTTTCAGCCTCACCTTCCTCCTAGTTACTTACTAAGGCTGGGATAAATATTACTCCTTTAAAACTCGCATTTATCAGAAGTATTAAAATGGTCTGTTCGGTGTTTTCCTTTCCCACTGGCCCATCAGCTGTTTGCGGTCTGTCGTATACATCTGTGTAAGGGTGAGAGCCGCTGTGTGTGATACATCCCCTGTGTGCCAGGTAAATCCTTTGTGTGCATTATCTCATCTGAGGAAACTCAGCGAGGATCCTGAGACTCAGAGAGGTGACGCCATTTCCCCAATCTCTTAGCTAGACTCCAGGACAAGTTGCTCTGACTCCACAGCCCATGTAATCACTCACTACATATCAAAGAACCTGGAACACAGTTATTCAGTGATTCCTCCAACTGAAAGAAGCCAAGAGTTGGGGGAAGTGGAGATAAAGGAGCAGGTGCACCCCAAAAGGTAAAGCTCAGAGCTGAGGTTCCAGCCTCCCAATCCAAAGCCAATTCTAGTGTTAGCAGCTGAACCGTTTGGAATGAATCCCTCTCAGAGGCACATTGGAAATCTGTGGGATGAGACCAACATATCCTAAGTATGTTGGAGCTCCTTAAGACATCAGTGTGAAGAAGATGAAAACAAAGCCATGGACGGAGTAGGGCTCTAAATAATCATGGCTCACATCCTGGAAGCAGCTGATGCCGACACCCCTAAACAACTAGGGAATACCACAGGACGCCTCAGGCCAGAACACAGAGATCTAAGAGTACTCAAAGCCTTAACAGAGGACAGGGCTTACCGCTGTCCCTTCAGTGTGTTCCTCAAAAGTCCTTTGTGATTCCTGCTTAGCCATCTTTTACCACTGCCGATTGACTCACGTCAACTTTTAGGAAAGGCAAAATGGAGATCTTAAGCTAAATACCATCAAATGTGTTTAAACTTGTTCAAAACTTCTCTCAGCCCCTGCAGTCATTTAGCATGCGTATTTAACAAGAATTAAAGCCCTTAAATACTGATTTCATTATGTGTGCTATCAAATCCTGCCCCTTTTCCAACTTGGAATGGATGAACTTTCCCAAACCACCTCGGTCAAAACAATAACAACACTGCCTTTTTCCTTCGGGTTCTTGCCTGGTTCAATATGGAGACAACAGTTCCTCCACAGCACCGAGCCGGGGTGGGAGAAATGTCTGCCAGACTCACAACCCATCGGGTACCTCAGGCTAGGAGGCTGAGAATTCTAAGAAGATAAGGATACAGAACTGGAATGGAGTTTGGGCTTGATTTGGCAGCCCCGGTTGAGTGGAGGATGAGGGTGAAGTGAGGTGTGTTGACCTGTACGAATGGTCTAATAGAAGAACAATCCAGTTGAGCGCTGCCCTAGATTCCTCCGCAGCATTCCTCTGATTTCCATTGTGTGTTCACTGCTGGGGCCGGGGCCTCGGGAGGCCTGCAGAGTCCCCGCCAGCCATGGCTGAGAGCAGCCGCTCCTCCACAGACACTGGCCACATTGAGCAAACAAAGATGTGGAGCCAAGGACAAGTATTCCTGAAATATGTTTTGAAATTCCTGTTTAATGCATATATTCGGCAGCATACCAGGGCCCTTAGTAACAGCCCGTTGGGTGTTGTGACAACAGCGTGGGTGTAATGACAGCAGCCTGTGTGGGACGTGGCAATATCTGGGGGCAGAGGATCGGCTTTTATCTCGCTGGGAGCTCTGCACATGCTAGGACCACGGTTTGAAGTCTCTGGGTGACCGGGAGGGGGATCATCTTAATGAGAGCAGATTTCATGTAGGAGGCCCCACTTCCTGACAGGGAGAGAGCAAACATGCAGCTCCAGAAACCAGAGTGCCTCTCAACTATTTAAAGTCACCCCCTTAAAAAAGCCTGGACCATTCAGATGGCTCTCAGGATGAATTTAGGGATTTCCAATTTCTGTATGGAAAATGTATTCTCTAAAGCTGTTTCTATAGAGTGTGAAGTTACGCTCTTTCGTATAAATATAATAATGAAGCTGATCTGAAATGGCTCATATTCTCTGTATTTGTCAGGAATTAACTTTTTTCATGCTAGGTGACAAGAAACTCTTCTTCTCTTCTGTGACTATACACCGTCAAACAAGAACTTCCTCCATATGGGTGTGTGTGTGTGTGTGTAGATTTTATCTTTGCATCCATCATTGCAGTATAAAAACCTTGGCAAGTTAGTATTAAATCAGCAGTTGTTAGTCATGAGAGAAAAACGAACATAGGAAACTTCTTTAAAATGAAAAAAAATCTTTAAAGTCATAATTTGATTACTTTGACAAAAGTAGGCTTCCATTCAATGAAATTTTTTGTTAGATTATTTAGTCATTGCAGGGAGCTGGAGTGATTAAAATGTTTTATAAGGCACTGTTGTTTTCCGTGAAACTCTAGTGTGGCCCTGTTCCCCAGCCACAGGAATGTAAGAACTTCTTGGCAAATACCCTGGCTAGGACCGGGTGGGACGATGTATAATTAATGTCAAGTGTTATTGCCCTTCTCTAGTGCCATCCACCCACTGACCAGCATCAGCTTCCTCCTGTTCTTTCTGTATTCAGAGCTTGGTTTACACTTCAGTTCTGAATCTATCAGGATAAAATTCTGGTTTCCCTTTTAGAGAATACACATGATGCAAATCAGATTTGTGTAACAAGAGCTAACTTTCTTATGTCTTTGTTAAAGGCGTTCAGAATGAGCCAACATTTTAAGTTAGAGATAGTGTTCAAGTTAGCAAAGATTTTGAAAAAGGGGAAAAAAGAACATTCTATAGCTACTTTTCAGGGGGTATAATTTTCTTCTCAATTGTTTAACATTTTCCCTTGAGTTTTGCTTGACAAGTATTGGGAGAGAATGTCTGGCAACTGTTAATGAAACTGCAGGCTCTTTTTCTCTCTCTTTCTTGCTTCTATAAACTTACTAGACAGGCTTAAGTCCAAAGAATGATAAAGTAAGAAGATATTTGTACATTAAAATGAAAGCAGGAATAAAATCATATATCCCTGAATATCTTAGAATATTGAATTGGACTCAGAGTAGAAACCATGAGATTCAGATATATTGCCCTGAAGCTGAATTGTCTAATGAGGAAAACTATAATTGTTAAAACCAAAAGTTCAAGGCAGTGCTAGAGCCAAGTTTATTTTATGGAAGTAAAGCCGAGAATTTTAATTAAATCGTAGCTCTTCCTGTGAGGAGGAATTTTCCTGCGAGAAGAAATTTCCTGGGAAGGAAATTTAAGGATAGATCTTAATGGGAATGATGTTCATCAGACTGGTGTTAGTATGCTGTCGTTTGCCTATATTGGTTGTTAAAACATTGAAATGCTTCCGTACCCGTTGGTAAAGAGCCACTGCTTAGAGCTCTCAGTGCTCTCTGCCAACCCCTGGCTGCCTAGACCCCTCTCTGAGACACACACTCCCCCTTCTCAGCTCCCCAAAACCCAGCTGCTCAAGGAGTAACACCCATGTCTCAGACACTGCCCCAGCCAAGAGTGACAGTCTGCTTGGTCAGTGCCTGTGTTAACCTGTTAACCCTGTTAACCTGAGGTGCAGGACTTTGCATATCATGCCTGGCCTAGTGGAAATCCTAGAAATTAAAACAGCTAAAATAAGAATTTCTCAGTAGAAAGGAAAGTCAGACAAATGTTACACCAAAGAGAAAACTAAGAATGGTATTTAAAGCTCAGATTGAATAAATTGTAAGCAAAGCCTCAGAGTCACAGGGATGTGGGAGATCAAAGCCAGTGCATAGTTCTTCTCTGCCTATTGCTTTGCTGATTCACACATGTCTGCAGGAATTCTTTTCCTCCCCCACCCTCTTATTTTAGCAGCATATCTTTTTTGTACCAAATCATTAGTCTGGAAAGTATAAAATGAAATTCCTTTATGACAACATTACAAATGGAAATATGAGAGGGTGCCTAAGCATGAATGGTTCATTTGAGATGAAGACCCAACTGCATGTGTAGTTGCGGAGGCTGCGGGGGCTGCCTGGGGTCCACACGGCACCTGGTGCAGGCTTCTCGGCCCTTCTCAGAATCAATTCCCTGCAAGGGCCCTGCAGCCGCCAAGGGCCTGTGCTTGGACACCAACCTACAGTCTATTTAATTATTGATTGGCATTCAGATGCTAATATCAAAAGGGAAGTGCTTCATTAGCTGTTGAGATTTCTTTCTGTGTATTTTTAAGTTTGACTTGGGTCTCTAACATTCTTTTTTCCACTGGAAAACAGTTATCTGACTACAGATCACTCATTTTTGTACCTCCTAGTGCCCTCAATTAGTGAATAAAGCCAGAGAGAATTATGAAGAAAATCTTACTTCATAGATAAAGTGTGCCCATGAGAAAAAAATTATAGCATTTCAGAGAGTGCCCAATCACATTAAAGATATCAGGGCCGAGGTGCCTGGGTGGCTCAGTCGGTTAAGTGTCCAACTATTGGTGTCCATTCAGGTCATGATCTCACAATTCATGAGATTGAGCCCAGCATCAGGCTCTATGCTGATGGCATGGAGCCTGTTTGGGATTATCCCTCTCCTTCTCTCTCTATCCCTCCCCTGCTGTCTCTTTCTCTAAACAAATAAATAAATAAAATTTAAAAAAAAGATGTCAGGGCTAAAAAAAAAAGTCATTAACAAGTTCAAATATCAATGCATGTATTAAATCAGAGAATCAAAGATTTTGGAACAAACAGAAAAGGACCTTAGTTTCGTTTGATAAATGTGATTTTCAATACACTGTATTTGATTCACTATTAAATAAAATTCCTCTGTATTACTCCTCAAATTTGAATTTAGCAGCCCCTGTACTGTTTCCATTTTTGAACAAATGGCCAAATGTGTCTGTGACTAAATTATCTGAATTTGAAAAATGCAACTGTTGTCATAGAGAAAATGTCAGTGGCCTTAAAAGTATAGAATTGTGTCGGCCCAGGTGACCCACATATGAATAGCAGGAGAATAACTATCTGGTGAGATTCAATGGAATGGAAACCCCCCCAAGACCTCCAGCTGTGGGCGCCATGCTCATTCCTGCCTCCCGGTTAGGCCATCTGACCCCATCCCCTCCTGCTCCCTCTCACTCTCACCTGACAAATTATTCCTCTTTCTTGTGCCATTTCCTATTTCTTTATGCCCTCCATGAAGCAGAGACAATGTTGTGCATGTAGGACGCATTCAAAAGACGCCTGACTGAATGAATGATTGATAACCCTGGGCAGATTTCCGTTACTCTTTCTCTATGTAATGCAAGATGAGAGGTTCCATTTCTTACCGTGGATTAATTCGGGCTCACCCATTTTAAATAGGTCCTGTTTAAAGTCCTCTATACTACCAACTGGCATCTGTTTTAAATAGACCATGCTGTATATTTTAGATTGCTCTTTTGTGCCTAATCTCATGCAGTAATTATGCCCTATTTAACATTTAATTCACCAATGCTCCATGGCAACAAGACTGAAATACATGCTACTCACAGACCTGAATATTGTAAGAGTATTTGTTTTACTGCTGAGCCTGATCCTGTCCACTGGAGAGAGGCATCTTTGCAACTGATCTGTGCCAATTGTGGATTCATTTCTGGGCTTACACCTAGACATTGAACCCATCTTCTTAGACTAAAAATAGCCAAAGAACTTTGATTTAGCTGATACCTTCAGGCACCAAGCCTTAGCTTCTCATCCATCCATCCATCCATCCATCCATCCATCCATCCAATATTTATTGAATACTCTATACATTTTGGATTTGTGTTAGAGCTAAAGAGATAAATATAACATACCCCCTACCTTGAGTAGCTCGTGGCCTGGTGGGGTACAGAGGCGTTTAGTCTCACATATTATCAATGTGATACAAACTATAGTGGAGATATGGGCAAAGCATTCTTTGGCAAATGTATGGGGAAAGCAAAGACAAAAGGCAGAACAATTTACTCTCAGGGAATTGAGGGAGCATTTAGGGAGGAAATGACAGCTTAGCTGTATCTAAATAATGAGTAGTGGTTTTTCAGGTTTAGATAGGTGGGAAGGGCCCTCTAGGCAGAGGGAATAGCCAAGCAAAGGCACAGAGTACCCCCTGGGCCTGTCTCTGTATACCGTGAGGACTGTCTCATATTCCTATTTTAGTATATGTGCTGCCCAAGTGAGCACGACTGTCCCCATGCCTGGTTTAGGCTGTCCTTCCTGCCCTGAACTGTGGCTGCCCCAGGACCACTGGGAATATTTCCAGATCAAGGAAGATCTGGTAAGAGACTTCAGTGTCTACTGTGGCTGGAGCAAGCCTTGTGGGCATGTTGACCTTTGACTTCCGACCTGTGGTCCCGACTCCTCAACCCTCTACCCTAGTCACACAACCCCTGAGAGAGTGGTGGTTTGATCAGAGACCAAAGCTGTGATGTTCTCCAAATCAGTGCTGCCTCTCCTTTCTGAACCTTTACATGAGGAAACTTCCCCACCATTAGCTACCAGTGAGCCCCAGCCCCAGCTCAGCAGAGCAGGCGGAGGCTCCCTGACCTGTGTCTCTGTACAAGGGGGGTGGGACCCCGATGGTCCTTCGGCCTGCAGCAAGGCATGCGCTGGGTTGCATCTGTACATGGGCAAATTCCAGTGTCGTGTTGCAAACACAGAGTAGGGTGACCTGGCTAAATATTTCCATCTCCAGTTGAGGCTGAATCCTATGTTTAAGCATGAGGTGGCTTGGAAGAACTGCCAAAACCACTCCTCTTCTAGCCTGGGGAGGACTTAGTCCTCCTGACGAAAGCACCCACCTGTCAGCGCTAACAATCACAGACTGGTGCGGTTCGCAGCTCTCACTCAGTGTCATTGTCCCCTGGGAGACACAGGCTCACTGTTGGCTTTGCTGTACTCACTGAAGTGGTGTGTGTGTGTGTTAATACACATCTATAGGCTGTACATCTAGAACTCCTGCAGCTCAGTAAGCTGAGATGATATTGAATTGCTTTTGAGAGATTTCCCCTTAGTCCTTTCCTTGTCTCACACTCTTTGTCTTCTCTCTTTAAACATGACAAAATATTAAATGCCATTCAAATGTAAGATGTCATCCTGGACTGTTACTACATCTGTCATGTTGAAGAAGTGAGCAGCTGGGTAAATGATCAGCAGGTAGTATTGGCACAAAGTGACCCAAGACCCCATTCCTGGGGCTCCTAGTCTTCACTTTCCTTCTCGGTTGCTGCCACTGAGTTAGCGTTTAGACAAATATGCCTCAAGACAGGTACAGATAAAAATCACAGAAAGAAGTCCTTTAAATCCATTTCATGATGACACTATCATGAAGGGTAAGTGGAAAGCATAGGAACATAAGGAGAAAAGTGAACCCTTGTGCATGGTTGGTGGGAATGTAAATGGGTGCAGCCACTGTGCTGAAGAGAGTGGAGGGGCCTCAAAAAATTAAAAAAACAGAACTACCATCTGGTCCAGCAAGTCTGCTTCTGGGTATTTACCCAAAGGAAACAATATCACTATCTTGAAAAGATATCTGCACCCCCATGTTCATTGCAGCATTACTTACAGTAGCCAAGACATGGAAACAACCTAAGTGTTCATCGATGGATGAACAGGTAAAGGCAATGTGGTGTATATATATACACACAATAGAATATTATCAGCCATAAAAAAAGGAGGTGGGGAGGACACTTTGGTGGCTCAGTCAGTTAAGCATCCAACTCTTGATTTCAGCTCAGGGCCTGATCTCATGTTTGTGAATGGAGCCCCATGTTGAGCTCTATGCTGGGCATGGAGTCTGCTTGAAATTCTCTCTCCCTCTCTCCGCCACTCATGCTCTTTTGTGAGCTTTCTCTCAACAACAACAAAAAAAGGAGATTCTATCATTTGGGACAACATGGATGGAACTTGAGGGCATTATGCTAAGTAAAATAAATCAGGCAGATAAAGACAAATACTGTATGACCTCACATATATGAGGAATCTTAAAAAAAAAAAAACTAACTCATTGATACAGAGAACAGATTAGTGGTTGCCAGAGGAAAGTGGGAGAGGAGTGAAGGGATGGGGGTAGTGAAAGGGTTTAAAAAAAAGCAGCGGCGTAAATTAACATGTGAATTGAAGGTATATCTACTGAACATTTTTTTTTAACTAGGTCATGTCTGCAAATGAAATAGGCAACCAGATAATCCAAGATGAAATATTACTCTTTAGGGTTCTGCAAATTTTACATTTGTCCAATGGGTGTTATATCACAGTTACTGTTTAATGCTTTGGCATGTGTAGTAAAATGCAACTTAATGAATGTGTGGCATTTTAAAACTAACCTGCAGCCTAAAGTGCTCAATCTGTAGCTGCTAATTTGGACTGGTGGGCAGAATTCCTATTTTATAGCCTGCTCTATGGAGAAACAAATTTAATAACCTCTCTTTTATAGATAACTTATTTATTTAGGATTACTCATTTAAAAAAATTTTTTTAATGTTTATTTATTTTTGAGAGACAGAAAGAGACAGAGCAAGAGCTGGGGAGGGGCAGAGAGAGAAGACATGGAATCCGAAGCAAGCCCTCTGAGCTGTCAGAACAGAGCCCGATGCCGGGCTCAAACCCATGGACCATGAGATCATGACCTGAGCTGCAGTCAAATGCTTACGTGACTGAGCCACCCAGGTGCCCCAAGGATTACTAATTTTTAAATACTCTAATATTCTGGGGTTTTTTTCTAAGAATGATTTTTAGAATCAGATGGTCTCAAGTAAAAGGAAAAACAGATTTTAGTGGAAGTGCCCATTTGTTTTCTGGCTACGCAGACATGTATCTTGAGTGAGGGCACACAGCTCTGGCCTCCAGAACAGAGCCGGTGCTGGGGCAAGTCATGCGCTCAGAGGACATAAACACCTCCAGTGGGGAGAGAGCAGCCTGGCTGCTGTGTGAGCCACACCAAGGACAATTGCCTGCCAAAAAAACCAAAACAAACAAAAAAACTCCACAAAACAACCGTATGTGTAATCAATCAGTAGCTGTGTCTTTTAGAAAGACATGATGTTATTTGTGTTACCAAACCAGAGTTTATATTTCTTGTTGGTATAAAATGAAGGGGTGCCTGGGTGGCTCAGTGAGTTAAGCACCTGAATCTTGATTTCGGCTCAGGTCATGGTCTCATGGTTCACAGGACTAAGCCCTGCGTCAGGCTTTGCGCTGATGGAGCGGAGCCTGCTCAGGATTCTCTCCCTCTCTCTCTGAAAAGAAATCAACTTAAAAAATTTTTTTAATTAAAAAATAAAATAAATCTACCTGCCCTAAGAATTCATTGCCTCTTAAAAGAAAAAAAAAGTTCTTTTTACTCTAAAAAGAGCTATCCATTTTCAAACTGGTTTATCTACTCAGGCCTTAGAGCACCCGGGCTATGACAGACCCCGCAGCCAGTTTTCATCAGACAAGTTCCTCTCCATGTTTTCCAGACAACGCTCAGAGCCTAAAGAGTATGTTTTCTGAATATATTTGCACCTTAGGTGTAGAATACTGAGCAAAAAAAAAAATGGAAATACATGCTTATGTACTCATGAAAAAATATAAAATGATAGCTTTTATATTCTGGCTCAGATCCAAATGTTTGGGGTAAATAATTGCCAACAATGGCTTATGAATATAGAGTATTTTATATGGTGAATTTCATCTCCATGGAAATATGTTTTCCCCTTTACAATAATTGCTAACCTCAAAAAAAAAAAGTCACAGGTGGATTTTTTTTACACTTCTGCTTTTTCCTCATTTTAAAGGTGAGATATAGAGATTACATATTTTTGCTAAGAAACCTGCAGCTGTGAGTCTTATCTTTGAAAATTATTCCTGCTCTTTTGCAATTTCACCTTAAAGACACTGAGTTACAATCATTTACTAACCACAAATACAAAATGCATTAGGTTTTAACAGCAGATCTAAATTAAAAACTCAGTAACTTGGAACAAATGGACCTCTTAGTTCATTTCCAAACTAAAATCCTGGTTACATTTTATTGTTTCTAAACCTTTCTTACTGCAAACCATCAATCCACCAACTTCTTTCTGGCTCATTCAGGCTTTGAACTGTACCTTTACGGTGCTATAAATTAGCATGTCACTGGGATATGCTGTAATTTGCATTAACTCCTTTCCAGTTGAAGCTGTCTATCTTTGAAGACATCTTTACAGTACTCAGAATCCACTCCGTAAAGTAATACCCAACTAAAGATGTAAAACATAAATTTAAAAAACATGGTTTGGCTTTTATTTCAAGATGGAAAATAAAAGTGGTCAAGGTTATGTGTACAGTTCTGTGATCCAAAACTCACTTTCTGATACTTGAGTGCCATTGTTTCAGGCAGAGACATTTTAGCAGCAGGAAATAGAGGGAAGAACACAGCCCTGCTCTCACCCACCTGAAGACAAGGAGCCATTTTAAAGATATGGTTACAGGGGGAAATGGTCAGGGTCATAAAATTGTCAATGAAATGCACTCTCATCGGAGCTTGATGTGGGATGCATGGCAAGAAAAAGTCAAAAGTCTCAGTTGAGAGGGAACAAGGCTGCTCCTGGGGCTGGTGTGGCCGGACCCAGATGAGGCTCGCAAGAGTTGCCCTGACCGGGCCCTTGCGAGCCACCCACAGCAGGTGTCAAGCCCCTCTGTCCTCTATCACAGAGCTGCTGTGCCGATGGGGCGGGAGAGGGGTGAGGGAGGAAGCAGTGGATAATTGGGGAGACTCTTGAGGGGAATGAAACTACCCTGCTCTCCTGTGAACCTGAAACACTAGAAAGCGAGCCTTCTGGGTGCATCAGGGAGCGATCTGTCCACTGTGCACCTGTCTGTCAGAGGGGCCACGTTGGCTGAAGTCTGGGCTCATTCCCTGCACCCAGCGCCTTGCACTGTCCGCTTGTCCTTCTCCAAGTGCATCCTGCAGAAGCTGATCCGTCAGTGGAATTTGTTTTCCAAGCTTTAAAAACAAAATTACTGGGAGGGTAAGAGAAAACCCAAGCCTGCAGTCCTTGGGCAGCATGCCACCAAGCTCCTTGAACTCCAGCCCTGGGTTTTTGTGTCCCTTTGAAATAGACACGGTTTGGGCTGAACCTGCACTTCCTAGCATCTGGAGAAGAGAAGGAAGAATATACTATTTTTAAAAGGAACTTTCTGGAAAGTGTACAAAACCTGATAATTAAAAAAATAAAAGCCAAACCCTCAGCTGCACAAACAGCCCTTGTTCTCTTCCAGCAAAGGTCTGTCAGGAGTGCCCACCTTCCTCTCCCTGAGAAGAGCAATTAAGGAGACCAGGAAGCATCGCTGAGTTGGTCTGTTTTCTAGCACAGCCTTTTCAATCACCTCCTTTGATCTAGCTGCGAGTGTGGGAGGGGGACAGAAACCAACCTGCCTCATGCCTCCAGCCCTATTTGTAGGCGCTGTGTTGGAAGAGCGTTTTCTCTCTCAGCATATTTTCTGGAATCAGAGTGTACACATCTGTCTTTATACCCAGCCGCCTTTCTGGGCCCAAACAAGTTCTCTGTGAGTTTCCCCAACCGAGCTCAGTGGGATCTCTGTCAGCTGCAAGATTTATGTCATCTTGTTCAGTCCTGAGAACTGTTCCTTCGGCTTTTCACATCTGGATTTAATTGGAAAGACATTAAGTGCACTGGAAAAGCATATTTCAGGGCAGCTCTTTATAGACACCCCTATTAAAGGGGCTGATGGCTGTAAGTTCGAGGGGGACGAGCAAAGACAACATCTCAAAAGGCTAAAGCACCAAATAATGAAAGAGCCGCTGGGAATGAGATGGTCCCATTCTAGGATCACATTTATTCAGTGCCTTCAGGAGAGAAATGTGACAAGATGCCTGCCAGCTGCAAGCTTTGTCCAGCAGCATGCGGGACCGACACATGGACATCCGGGCCTTGTGGTGTTTTCTTGCACAGTGCCTGCCGCGCTGGTCTCCGCATCCGCATCCTCGTGTGCCGGCATTTGGATGTATGATACACAAACATCTTAGGGGAGTGAGAGAGGGTGGCTGGTAACGGCAAATGCCATCACCTTCTTGCCTCACCGTCCCCACAACGGTGGTGACAGAGGCCCCAGGCCACCTCACCCTGTGGTATCTTGACGTAACAATAGCATCTGACGGGCTTGGAGCAAAGACTGCACATGCACTTGTGTGATTTTAGCAAAGTCGCTGATTCTATACCCTTCTCCTAGTTGAGGGTGCAATGGTTAGGTCGTAAATAAACACATCCGAGATTGAAGGCAGAGGTCCTTGCAATGATCAGCATTATACAAACGGTCTATGTTTTCAGACTTGGGCTTGGTTCAAAAAGATACTAAAAGTCGAAGAACAGTTGTCATCAGAGAGATATAGATATCTGTCTTTCTTTGTATTGCATTTTGAAGCCCTAAACTTTCAAAAAAAATTATTAATATTTATTCATTTTTGAGAGACAAAGAGACAGAGCATGAGCAGGGCAGGAGCAGAGAGAAAGGGAGACAGAGAATCTGAAGCAGGCTCCAGGCTCCAAGCTGTCAGCCCAGAGCCCAATGCGGGACACGAACTCGTGAACCGTGAGATCATGACCTGAGCCGAAGTCAGACGCTTAACCGATTAAGCCACCCAGGCGCCCCCCAAATGTCTTATTAACAGAGGGTAAAATGGGTATTGAGCTTCCTCTCTTTGGACTCTCCTTCATCTCATCTGTAGACTCGGTGAAGCTAGGTCCTTAACCTCCTTGGAGCCATGGACCCTTTAGTCCACTCTAGGGACCACTTCATAGAAGAAAATTTTTAGGGGCTCCTGGGTGGCTCAGTCAGTTGAGCATCCCACTTCCCGCTCAGGTCGTGATCTCGCAGCTCCTGAGTTCAAGCCCCATATCGGGCTCACTGCTGTCTCTCTGAGAGGCTTGCACCCTCTCAAAAATAAAGAAAGAAACAAAAAAGAGTATTTTTAAACTACATAAAAGTATATAAGATTTCAAAAAATTCTATTGACATCAACTATCAAAATATTTTAAGAATATCTGTGCTATTGAAGAATATTTGATAGTAACTAAGAATAAATTTGTGCTGTAGCAATAAATGGGTTTATTAGCACATAGACTAACACGATCTAGCAATTGGTCTGACTATACTTCTAATGTACTTCCATTATTTTTAATATTTTGCCTAAAGAAGTGCTAAGTTTCAGTGAGATGTTAATACACATCAAGAAAATGTAATGTCCTCTCTGTACCATGGACCCCAACTGAACCCCCTGGCTCGGTGAGGATGGCATCTAACCGGCAGCCATGGACTGTGGATCTGTTTCTCAATCAGGCCCTTTCCTCTGGGAGCCTCGGCCCATCCTTTGGCCCTTGTCCTGAGCTGAGTGACTTGGAAGGTGTTTTGGCTTCCCTGCAGCCCCAGAGGGAAGGTGTCGCTTCCTTCAGTGTTTGTGGAAAGTGCCGGCAGATCAGGTCAGAGCAGGGACCCAGCAGAACACTTCTTTACATGGTGGGCAGTGGGGCGGGGGGGTAGGGGTGCTCTGGGGAAAGGCCTCTCCACGCTCGAGCCAGTCAGCCGTCGGGGCCTAACAAGAGAAAAGGCCTCCGCCCAGAGAAAGCAGTGTAACCGCAGGGGGTGTCACAGGTGTAAGAGCTGAGGAAACATCAAGTCAGGAAGAGAAAAGGCGAAGTCCATTCCGATTGCCTCCTGGCTGGCCTCCCTGGCTGCACCATCCAGCTGCCAGCACGGGCCTCCTTTGAAAACACAAATCTGGGGGCGCCTGGGAGGCCCGGTCAGTTTGAGTGTCCGACTTTGGCTCAGGTCATGATCTTACAGTTCGTGGGGTTCAAACCTGAGTCAGGCTCTGTGCTGACAGCTCAGAGCCTGGAACCTGCTTCGGATTCTGTGTCTCCCTCACTCTGTTCCTTCCCTACGTGTGCTCTGGCTCGCTCTCTGAATGAATGAATGAATGAATGAATGAATGAATGAATGAATGAGAACACTTACTTAAGCATGCTTACTTAAGCATGCCACTGCCCTGGTTAAAGTTTGTTTTTCTTTTGTTTTTTTTTTTAAATGTTTTATTTATTTCTAGGAGACAGAGAGAGAGACAGCATGAGCAGGGGAGGGTCAGAGAGAGAGGGGGTCACAGACTGAAACAGGCTCCAGGCTCTGAGCTGGCAGTCAGCACAGAGCCCGACGCGGGGCTCGAACCCACGAACCGTGAGATCATGACCTAAGCGAAAGTCGGACTTTTAACCAACTAAGCCACCCAGGCGCCCCTGCCCTGGTTAAAGTTTGATGTGACACAGAGGCCCTTTATGAGCCCAGTTGTGTCCCTCTTAAGACTCACGTGTTGAAGCCCTGTCTCCAGATTGTACAGAGACAACTGGCCCTTAAACAGAGAGGGCCTTTAAAAGAGCAACTGAGTCAAAAATAGGTGCTTAGGGTGGGCATCCTGACCGGTGTCCCTGTAAGAAGAAATGAGGACACCAGGGCTGCGTGCGCTCCGAGGAAAGCCCACGCGGGGACACAGAAAGCGGCCGCGGCAGCGAGCCGAGGAGCGAGGCCCGGGGGAAAGCAGCGCTGCCGCCGCCCGGTTCGCCCAGCACGCCGAGCCCCCCGCGTGTCGGCCCGGCGCCCCCGCACGCTGGGCCCGGGCCCGGAGGCCTGTGTCCCGCGCGCGCCTGCCTCTGCAGATGCCCGGGCTGCACGGCACCCGGGAAGACTTCGCGGGTCCCTCCCGGGGCGCCCCGACGGCCTGCAGCGCGTGTTCCTGCGCTCCGCACCCACCCGGGGCACCTCCGGGCAGGCCCGGCTTTGCTTCACCTTCGTGTGCCCGGAGCCTGGCGCGGCTCTCGGCCCGCCGGATGTGTCGGCTAAGCAAGCACATGTAGCATCTTTCAGCCAGATTGTCCTCCCATTGCAGATACTCTGGGTTCAAGGCCAGGCCAGGCCATTTACCAGCTCCTGACCTGAGAAGAGGCACGTGACCTCCCTGAGATGCAAGTTTCTGAGCCAACTGTGGGCGCAGGTCCCAGGCAGTGTTTCTCAGCCCTTAGAAGGCCCGGGTCATCTTTTAGCAAATTTTTTTAAATGTTTTAAACCATTATGTATATGATATAATAATATCTGTGTGGTTTTTATTTTTATTATATAAATAATCATATATATATATATGATTTTTCCCAAAATGATTCTTGATCCACGAGTGCCTGTAAACTGAAATGATTTTGCCACCGTTACTCCGTCTAGTTTAAAATTCAGTGATGCTGGAGCTAGTAAGGAGAGGATGAAGTCTGCAGCAGGCTATTTTTCAGTTGTGCCCGGGGTCCTCCACTGGAGAGTCCCGTCACTTTGCTCCGGAGCCAGTCCAGTGTAAAGTCAGGCTAGGACGCGGTGGCAGTGGGTCTGTGCCAGTGGGTCTGTGCGGGGAGCAAGGAGGGAGGCATCGGTTCCTGGAGGGACTGCTGTCTGCCAGCCGATCATTTGGTTGGAGTCGCTCCCTTCTGACAATTAGGGATGGAAGAAGCTCTGCTCGGCCTCTCGTGTTTCGCTGTGCCACCCTGTGGCAAGTAATTAGGCCAAATTCTGCCAAACACAGAACTTTTTCAAAATAAACAGATGCAGAAATGTGTATGTAGCCTGTTCTTGTAAACACAGGGAACCCCACCTCGCCTCATGTGCTCCAGCAGGTTCTGGTCAAGGCAGCTATGGCGTTAGAGTCCCATCGCCAGGACCTGCCACCCCTACAGGTGGGTCAGGTGACTATATCCCCCCAAAGAAGTGGGTGATTTAGGATGACGGAGCTCTACACCTCAAAGGCTTTTGAGAAGGAATCAGACTGCTAGGCTTCCCAATCCTTACTCTTCAATAATGCAGAGTAGGTTCTCCTGTATTATTTTAAGCAAACCACTTACCTTCAATGCTACTTAACTTACCAAAACATAGAAGAGGGACAGAACTAGACCAGATCAAGGTTTCTAGATTTCTCACATCTGCTATCCATAGCCAAAAGTTAGCCCCTGCTCAGTGTTTACACAAAAACAGATTGAGAAGCGAGAGAAGGAGCATGTCTAGAGAAATCCTTAATATTCAAACTCAAGTCAAACTCATGTGCATTGTGGCAATAATTCAGCGGAGCTGCACAGACATGTTAAGCTCCTGCTCCGCTAGGCACTGGGTGTGAAAACCTGAGTAACAAGACATGGTCTATACTTTGAAGACCTCATAACCTACCAAAGTAGATAGACAAATAGATGATTTTAGTTTTATGTAGAAAGTGCTAGGTGTCTGCAGAGAATAGACATGTTGGTCCAAGTAGAAGGCTATAGCCACATTTCTGGAGGAAAGATATCCAAGCTGGATCTGAAAGGAAAGTCATCAAGGTACAGGTGGGAAAACCATTTGGTTCCAAGCAGAGACATCATAAGGAGAAAGGCACAGGGGTAAGAAAGAACATTATGCATATGGGGCAACGTCAAGCAAGTTGAAGCTACAAAAAACTGAAATAAGGGGAGAAGGAGACTGGCAGAAACTAAAACTAGGAGAGACACATTATCATGAAGTCATGGGAGCCATATTGCCATGGACAACTCTGTTCTACCGACAGTGAATGAAGGGCCAGGAGAGGCTGGATGATAAGACAGGGTATTTACTTAACGTAATAATGGAAGAATGAAGTTTTTACTGATAGCATTCCATGAATGTTGCTTTTGTTAAAGGGTAGATTTTAACACCATAAATGAATTCCTTAAGTATATTCCACTAAATCCCAGTATTAACTGGGAAGTTCTCTGAAATTCCCAAGGATTTTAAAGAAGGAATTGAGGGGCACCTGCATGGCTCAGTTGATTAAGCGTCTGACTTTGGCTCAGGTCATGTCATCTGATCATGAGTTCGAGCCCCGCCTCGGGCTCTGTGCTGACAGCTCAGAGCCTGGAGCCTGCTTTAAATTCTGTGTTTCCCTCTCTCTCTGCCCATCTCCCACTCATGCTCTGTCTCTCTGTCAAAAATAAACATAAAAAAATTAAAGAGGGAATTGAACTTTTAATACTTATTTTCATGAAGAGATGTTGGAAGGTGTTGGCTGAAAATCCCACCACGAGATGCCCCAAGTGCTGTGTTGGAGCTCGTGGGAATGTAACAGCATGTCTTGAGAGGGAAGACCAGTTATGTTCACGTTCCCCAGAGAGTGGGGAGATACACCCTTTCACTCCATTTCCACATAGGGATGAAGTACCATCTAGCCATCCAGAAGTAGAAGGAAACAGGAAAATGGTGCTAACTTCCATGAGTGCGGCTTCCCCACAGTGGAGGCGGGTGGCAGAGCTCTTCTTTGAGGAAGCCTGCCTCGCTTGCCCGTGGTGGCTCCTGGAGGAGCTTCTCTCTGCTTCCAGGCCCTGGTGGCTCAGCCTGCCTTGCTGTTCCCTCTCCCTCCCTCTCTCTCCCTCCCTCTCTCTCTCTCTCTCTCTCATTTTTAATGTTTTATTTATTTTTGAGAGAGAGCCCAAGCAGGGAGGGGGCAGAGAGAATGGGGGACAGAGGATCCAAAGCAGGCTCTGCACTGACAGCAGTGCACCTATGTGGGGCTCAAACTCACAAACTGTGAGATCGTGACCTGAGCCGGAGCTGGACACTTAACCAATTGAGCCACCCAGGTGCCCTAGTTATTCATTTTAAAATAAAAAATACTGGGGTGCCTCGGCGGTTCAGTTAATTAAGCATCTAACTCTTGATTTCATGTCAGGTCACGATCTCACGGTCATGAGACGGAGCCCCTCATCAGGCTCTGCCCTGGACGTGGAGCCTGCTTAAGATTCTCCCTCTCTTCCTCTGCCCCTCCCCTGCTCACTCTCCCCCTCTCAAAACAATTAAATTAAAAATACTAATTTTTCAAAAGGTACAGTTCTAATTTCCTTAATTTTTATTTTCAAATAATTATAGATTCACAGAAAGTTGCAAGCGTAGTAGAGAATGGTTGTGTGTCCTTTGTACTCTAATGGTTCCGTTTTATTTGCCTGTAACACAATATCCAAGCCAAGATGAGGACAGTGGTACCATACCTGGTGCCAGTTTACCACGTGGGTAGATGCATGTAACCCCTGCAGTCAAGACAGAAACTCCATTTCTACAGAGATCTCCCTTGTGCCCCTCCTCCCACCCTGTCACTGACCCTTGGCAACCACTAAAGACTTCTCCATCTCTATACTTTTGCCATTTTGAGAATGTTACATAAATAGAGTCACGTAGTGAATGACCTTTGCTCAGCCTGATGCCCTTAAGTTCCATCCAAGTTGTGTGTACCAGTAGTTTGCTCCTATTTATTGTATAGTAGGTAATATTGAGTAGTATCCCATGGTGTGGATGTGCCAGTTTACTTTTTAGTTCATCTATTGTGGGGTATTAGGTTGTTTCTAGTTGTTGACAATCACAGATGAAACTGCTATGAACATTTGTGTACAGATTTTGGTGTGGACATAAACTTCTCATTTCTCTGGGATAAATGCCCAAGAGTGTGATGGCCGGGTTATATGGTAAGTTTGTGTTTAGTTTTTATGAAATTGTCAAACTATTTTCCAGAGAGGCTGACCCATTTTACATTCCCATCAAAAATATATGAGAGATCCAGTTTCTCGGAATGTTCTCTAGCATTTGGTGTAGTCACTACTGTTTATTTTGGCAGCTTTAATAAGTTTGTAATAACCTTGTGGTCTTAATGGCTAGTGATGCGGAGCATCTTTTCATGTGTTTAGTTGCCATCTGTAAATCCTCCTTGGTGGACCTTCTCTTGAAGTCCTTTGCCCATCTTTTAATTGGATTGTTTGTTTTTTAACTACTGAGTTTGAAAGTTCTTTATATATTCTAGATAGTAGTCCTTTAGCAGTCACCAAGGGGCTACTCTTGCTTTGCATGAAACCAAATGGAGACAGAAAGAATATGGTTCTAGATTTTTATAATGTTCTATAGTCCTCCTTATTCACCTATAACTTCTGACTTCTTTCTCAGTTGATAAGGAGGTCTGGTTTATCCTTGAGAAATATTTTGGTTCCCTTTTTATTCTTGAGATTGGGGTTCACTAGAAACCCTCCACCTCATCCTCTGTCTTTCAGGAACCCAACCTCTCTCTATCCTACTGAAGTGCCTTCTGAGAGGTGAAGGGTATGAGGACTTTCTCCTGTGAAGGATTCTTGCATGAAGACACAATGAGAATTAACAAAGTAGGTGCCCCACGCCCATTGTTGGCATGTGGTCCCTGTGTCCTCTAGAAATATCTACAGAGGGAGGCCATCTTCAGGAAGGGAGAAAAATCTAGGCATTTCTGGGCAATATCATTAGATAACTAGTCTTAACATCTCCAGGTTCACTCTGTGAGCCTGGCATCCCACATCCCCTGACTATAAATTAAGCATGAACTCCATGTCAGATTTAGTGCTACAGCTACCAAAACAAGTTAGACCCAATTCTACATTATTCTGGAGACTTACAATTTAGCATGAGAAGATAGACATGAAGGTGCCTCAGCAAATGAGAGCAATAACATGACACTACTTGTGGTGGAGCCTAATTACTCACCATACCTGCTTCCTCTTCTCCTCAGCCAGACTTAGGACCCAGCCTAGAGATGGGGGTGGTCATGGAGTTAGGTATAGTCATGTCACTGGGTTCAGTCAGTGGAGTATGAGGCCTTTCTGTCCTCTTCCACAAAAGTCTCCTACATACTATCTTCTGTTTTATTTTCCCTTCCACTGGCTGAATGGAGAGGATCATGATGCTAGCCTAGAAGAAGGCAGAGTCACGAAATGGTAGGGACCTGGTACTTTGCTTGACCAGGATCCACAGCCCAAGAACATTCAGTTAGTCTTTACATGAACATTGAGATTCTTGGGGGGAGGGGGGGTGCAGCAGTTAGCTTATCTTGACTAATACACAGAGCACAGAAATCACAGGTCACTACTCTCTTCCAAATATAGAAAGGCTTCATAGAGGAGGTGCCTGATCTCCCTTGGGGCTCATGCCACATTGCATCTTGGATACTATAAGTACTACTTTTACAGATCAGGAATTGCATTGTTGCTTTTTATGCTTGTCCTCATTCATTAATTTTTCTCTTTTGAAATACCATTTTATCCTTACTTGGCTAACAATACTAGCTATACAAAGCATGAAAGTTGCATGCTATCAAATTCCAAATGGCTTATTGCTTTTAGCACCCTCCCCCCTTTCAGCAAATTCTTCTAGCCTTTTGATAACTTAATTTATATCCTTTCCACATATTTATCCAAAAGGCAGCTTTTAAATTCTGGCATGGTCACCCACTCTTCCTCCTGGGCTTTGATGCTACCAGATGCTAGAGCAAAAACATTCACAATATGCCTACAATCTATTTCAATATATAATTCTATCCAACTGAATGTCAGGCATTTCTAAAGAATGCTGTTGGCTGATATAATGTCCCTTGCCCAAGTTAAGGTTTTGATTTGAAATTGCATATTGGAATGCCTCGTGTTACTTTTTGCCCCCAATTTATAAATCTATCACAGATTCTCTCTCCAATCTATCTTGCCTTCTTAAAAGATTAACGTTAAGAGCAGAGTTTGATGTGATTTCTTTAGAAAGGAAATGAAGAAAAATATTTTGCTTTTGAAAGGGAATGTACCCTCAGGCAAAAGAAAAAAAAATTCTGTCTCTTAATACGTGTTGGGAAGTGCCAGTTGTCATGCTCAAGCTTAAGATGGATTAGGATTCCATCACTGATCATCACACAAATTCTTATACTTATACCCTTACTTCTTCGTCTGCAGCCAAGCAATTAGGAAAAAGAACCCTGCATTTGGGTATATTAGAATGTGTGGAGCCTGTTAGAGTATCAGCAGTTTCTTGAGACAACTTAAGAGAATTTTTTACTTAAGTGTTTGACAGATTTAAATCATATCCCCAAAGCATACTAAATTCTCATTTGGGGGTGAAGGTAGGGGAGGAGGGCCATTTGTGATCATGATTATTTAAACATAAAGTAAATATCTTTATTTGATTATATTGTCTTAATTAAGATATTTTTAGGAAATCAAGATGCTAGTTCTTCCTTTGATTGATTATTTAAGCATAGGCTTTAAACATTACCAAACCAAGTGTGATATTATTGGTGATGTGCTTTTCTTCCATGGTACTAGAAAAAGAAGATAGAACATAACTTGAACTTTATAGTGACCCTGAATTTCTCTTAGCTTAAAAAAGTGAAGGCTTTCTAGAAAAAAACTATTAAAATTAATTCCAGTAAAGTTTCTTCCGAAGTTGTGATAATGTAATTGGCATCCAGTGAGTTTACAATATATGAGAATACTCACATTGCAGACCTATCATTATACTTCACTTTCTTCATTTAAAAGACTAACATTTAGCACCTACTTACTCCAGCTGAATAATCAGTCTTTAAACATCATATGAATGGTTGCTTCTGGGTTTCAATAAATGGGGAAAATGATCTACCCCTAATTTCCTTAGGGAACTTCTGAGAATTAATAAAACTGTATATATAAGGTGGCTAGATATTCTTGAACATGACCATTGTTTTTAATTATTCATTCATTCTTTCAAGTCATTAAACTAATAAGTATTTACTAAGCATATACTCTTCTAGGTCCTGAGTATTTATCAGTGAACAAAAGAGACAAATCTTTGGCCTCATGGAGCTTACATTCTAATGGGGAACAATAGACAATAAAGAAGGAACTGGTTACATATATAATAAACCTTCAGGAGCAATAAGCACTACGCGTGAGGCAGTGTGAGGAGACAGGACACCAGGCGAGGAGTGGGGGTGGGTGCAGCTCCTTTAGGCCCAGAGGCCACGCGGGGTGACAGCTGAGGATCTGGAGTGAGGAAGAGAGCCATGCGAAGATCTGGAGAAGAGTCCCAGGTCGAGAGGAAGGCTTACGGAAGCCCTTGAGACAGGCATGAACTTGGAGTGCTGGACAGAGAGGAGAGAGGCCGGCAGGGCTGGGGCTCGGTGGGCAAGGGGGACACGGGAGGGAAGATGTAGCTGGGTTAGTGTCCTCTAGGGCCTTAGCCCAAGTCAGAAACTGAGGTTTTGTTCTAAGAGCAACCAGATGCTCCTGGAGGGTTTTGAGCAGGATCTTGATCTGTTCTCATGTACATTTCACACCTATCCCTCTGGATGTATTTGAAAGAACGGCCTTAGGTCCAGGGAGGTACAGTTAGGAAGCTACGGCTGAGAGACGACAGTGACCTAGGCTGGGATGGCAGGAGACCAGGAGGTGAGACATGGTTCCAGATGCATTTTAAAGAGGAACTCATTACCGAGTTCAGTGTGGGAAGTGAGCGAGGTTGAGTCCCAGGGTTTTTTGTCAGATCCGCTGGCTGAATGAGGGTTCCATGTTCTGGGAGAGGAGTGGTTTGGAGGATGGTAATCACAAATTCACGTCTGTGCTGGTTTTAAATGCCTTTCACACACCTCAGGGGAGAAATCCAGCAGACAGTTGTATGTGTGAGCCGTAGGGCAGAAGTCTAGGCTGAAGATAGGAATTGGAGGCCACCAGTATTTATAAAGGATTTTAAGTCATAAGCCTCAATGAAAATATCTAGGGAGAGAATAATGACAAAGAAGAGTCCCAAGGATGGACTTGAAAGTGAGGCCAAGGCGAAAGCCAGTAGTTAAGGAGACCGAGAAGAGGTGCCCAGTGACGTAAGAGAAAATATAACAGGCCTGGAGGTCCCCAAAGCCAAAGGAAACACAGCCTTTTAATATTAGAAAAACACTGAAGCTGCTGATTAACATACATTCATGTAGGTTCTGGTGAGCCTAATGAGTATGGGACCCAGGGCTTACCAGGGTCCCAGCCTTGACAATGACCCTGAATTAGCCTAGTTTCAGATCTTGGCCCCACAAATGGTCCCCCTGTTGAGCTCATTCCTGCCTGCTGAGTCCAGCCAGAAGTTGCCACTGACCATTCCTCCCAGACCAGTCCAGCAACCTCTGCTGCTGGCTCTGTACCTCCTCACTCCCCACCCCCACCTCCCTTCATTTCCCTGAAGACCACAGCTCAAGAGGGCAAAAGGGGGTCAATCAAAGAGGGAGCCCCATGTCCTTAGAGCCAGACCCTTGCTTTACAGGGATCTTGGTCTGGCTCCTGCTATTTCTTGAGCGCCCAGATGGTACTTCCTATCACTGGATTGAGAGGTGGTACAATATAGTAGTTAAGAATTCAGCTCCAGGGCCAGGCTGTCTAAATCCAAATTGCAAATCTACCGAGAACAAGTCGTGTTGGCCTCCCAGAAATTGCTTCCTCTGTGTCTCCGTATTGTCCCTGTTAACCAAGGGTGAGAGGCAAACCTATTTGTTTCAGTGACTGTGAAGATTAAGTTAGGGATGTGAAGTCTTTAGACCAAAGTGAGTGTCAACAGCACAAGATGCTGTAGCATCTAATAGTTGAGACTTTTACTTGCCCAAGTTCATATGGCTAACTGAGCTGGAGCCAGTCATAGAGCCCAGTTTTGCTGGGCTGCGAATTCCAGATTTTCAGCCACTTTGCTGCCTTGCCTGTGAGCAGTAAGCAGGGAGCCAGAGAGAGTGCCAGTTAGGGATCTTTTCCCCAGAGGGTCAGCTGCTAAACATTTTTACATAGTACTGTTTCCTGCGGACCCTCCCAGGACACGTCCCTCAGATGCATCCATTAGTTAATGCCTGTAGTAGGATGGCTGTACTGATTCGGTCTTCTAAATGGAGACATTGAGGGTAGATACTTTCTCACATAACCAGTGGTGAAGCTCAGGTCCAATTTCTACCTCTCACAAGAACTCAACTTTCGCCTGCAAACCACACTCAGAACATGTAACACAGCTCCATCTGTCACCTTCTCGATAACCCCTGTCTCCTTGCACGTGTGCTGGCATCCTTTACCTTCGTGGCCTTGTCTGTGTAAACAGGCCTCACGTGAGCATCAGAGAGCCCGAGAGGCAAGGGGCCCTTCCAGCCCCTGCCCGCCCGCACTGCCTCCCACCTGACAGATGGGCCAGGCAGGGGACCCAGGCGGTGCACGTCACCGGCCCCGCCTCAGCAGCCAGCCTGCACTCCCGGGGGCACAGTCACCTTCCTGTGTGGAGACCAAATCCCTTTGCCCGTGGCTCCCACCTTTTAGGCTTCACTCAGCTTTCCCCAGAACAAGGTGCTTCTGTCCTCTACACGACAGCTTTCAAATTTCCAGGACACTGTACCCCCCAATTCCTGCCCACCTCCCCGTGCAGCCACTCTGAACTGCCTTGCACGAGCGGCTCCCCGTGCTGACCACACCCTCCTCTCACCGTTTGCCCCACTGGAAAAGTCCTCCTCACCATACGTCTCACCCCACGTGCTGGCTCTGTGAGGCTCCTGGTGTCCCTGGGGACACTTTCTCAGTCTGACTGCTGCTGCACATTCTTTCTTATTAGAAAGATTGTCTTGTTAGACTGGCACTGGCCTCATCCGTTCTCCCTGCTGGAAGTCCCAGTGCAGAGGGCAGGGACTGTATGTCGATCTCAGTTTCCCTGGTGCCTAGTGTAGAGCCTGGTTCTCCACAAATACTTGTTGAGTGAATGATGGTACCCAATTGTGAATCAGGCAGGCCAGGACCCTTCCTCTGGGAAATCATCACAGACTGTGACGTGTTATGAGGAAAATGAACAAGGTTATGTGATTTTCTGGGGGGGGGGACACCCTAGATGGGATGTTCACCCCCTCCCCACCGGAGCTGACAAGCAGCAAGTCATGAGAAGGGGTGGCCAGAGGGACTGGCCAGCCTGAATCCCCGAGGCGGGAAAGAGTTTGTCCTGGTCATAGAACAAAAAGGAGATCAGGACAGAGCATTAGGGGCAAAGAAGAGAGGGGTGCATGGGTCCCTAAGGGCCGAGGGAGGTTCTCACATGATTTAGGTGATGAGTGACTTGACATTAGTGTGCAGCTTGCTTGGAGGGAGGTGAGGGGCTCCTTCAGTCCCGCCTGACCTGGCCCTCAGAGAGCCAGCGGCAGCGCGAAGGCACCCGGCACAGCTGGCCCCACTTCTTCCCAAGCCCTGGCCTTCTCTTTCCCGGATGTTCTCCTTCTCGGGCCCAACACCAGCTGGTCTCGGGAGAGTACGGTATCAGACCTTCTACCTCCGTGTGACTCCCAGTGCCCCGATAAAGGAATGGTGGCTTCAAACAGCACCTACGTACCATCTCACAGTCTGTAGTCTGAAGTCAGACACCATCTCAATAGACACAAATCAAGGTGTCGGCAGCACTGTGTTCCTTTCCGGAGGCTCTGGGGGAAAACCAGTGTCCTTGTCCTCTCCAGTTTCTGTAAGCTTCCTATTTCCTTTGCTTCGTGGTCCTGTCATGGCTGTTCAAACCAGTAAGGCTCATCCCTCTGAGCCTTCTGGCAACATCACGTGACCATCTCTGCCCAGAGCTGGGAGAGGACCCCTGAGGTTAAAGACTTGTGTTTGGATTGGCCATGAATCCCCTTTCCACAGGTCCCGTCGGGAATTGGATCCTGGACATCTTTGCCGTAATTCTGCCTTCCACAGGACTCCTAGATCTTAAAAGAGCAATCAGATACAACGTGTGAACTGTTGGGAGGTAGATTCAAAAACCAACATTAAAAGACATCTTTGAGGCCATCAGGAAAAGTTTAATATGACCTGGGTGTTTAGATGATAGAAAGAATTTGTTCTTAATATTGTTAGGTGTGATCGTGGCATGTGTTTTCATCAGATACCTGATTTGGAATCCTACAGGAAAACATGAAGATACATGAAACAAGATTGGTGAAGTACTGATAATTTGTTTTTAATTTTTTAATGTTTATTTTTGAGAGAGAGAGAGAGAAAGCACGAGGCGAGGGGCAGAGAGAGGGACACAATCATAAGCAGGCTCCAGACTCTGAGCTTTCAGCACAGAACTCGACGCAGGGCTCAAACTCTTGAACTGTGAGATCATGGCCTGAGCTGAAGTTGGATGCTTAACCAACTGAGCCACCCTGGTGCCCCAAATACTAATAATTCTTGATCTGAGTGATAGGTGTGGGAGGATTCATTATACTATCCTTTGTACTTTTGTGAATGTTTGCAACTTATATTTTAAAAAGTAAATATATATATAAATATATAAATTTATACATATGTATAAAATCAGGTATCAGTAAGAGGCTAAGGAAACATTTGGTTGAAGGTAAAGCTCTATTCTGGCCTGCTCTGCTGCAGTTTGACCACTAGGGTGGCCACCAAATGCCCCAAGAAAAGCAGCCTCACTCACTGAGGGACTCAGCAAAGCCTGGGAACCACCTGCCTGGACTCTGTTTCAGGACAACCAAAAGTTCAGAACCAAACAAAACGTCATAGGTTATATTGTTTCACCATCACTCCCTATTGTTCCCAACTACCCCCTACAGCCATGCAACCCAAGAATCCATTAAATGCAGTAAAAACTATGAAATAACTATACTTTTTTAAATCATATACTCAAACCTAACTGGAATTTGTGAATAGGCAGAGCAATTTGTGTCCATGTTCAGTGGCAATGCTTCTTCTTCTCTTCGGAATAGAATGTCATAGAACCAAGAAATCCCAAAGGGACCTTCAGGGCAGTGGAGAGAAGGGCTGCCAAGGCCATTGCCCACAGAACCAGGCTCGCCTTGGGTGGAAGAGGCTCACCTCTGCTCCTCTATTTCAGGATGTGCCAGCCCATTGTTAGTAGGGTTTCCCAGGCACTTTCTTTGTAGACCTCACATTGGCCTGGGGATGGGGAAGCACTAGTTACAGACCTCAAAGATGACAGAAGCCAAACCCAAATGGTTGATATTTCAAAAAGTCAGTAACTGTCATCTGTATTCCTTGAAGGTATATCGTGGACAGAACCTTCGCTTACATGGATAGAGATGACCCAACTCTGCTTTCCTGGGACCGTTTATCCTAAGGCATATTGGCCGCAGAGCCTGTGGATGAGGGTGGGAGGGGTGTGTGACAGGAAGAGAGAGAGCCCCATGGGAGAGAAGCTTTGGAAGATGCCCTGAAGTTAAGGACAAGCCAGCTAGAGCAAGATGCTGACTTACAGGACAGAGAGAAGACAAAGCCAAAAGACAAAGACAGGAGTGAGCACCTGTCTGTCTTTGGGAGCTTCAGATGGAAGCCACTGGATAACCAGCCAAGCAGTATTCCTTGAGGATCTTCTGTAAACACGTTGTGATGATTTCAAACAGGAAAATGGCTCTGCCAGCCAAGGGCTTACCAACTACTTGAGAGAGAAACATTGAAGACAGCCCACAGTTCGGGGAGGCAAATGGCAAGGGCTGTTCTGTTTGAAGTTCACAGATAGGAGACAGGCTGAGAATCAGGGAAGCCCACCCTGGGACAATGGAAGACTGCAGGGGCAAAGGTGTGGAGGTAGGAAGACTTCGTCAGACAGGAGGCAGACCAATAGGGTGGAAGACCCATGTGGACAGGGCTTCTGCAATGTTGGTGTGTCTCAGGCCTAGCGCCGGGGGGCTCTTGATAATGCTGACACTGCCAGGCGTTCCTGAGGCTGGTGACCAGCCTGTTGGTTTGGACACCACACTTTGGAAAACGCACTGTAATGAAATTGCAGTAAATGAGGTTGTAGAATATAATGGGGCCAGGTGATGGATGGCCCTGAATGCCGGGCCAAGGATACAGAATGTTATTTGGTGGCTGGAAGTTAGTAATGGCTTTTGACTAAGGGGTAGGCATAATGATAGGGTTCTCTTAGGAAGAAAGACGGGTAAGCAATGTGCTAGAAAAGAAATAGAAATACCTAAGAAATTGGACATAAATAACATGGAGATAGAGAGTAAAAAAGAATTTTATGACTGGATGTTGGTTCAACAGAGAAAATTGTGTAACCAAAGCTCTCATTTATTGTCCAGACATTAACCCCTCAAACAATCCAATGCAGTAAGTGTTGTAGTCTCCAATTTACAGATGATGAAAAAGAAGCTCAGAGAGATGAAGGAACTTGCACAGACACGACTTGTCTACGGTAGGGCTGGAATTTTCGTTTAGGGATGAGAGGCTCCAAATGCCACGCTCTCTACTCTTCCTTGTCCAGATAACAGGGACAAGAGCTGTCCCTTGCTGCAATGACAAATTACTAGACTTAGTGGCTTAACCACACAAATGCATTATCTTAAGGGGCACCTGGGTGGCTCAGTTGGTTAAGTATCCAACTTCGGCTCAGGTCATGATCTCATGGTTCATGAATTCAAGCCCCACATCGGGGTCTCTGTTGTCAGCAAGGGAGACTGCTTTGGATCCTCTGTCTCCTCTCTCTGCCCCTCCCCTGTTCTCTCTCTCTCTCTCTCTCTCTTTCTCTCTCCCCCTTCTCGAAAACATAAATAAACTTGGGGTGCCTGGGTGGCTCATTTGGTTAAGTGACCAACTCTTGATTTCAGCTCAGGTCATGATCTCACGGTTTCATGAGTTCAAGCCCCACATCAGTCTCTGTGAAGGCAGTGCAGAGCCTGCTTGGGATTCTCTCTCTCTCTCTCTCTCTCTCTCTCTCTCTCTGCCCCTTTCCCACTCACACTGTCTCTGTCTCTCTCAAAATAAATAAATAAAAAACTTTTAAAAAAGAAATAAACTTGAAATATATAAATAATAAAACAAATTATTATCTTAGAGTTCTATAGATTCTCTATAAAGAATCCCTGGACTAAAATCCAGGTATCAGCAGTTCTTTTTGTGTGTGTGTGGTTTTTTTTTTTTTTTTTTTTTTTTTTTTTGGGCTTAGTTTTTTCCTTTTTCATTTTTTTGAGGCCACTTCCTTTTTTTGGCTTGTGCCCCCCTTCCTCTATCTTCAAAACTAACAACATTGCTCTGACATTTTTCCTGGTTGTGTCTTTCTCACCAAAGCCAGGAAAGATTCTCGGATTTTAAGGACTCATGTGAGTAGATTGGACCCACTTGGATGATTTAGGATAATCTCCTCATCTCAATGTTCATACCTCAGTCTTATCTGCAAAACCATGTTTGCCTTGTGTGGTAACGTGCACAATCTGGAGATTAGGACATGGATGCTTTGGTGGGGGGCGTTACCCTGCTCAGCACAGAGTGATGCCGCTGACATTCTTGGACACTTGGCTTTGTGCCCAGTGGCACGTTTTGGTAACACGCCATTACAGAGGGGATTTTTCTTTGAATCAAAAGTAATGAAAGACAGCCCAGGAATTTTAAAAGCAATGGTGTTGGTAGAAGAGAAACGGTATGGTGGGAGTAAAACCTGGCAGCATGGATGCCACTGCTAAGGTTTGCTCTAAACACACCTCAAGCACTCCTCTGCACCGTTAATCCTGCTTTAAATTCAACTCTATCACTGTCACGACCAGCAGCTACATGGATTACCCAATGGAGGAGCCTGCCTGCAGAATACAGATGATGCCTAAGTCTATAGTTTCAGCACACAATGTTGGACTAATTCCCCAAATTCTAGCATCAAATTCCTATTCTTGGCTTTAGTAGACTGTCTAAAATCTGCATGCCCTCAGACCACTGCCAGCCTTCTTTTATTTTATATTTTTGACAATGAGTAGCCATTACCTTAGCAGGCTGACGTCTCTTTGTTCCAACTGTAAGCTGTTTATAAAGCACAAACTTTACGGAAATTATACGAACCAGTAGGGTTCTGTGAGCGTAAATGGAAAGTGCAAGCTATATGAAATTGTTAGAATCAGGTCAGCAAATGGTTTAGTTAAAGCTCAGTATAATCCTTTATCATTTCTTTTTAAAGTCCTATCACTGATTCATCTGAAATGTGAAAGACTGAAGATCCTATCGTAATGTGACAAAATGTAGAAACACAATTTTCTCTTTTTGGTTTCTTTTATTTTATAGAAGGAGAGAGTTGGTGTGTTGTTATAGACCTTTCAAAGCAAGAAAATGATAACTCAGGAACATTAAAATTCACGTTCTTTGGGCAATAAGCCCTAAGCTTACTGAAGAACGTGGTTTGCAGTCATTGAAGTGATTTAATGGAGAGGCAGGCTCAAAGATTGTTGAGACAGGAAGTTACTAGGGCCCTCAACTACAAATGAGGGCAGTTGCTGTTGAAGCCTATCATTTTCGCGTTTAAGAAGGCTGATTTGGTGAGCTGCACATATGACCACGATGAACATTCTGAAATGAGTCTAACAGCGCAAGCTGCTCCCAGGAAGAGTGCCACATGAGCAAGTGCTTCAGGGGGACAGGCCAACAAAACAAACCTTGAACGCTTACTGAAAACTGAAGGCTACATTTGGGCATGTGCGGTTGCCATTGACTTCAGTAGGAACAGCCTGTTTGTTTCTGGGATTCAGGACGTAAAACCGGTGGAAAAAGTGTGAAATGGGAAAAAAAGAAATAAAAGGATCCATTGGTCATTGTGTTTAAATAGGACAAGAAGAACCGTGTTTCATAGAGGGATGATTTAAAATTCACATTTTGCCAATGAAGACCATTGTTGTCTCTCAACACATCATTTCATGCTGTTACGTTTTAATTCCTGGAGAAGGAAGCAGGAAGAATAGGCATGGTTTCAACACAATTCGCTAATTTCTGATTGACAAGAGGAAAGTTAGAAATTGCAGAGATGGCTGGGAAGACTCACCTCCATTCTGCGGACATACAAACACACATACACACACACACACACACACACACACACACACACACAAGCGCATGCATTCGTGCAAACCAAGACCAACAAACAGGCACGGAAAGTATCTTACTGGCATCTTGTTTCTGGCATTGCTATAACTACGCACAAAACAAGTGATACACGAAATGGTAACAACATCTGTTCAAGAACCTGTGGGGCTTTCCTCACAAAACAGTTGTAAAATCTTTGGGGGACAAAAATATTTCTACATATCTGTGTAGATGCTTTCTTTTAAGGGAAATGTGTGTGCGCACACACGTGCGCACACACACATTACAATTTTTGATCTGAAAAGACAGGAAAAAGAAAAAGAAATGTCATCCACATCTTTAAAATGTTTCTTTAATTTTTCTCCTTTCAAACCAAGCTACATGAATTATCTTGAAGGTACCCGGTTTTTCTTTTTTTTCTCTTTCCTCTTTTCTTGGAATCTCAGAAACGTAAATCGTCATAAAGCTAAACCTTCCCCTTGGTGAGACTGTACTAACACATTTGGATGCCGAGTGAGTTTGTTTTGATTTGGTAGGAAACGTTTTCTGACCTTGGAAATGAAATTGTTCACTTGTCTATTTGTTTATGGCCGCAGCCGTATGGAGGGTTCTGGATACTTGTGTTAGTGCATCTTTGAAATTCTCAAATCCACAGCATGTGGGAAAGTTCTACAGTTTGGGTGTAAGCATCATTCAGTATGTTCCTCATTAAGGAACCCAGATCTACCTCCTTCCCACGACTCCCTGATATTAGTTTACATTTATCACACAGCAAACTGTCCGGGCTGAGGGGCGAACTGCAGACAGTAGGCGCTGAGCCTCTCGTTATCTATTCATCATCTCAGTGGTAGGCGATGTAGGACTTGTGTCATAATCAGGCTGCAAATGTCTCCCTGAATGAGTTATTCTACTTTTCCTTCACTCCAGTGTCCTTTAATATGGAGTAGCATTTTTATAATATGTTTTTAAATTTTTTAAATAACTGGCCTCCAGCAAGTACAATTTATTCAGTTGGAATGGTTGAAACATAGAGATTTTGTTGATTTTACCATCTTCCGGACAGATTTGGATGTGCCAAGTAACTTGTCTTTGTGGACCGTTAAATGTTAGCATTTGTTCACAACGCCATCACACTACACATTGTTCTTTGAAACGACTGATGACTGAGGCTTGCTAAACGTTATGTGCCCCCTTTGGGCATTGCTGCATTATCCTATTGTTGTAGGCACTTTGCTGTAGAAAGTGAAGCACGCCCATCTCACAGATGTGATGTTTTAATCTGCACAGTATCCTTTCTGGGAAACTCGTGGCCGATGAATGGGGGATAGAGTGGGAGCTCCCCAAGCTGAGCTCCTGACAAGTGAGAGAGGAGGCGGCAAGGGCCAGCATTCTATCCATACCTGTAGGAGGAGGCAGCTGGTGGGCGGCCCCTGCCCGTCACTGCTTTCCTAACCTATTTGGCTTATGCTCTCCGTCAGTCTCAACCAAGCCCTCCATCTTTCCCTGTCCATTCTCCTTTGTGCTCCCCTCATCCCAGCACCTCCCCTTGCTGCGCCATCCTCTATCCCACGGCCCTGGCAAACCATGAAGCTTGATGTTCCCTCCAGCCTTGCAACCCCTGGCGGTTGAGGAATGAACTCTTTTCAGAAGAGCAGAGGGGAGACGAATAAAGTGAGCAAGATGTGGCACCCTCAGAATGTTAAGAAATGGAGATTCAAATTACCTGTTTGGGAGCCATTGGGTAATTCTAAGTGACCTAATAATTATGGTAGCAATTCACTTTTAGCCCAGACTACACTTGTTACCGAAGCACTGACTGGAGCCTCAGAAGTCAACCCAGGGACCACAGGAAGGCTGGAGACTGGAAGCTGGCTGCAGTGCCCACAAGATAATAAATCCCTTGTCTAGAAAATGGAGATAATTGTGTGAGCTCACCTCCAGTAATTATTGTGGGGGATAATTAATAGAGTGAGTATGGAGGAGGGGATAAGAGTGATCTGGAAATGATAATATTGAAAAAAGTCATGCTGAAATTGGCATAGGTGTGAAGGAAATAAAGGGATCTGGTCAAGAATGTGCACTGGGTTGAAATCTGTGCTCTGCCACTCACTGGCTGTGTGACCTTTGAAGATGTTACTGGATTCCTCGTGGGCAGGACCTGCCTGCAAGGCTGTGGTAGCACCTGAGGTCACTCGGGGATAAGGCCTGGTCTCGTGACTATGGCAGGGTGATGCCCATCACATGGCGGCTGTTACTGTTTACAGAGAAGATAAATCATCTTCCTTGTCTTTTATAAATTAGCAAGAAGTCCTCCTCTATAAGCAATTGTATTCAGGATTATCAATAAAATGTGGGTTGAAATGATCTCATCAGATAAATAAGGGAATATTGTTTGGAAGCCTTTAAGCATACCTTTGGAGGGAAGCAGCCACGCAAGAATTCTGAAAGTCCGTTCATGGCATTGAGTGAAAGAGCACACCCCCCTTCCAGCCTGTAGGACATTCTCTGAGTGATGACAGGAATTTTGAAAGTGCACAGGGACCTGCCCGACATGTTGATAAAATCATCCAGGAGATTTTGCAAGAGCTGAAACACTGAACCTGCTCTCTGAGACCTGGCCTGCATCGCATGTGTTGGATAGAAGAGAGTAGGTGGCCCGGGGTCCTGGACGTGGGGTAGCAAGACATTCGGTTCTTGGTATTCAGGCAACATGTATTCCAAAAACAGCTGTTGAGACTGGGCTGCAGTTAGCCTATAAATGACTTTTTAAGTTGTTTTTTAAATTTTTAAAAGTTGTTTTTCGTTGTCATTTTGGACTTATTGGGAATAAAACAGGACCAGGAAGCCCTGGGGTTCTCGTGTGTCTCATTCAGCAGTATCACATTGCCGATTTGAATTTGCAGGTGCCATAGAACCTTTCCCAATAGTTAATGTGGGAGGCAATTGATAAAAATTGGCATTCCTGACAATAATTCACATACTAATGGATCAGGAAAAAAAATAGTCATTTAAAAACAATTTAGTTTAAAAAAGGTGCTCCTGAGTGGCTCAGTCACTTAAGTGCCTGACTCTTGATTTGGGCTCAGGCCATGATCTCGCAGTTTGCAAGATCGAGCCCCACTTTGGGCTCTGCACTGACAGTGCAGAACCTGCTTCAGGTCCTCTCTTACCCTCTCTCTCTGACCCTCCCCTGCTCGTAGACAGGCACACCCTCCCTCTCTCAAAAATAGACATTTAAAAAAATTACTTAAAAAAAAAAGAATAGTTGTTCACCTGTTCAAAATTGTTGAATATACAGAGACCTGTAAGTTCATTAACAGCAGCCCCCCTCACGCCCTCCGCCACCAGGGTAGTTAGGCTATCTGAAAAGGTTGGACGTGGACCGCTCTTTAGAGCTTTGCAGTGTGTGGGCCTCGTGCGTCACCCAGTACATGCACGTGTAAGGCGGGACTGCAGAGCTCAGGTTTAGGTAACAAGCCCTTGAGAATGTGCACACTCACGGGGTAGTGTGCACACTCACAGGACTGCTCACTGGGTAGTTGCCTAGGAAGGTTGTGCCACACACCCCAGCACTGCAGGACTTGAAAGGACCCAGAGACCACCCAAGTGATTCTAAATGGAAGCCAAATCCCTCAGCAAGTTTCTTTTGGGGGAGGGAAATTGTCTAAATCCAGGTCTTTTGAGGATCGATTTAATTTTTGAAAGCAACCAAACTTCACTCGAAGCCAGATCTAGATTCTGAATAAGGTAAACGGTCAGGATGGACAAGTGAAAGCTCAGGTGGGGCCATAAAATGACAAAACTGGTTGCCTCTAGTGACCCACAAAGTGGTTCTGATAGATTAATTCCAAAAGCACCTAAAGAACCCCAGGCTCCTCACATTACTGCTGTGGTCACAACCTCTCTGAGGGCGGTGGAAAAGCTCATGTCAGATCTTTAAAAATGTTCATGCTTTTTGGCCCAGAAATTCAATTTCTAGGAATTTATCATAAGGAAGTTATTGAGATGGTATGCAAAAATTTAACTATCTGAGAGCTTGATGCAGTGTTAATAACAGCTTAAATACTGGGAGTGTCCTAAATGTCCAACAGTAGGGATTGGTTGGGAAGGGCCTATAAAGTCAATATACCGTGCAGTCATGCAAAATAATGCTACCAAAGTGTTTTTATTGATAAGGAAAACTGCTTACATTCAATGAAAAGAGCAGGTTATAAAACAGTGTGAAGATATGATCCAGGGTAAAGTACATACATATCGGGAAGGAATAGAAAAGCGTAGGGAAAGACATTAGACCAAGTAGTAAATGGTGGATGGGCCTGTGAATATTTTCACACTTCTTTTTGCTCGTACCTCTTCTGATTTTCCTGTAATGAAAATAATTTTTGTAATAAAAATATAATAGACATCACAGAGAGGAAAAAGATGTGCTACCATCCTTAAGGAGGAATTATGATGAACCTATTTTAGTTTGTTAGAGTTCTTATAGCAAAATACCACAAACTGAGCGGTTTAATCAACAGAAATGTATCTTCTCACAGTTCTGGAGGCTGGGAGTCCAGACTCAAAGTGCTGGCAGTTTTGGTTCTTTCTGAGGGTGTGAGGGAGACTCTGTTCCAGGCCTCTCCATGGCGTCTGGCGGTTTGCTGGCAATCGTTGATATCCCTTGGCTTCTGTTGTATCACTTCAATCTCTGCCTTCCTCTCCACAGGCTGTTCTCCCCGTGTGTGTGTGTGTGTGTGTGTGTGTGTGTGTGTGTGTGTGTGTCTACATCCAAAGTTCCCCTTTTTATAAAGACATTAGCTGTATTGGATCTGGGCCCACTCTATTCCGGTGGGGCTTCATCCTACTTAGATCTGCAGTGACCCTGTTTTCAAATACGGCCACATTCTGAGGTATTGGAGGTTAGGATTTCAACATAGAGATTTGGGGAGTGGGGGGACACAATTCAACCGGTAATAGTACCCCAATGAAATAGCCATGCCACTCCCACCCAACTGCAAGTACTGCTTACCCCCCATCCCAGCCTGTGCCAGCTGCTGTCTATAATACGAGCATGAGCCAAGACAAGGGGGTGGGGAGGGGCCACCGACAGCCCTGCTCAGTTTTTCTGGAAACCTAAAACTACTCTTAAAAAAAATTAAGTCTGTTAATTTAAAAATGAAGACCAAAAGATATGTCACAAATAATGAAATTTGCAAGGAATCCCACTGTCAGCTACCCAAAAGGGGCCTTTGGCAGACGGAAGTTGGGGAAACTGCAAGAGTTAGCCCTTTTCCAAAGGCAGTTGAGAAGACACAGATGACCAAAGTGTGTCCCAGCAGGATCTCCAGGATTCAAACAACCCTGGCCGCTCACACCTATCTCAGACTCAACAAAGCCCTTCTAATGGAGCTTTCAGCGGGTGGGGGGTGGGGGAGGGGAAGGAGAACCAAATTCTTATTCAAAGAAATAACAATTTGGAACGTGCACAAGAGTGTCAACAAGTTATGTAGATCTTATCAGCATTGCATTTTGGGTGCCTCCCAGCGATCCAGGAGGCTCCACCAGCCTGTCCGCACCGTTCAGCATCCCACGCACGACAGGCAGGCGTATCCACACCTCGGGAGGCGGACCGTGGCCAGGCCTGCCTCCCTGGGGCCCCAGAGAGTGCACGCGTTCTCCCTCCTCCCAGAATACCACCGTACCGTCCCCTCTGCACGCATGAGTGTCTTGGGCCCACTTCTCTGCTCACATCCTGTGACTTGGTTGGGGCTAGATAGACAATTGAACACCTTTATGCTAACTTTGGGAGAAAAAAAAAAAAGAGTACCCAACTTGGGAAACTCCGATGTTGCCTTGTCTGAAGGAAGAGAATGTGTAGTTTCAGTAATGTGAGGAGAAAATTATAATAGTCAAAATATAATATATATATATAACATATATTATATATATATGTATATATATGTAAGTCAAACTATAATAGGCTTCTAGTAGGTGCTTCAACATTTGCAGGTAAAAGCTTTGGGATTTTATAAAATTATGGATGAGGAATAAGGCATGAGACTTTGGAGAATCCCCTCCCCACTTCATCCCTCCCCAGAAATAAGGCCCTCCGTAAGCAAGCGTATACATTGTTTCATGATAATATAGCCTTTCAAATGTAATTTTGCTAAATGATGCAAAAAAGCATTTATTTAGACCAATGAAAATGATAGTCTTTACTATACATCTCAGCTTTCTTTTACAATTACCTGTTTATTAACATTGAAATCAGTGAATGGACCTCCTTGTTTGTGTGTTTGTTTTCATTTTTAGGCAGCTTTAAGTGCCTTGAAACAATTTTCTGAACAAGGACTGGACCCAATGGAAGGGGCAATGAATATTGAAAAAGTTTCTCTTGAAAAGTGAGTAAATAAATCTTCTGCCATATTCTTACATTTCTAATTTTGCATCTGTACAAAAAGAATAAGATATAGATAACAATAACAAAAACCCTCAAGACAATAATATCTGTATCTTACAAAATTATTCATATTACAATTAAATGTAAATAAATGAGAACAGTATATATGGTCATTTTCATTCCCCAGAATACATCTGTGAAAGTTTTAATCTCCGAATTGATCATTATTACTCCATTTTAATGCCTTTCTTGGAAGTACTTATGTGAGTTTTGCTGACCATAGAGACTGGCACAACTTTTAAAATACTGTTTTTACTTCATACTGTTGAGGTTTCTTCTGTCTAAACCTTTCCTTACGTAAAAACTTTCACACTCCTGCTAAGTTGCAGGCGCAAGAGAGAGAAAAGAAAAAGAAGTCCAGAAGAGGTAGCCCCTCCCCTTGACGGCAGTGTTTTCCACATTGTTCTAGAAACACAAGCACCCATTGCCACAAAAGTGTGGCGCCAAGGGCGGCAAAGGCAAGAATGTAGCTGTAGCAAGAATTTCTGAAATCCAGCTCGTAGCTTTCTTATGATATCGAGCGTCAGGTCTTTCTTACCTGAGAGACTGAATTTTAGGTCTCTCCAGAGGCCCAATTTATACTAAAGAAATGGAAAGCAATTGCATTTACATGGAAGAATCCAAATTCTTTCCAAGCCCTAAAAATCTCAGGTGAGATTTCAAAACACCCAAAGGAGGTAACGTTTTTTAGAATGAAAACAAACAGATAACCCAGGAAGTGAAAACCAGACATCGATCCTCCGGTTAAATAAGCATACCCCCAAAAGAGCACTTGGTCATTAATATGTAAGAGGTGAGAGCGTGAGAAGAAAGCATTTGGTAAACAGACGCGGTATTTTCTGTTGTCTATAGATTGGCAACCATTTATAAGCTAATTTAATCAAAACCATTTCCACATGATCTCATCAGTAGACTATCTGAACATAAATATTGTTGTTTCACTTTAAAATGTCACTTTTGTGGTGACCTTTGAATCCTGTGTGCCATCTGCTAATAAACATGTCTGAAGACGTGCAACCCTGGACCTTCAGCTCTTGTTAATGTATTAATCTTCCAGACAAGCCCAGCATCTGGGAGAGAAAGCGGACAATAACCAGACACACCCGGGCTCCATCGCTCAGGACTGCAAGAAATCAAAGTCGGTCATGTAGCGGCTCCCAGAACCACGGCTGCCACCACATCCTTATAAACCTGTCAGCACGCATGAGGGTGTCTGTGTTCAAGGAAATGAATGACTAATACCATTATTTGAGTCTCATGTGAAGACAACACTATTCTAACACAAGAGATAATATACATAGTCCTGTTTATTCAACTGGGGAAAAATAAAACTTTGAGCATTTCCCTCGGAACTTGAGATCAGATCATAACTCACTTGCCCAGAGGCAGGAGAAATCTGATGCTGCTACTGGAGCTTACAATAACAATTAATGAAAAGTGTTAGAAAGAGAGGTAAAAATTTTAAATGATTAATAGAGAAATTGGGTTTGGTTCCGTTGTTATGATTGTTTTGTCGTGGAGCTTGTGTTCAGTTATATTCTCTCTCTCTCTCTCTCTCTCTCTCTCTCTTTCATTTTAAATAATGCTTGACAATTCAAAGATTAACCAATGATGTGCTGTGGAATGTGATGGTCGTTGTCTTCATATAGAGTCACACAGTTTCTCTTTTTATGCAGGTATTTGTAATCTTCATCCTGTATCAATATGAATGACTTTAAGGCGCACGCCTCAAAGATGTATGCAAACAAACGAGGTTTAAATCAGGTCAGATGCTTTATTTAAAATATGAAATCATGTTAGGAACAACTAGTTTCAATATACTCCAGGAATTAAAAACACAAAAACAGCGGGGGGGGGGGGGAAATAAAACAGTTGTGGGTTTTGAGCTCCATCAGACTATTAGCCACTGAGGAGGCGTCTTGCCTCCAGTGACCGTTTCTCCAGATTCCACGTTCCGTGGTGGAACTCGCACCCACCCTCATCCGTGTGTCATAGCCACTCACTGTTTGCATCAAGGGTGTTTTTAAATAACCGCCTCTGGACTCGGGACGGTGAGGAGGATCCAAATACATAATGTACATGGCGGGGAAGGGAAAGCCTGTCGGAGGAGCCGCGAGAGTCTTGCCAGCTTGTAGCCAGCCACGCTCTGGACCAGCATGTTGGAATCCAGCGTGCAGCGAATGCAGTAAAAATGTGGTCGGTTTCTGTGTGAAGCGTTGTCATTGTTGTCCTTTCGTTGCCTGGCTCGCCGTCCCTCACGTATCACCCCGGCGAGACCCGTCCCGAAGGCCGCCACCCAGCCCCGTCATCCCGCTCGGCGGTGGCTTGAGAGCGCCGCCCGGCTCGTCGCGCCACCAGCCGTTTCTGCGAAACTGCAGAGCGGCCTCCCGGGTGACCAGGCGCCGGGTTCCCGACCAGCGCGCGTCACCTCATTGTTCGGCCTTTCTCCGTATTGATTCGCAGACGTTGCGCAATGAGAAAACACCCCACGGCCTAACTGACAATAGGAATATGGTTATGTAAGATCTCATAAGCAAAACCAGCACAGATCATGCTCCGGCTGACTCACACGCGACTGGAGAATAAACAAACAGCAACATAAGGAAATAACTCGAAGGTTGTTTTTAACGATTCCCAGGTGGGGAAGTCCGCCAGCGTCGGGAGGGCCGGCGCCCTTGGAGGAAGTAGGTTTTGTTAACCCAAAGCCGGGTCCTTGTGGAAACCGGCACGTTGGTAAAGCTGGGGTTCCCGAGGGAAGCCGAGCGGCGCGTGCGCCCTGCAGCCCCGCGCCAGCGCGCGGAGAGCCCCGCATCCTGGCCTCAGAAGGGGACGGGCTGTTTCCTGTGCTCCGCCTCTTGCCACCCGAGGGGCCCAGGCCCTCCGCCGGGTGCGCAGCAGGCCCGCAGCACCACCGCGGGCAGGGGCTTTAAAGTACATCTCCAGGGGCGCCTGGGTGGCTTAGTCGGTTAAGCGTCTGGCTTCAGCTCAGGTCATGATCTCGCGGTTCGTGGGTTCGAGCCCCGCGTCGGGCTCTGTGCTGACTGTCCGCTCGGAGCCTGGAGCCTGTTTCAGAGTCTATGACTCCCTCTCTCTCTCCCAAAAAAAAAAAAAAAAAAACATTAAAGTAGATCTCCAGTTTACCAAACACAACAAACACGGGCTGCCTCCTGCAGCCCGCGGTCAGAGCAACGCCAGGGCCGGCAGGGCTGGGGGACAGTGATGAGCCCAGGGAACAAACAAGCTAATCAGTTCTCACAACCCACTTCTCGGAAACACTTAGCTCTCGAGCTCTCCGACGCGAGCCCTCCGCAGAGCTGAGGTTATTCCCAGCACAGCAGAGCCGTGGTGCGCGCGGGAGATGTACGTTTGCCTCGGATCTCAAGTTCAGTGGTGGGATATTTGTTTAAAATTCCATCCCACCTCCCTGCCCGTAGAGCCCAGGAGAGCCTCTGGACATTTGGTCCGGAACACAGCCCTGCCTGGGAACCCTCTGCGTTTTCTTTGGGTTGGACCAGCAGTGCAAATGTTGGGTGGCCTGCAGACGCTTGCGGGAACCCGCGACGATGCTCCGAGCTCCTTCCAAAGCGCAGTGTTATATATCATTGGAGGGGAAGCCATTAAGTAGATTTATTGAAAGAATGTTTCTTCAGCACAAGGAGATCTTTTTGGTGAAAAATGGAACTCATTATTCTTTAAAGGACACAGATTGACTTATCTCCTTTATCAATTACAGTGTCTGCTTTCAGCTTTTCTCAATCAGCAATGGGCTTTGTAGTCACTTCCCAGCGCGGAGGCCAGCGTGCTTTATGAAAAAGGTTTGTTTTTACATTTTAATTGGAAATATAATATTGCACTCTGGAACCCTGACCATCCCTTTCCAGCACAGCTTGCCAAAGGTCGATGGTGAGACACCAGCAATCAGGCGGTGACAGGGTATTATTCCTCCCTTTCCTGGGGTGATGTACCCCGGTTCTCCGGGCGTTCTTCTCCCCGGCAGACGTTCTCCGCAGTGAGTTTTGTTGTTGCTGATGAGAGCTTCAACCAAATTCCTGCACCACAAAATAAAAATAGATGAATGAGAAACTTAATGTATTATACAGAAGTTTTCAGGACTCCCAGCGACCTTGGAAATGGAGTCCGGACCCATTGGTTGGTGTTGATTCCCCGTGTGTTCTGTACCTTTTAATGTCCAAAGGCTACTTGTTATCGCTGTGGCCAAGGATGATAGAAAACCTACCAGGTTTGGGCGCCTGGGTGGCTCGACTTCGGCTCAGGTCATGAAACCACGGTTGACGGATTCGTGCCCAAGTCAGGCTCTCTGCTGTCAGCGTGGAGCCTGCTTCCGACATTCTGTTCCCTTCTCTCTCTCTGCCCCTCCCCCATCTGTGCATGCTCTCTCTCTCTCTTTCTCAAAAAATAAACATTTAAAAGAAGGAAGGAAGGAAGGAAGGAAGGAAGGAAGGAAGGAAGGAAGGAAGAAAAAGAAAGAAAGAAAGAAAGAAAGAAAGAAAGAAAGAAGGAAGGAAGGAAGGAAGGAAGGAAGGAAGGAAGAAAAAGAAAGAAGGAAAAGAAAGAAAGAAAGGAAAAAAAGAAAGAAAAAAAGGAAGGAAGAAAACCTAACAGTTTTGCACAGAGCTAAGAAGTCATTAGTGGCAAAATCATATATGAATTTGTCTTTGAGTTTCCCCTAACTTACCCTACCATAGCATAGGTACCTGATGAATGTATAAATGATACATTGAATACATGCAAAAATGGATAAATGAATAAGGTTCCAAAGGGACAGATAAGCCTGTTAAAGAAAGAAACTTTAAATCTCACAGCTTAACGTGACACAGAGCTAGTCACTCGTGATAATGTTCGGCATTCCCACTGATAGCATGATAGTACCTTCAGCCCCAGGGGCACTGTGGCATTTCTTTCTCCTTTTAAAAAAATTTTTATTTTTTAATGTTTATTTACTGAGAGAGAGTGAGAGAGAGAGGCATGAGCCAGGGAGGGGCAGAGAGAGAGAGAGGGAGGGAGAGAGAGAGAATCCCAAGTAGGCCCATGCTGGCAGCACAGAGACTGTCGCGGGGCTCCATCTGACGAACCATGAGATCATGACCCGAGCTGAAATCAAGGTTCTGACGCTCAACTGACTGAGCCACCCAGGCGCCCCCCAACAGTGGCATTTCTTAATCAAAAGCATGATGAGTCCAAAAAACCCCCTCCCTTCAGAGGACTTTGGACACACAGAGACCCAGTCTCCTGGCCCCTATCTTCCCATTTCTGCATTTATATCCCTTCCCTAGGCTGGCAGATTTAATCCCAATCCTTAACACCCAGATACATTCCTACATTTCCATAATCACAGATACGTGTCTTAGGAGGAGGGACCTTGTAATATATGGTTCAAAGCAAAGACTTCCCTAGATACTGTCAAACCCACTGTCTATTTCTGCCAGACACCACCCTAGTTCAATCTCACCTTGCCAAGACTCATGTAAAAAGTATCTCGCTGGAGAAGCTCCCTTCTGTGTTCTAACCTCTTAACATAACTAAAAGCTTTTGGATCCCCAGCGTGCTCTGATGTATGCTGGGAATGCAGAAAAAAAATAAACAAATGAAACTACTTCCCTCTAAAGGACCCACATTCTAGCTGGAGGGTAAGACCAACAAGGAAATGAGCACAGAACGGGGAGCATTTTGTTCTCACAATCATCACACCGGAGCTAGTTGCTCACCTGCCTGTCTCCGTCGGTCACTCACTCCTTCCCGCGCTCATCATACATGCTTCAGGCAGCGTGCTCTATTCCGGTGACACTCAGAAAGCCACCGTCTGCTTTCACTCTAGTAGTGTCTTATCTCCCCTCCACCCCACGCAACGTCCCCTGACAGCCCCACCCCCAGCCTCAAATATGCATACACCAGATGAAGAAGCTCGTCAAATCCCCCTGCACTGAGGAGGCAGACCGCCTGAACTGACACCTCATCCTATCTGCTGGCCTGGGAGGAGCAAATATTTAGTGAATAGAGGAATGACCCTAAAAGTCCTGCCACAATGGATTTGCCAGTCTAACTGGATCGGCAGTGACCTGGATGCATAGATGGAAAGGTCTGGCCGATTAGATGGAATCTCCTGCCTGGGAAGAAACTTCTAGTTCCACTTCTGTTAATGTGGGGCCTTGTTGAAGTATTTAACATCTATCTCCAAATTTCAGCTTTTAGTAGGAGTGAGAATATGCAAGAGTCTGTGGCCTATTTTTTTTAAGTTTATTTCTTTATTTTGGGAGAGACAGAGACAGTGCAAGTCAGGGAGAGACAGAGAGAGAAGGTGAGAGAGAGAATCCCAAGCAGTCTCCATGCTGCCAGTGCAGAGCCCAATGTGGGGCTCAAACCCACAAAGCCACAAGATCCTAACCAGAGCCTAAACGAAGAGTCAGACACTTAACCGACTGAGCCACACAGGCACCTCTGGCCTATTTTTTAAAGTGCACAAATTGTTAAAGTAAAGACAATCTTTCAATCAAAGTCACTGAGCATAGATAAAGAGCCACGGTCTAGAAGTCAAGCATCTAAAGACCTGGTCCAGCCACAGATGTGATCCTGGCAAAGGAACTAGACTTGCCGAGCCTCAGTTTCCACATCCATAAAATGATCACCCCTAAGACATTACAGCTCTAAATCTATATTACCATTCATACTTCTATTACTAGTGGTATGGTTATATTCGAATTTGGTGTCTAATGTATGGATTTTTTTAATCAAACATCTTTAAGCAAAATGCCACTCCTACCAATTTGCAGTCCGTTGGTTGTAAGTTATAGAAACCTATTCACACCAGCAATGGAAAACTTGTTTTAAAGGTATAGAGGTGTTTCACAGACCCTAAGGGCGGAAATGCAGACACAAACTGGAGCCAGGAAGTAGAAGGCTGTGGGGAAACCAGGAAGCTCTCTTTCTCCCGGTCTCTCAATTCCCCTCCTCCCGCCGAATGTCTGAATCATCTCTCCCCGCAGCAGCTCCTGCTTCTCAAGTACACATTTCAGACAACATGGCTATCAATAGAACCCAAGTGTACAGCCATCTGATGAAACAATGAATCTCTCTTTTGATTTCATTCCTCAAATCATAGGAAGGAACCGCTGATTGGCCCACCTTGAGCCAGGTGTTCACCTCTGGCCCACGTTGTACAAATATGGCCGCCCTACTGTACCCTTATGGAGCAGGGTAAGTGGTCATCAGAGAAGAATCACTGTTTAATGAGACAACCCAAGAGATCTGCTCTGACTACTTCCCAGGGGGCAAGGCTCGTTATAATCATGTGCTAGTTCTTACTTTCAGTGTAAACAATGAAGCTTAAATAACTAACAGTCTCCCAAATGTCATAGATTGGTCTCAGGCTTGTGAAGGTTGTACTGTTTTGTTTGGTTTTGTTTAATCCTTTCAAGTCTTCAGTTTCAAGGGTCTGATGAACCACAAAGCTGTCCTGAATGAGTCATAAAACTACCTAGGAGAAAAAATAAAAAACTTTCCAGGGATCCCAATTAGTATACTTTTAAAAGCCTCCTTTCCTTCAGCACACATGATGAGAAATTTAGGCAGTAGGTGGGTCATCCGTCCTCAGGGATTCCTATGGAACCAGAAGACCAGAGGCCATTTCCCAGCTTTTGTTATCCTGAGAGTGTTTTAACTGTAAAGGAATTTCTGATTTTTGCAAAGGAGGTGGGTAGAGATAGAAATAATCTTGGTCTGATTTTCTTTCTAATTTTACTCACAAGTTTTCAAGAGGGCCCAAAGAAGAGAGATTTGGGAGTGGGAGGAGGCAGAAAATAGGATCAGAAATTTGCCTTCAAAAGTCAAGTGGGTGAGAAAGCCATGCTGCATTGGAAAAGAATAAGGAAATGGGAAGTTCTGGAGAAGACATTTGTGACCAGAACAGACTGTGTTCCCTACAGGTAAGTCTTTAAATGCCTGCCTTTTGCCTGTGGAATGAGCAGTCAACATCCTCTATTTCCCCTTGAACCTGCCCCTAAATCTTCTCTATGGGTAGTAATTTTCCAGAAAGGTGTTTAGTCACTGGTCTTTCCTCATCCTCTGAGTGAAGAGGAAGGAACTAGATCTCTCACCAACTCAAGATGATTATTGAGCTACAGGCAAAGCCCAGGCCTCTGAACTCCAAGGAGAATTTGACCCATCGGTCATCTCTGGTATCAGAGAAGGTCAGGGCCTCTGTTTTTGCCTGGAACCAGAGTCGCTTCCACAGTCATCACAACACAATGCGCAAAGGTTGTTTGAGGGCTCGGGTCCATGACAGCCTCTGCTTCTGTCTTAGAAGAAACCACTAGCCTGAAAATGTCTGGCCTAACGTATCTTGCCTTCTGGTTTCTAACCTTAACCAAATTCCACCCTATTAGTCGATTAGCAAATACGGAGTTAGTCTTGTGGGGAACCAACTGAAGCTTAAAGGTCTCTACCTTCAAAGAGCTTCCAGTCCAATTGGGAAGATGAGATGGCAACAAGATACTGAGAGAAAGTGCAAGAGAACAGATACAGATACACTTCATTTGGAATTGATTTCAGCCTCTGCTGCTCCCACAATGCTTATAGGAAGCATCGTGAGGAAACTCAGGCTAACAAGCCAGGTTTTAATATTAGAAAGAAGATCTACCTTGGATTCCTGCTCCCCTGGGTCTGATGATCTGGGCTGGCCAGCCTATAACCAAGGTGATGTGGGAATCCATTTTGCATGTTTCCTTTTTCTGGGGTGAATCCCTGGGATAGATGAAGCTTTATGAGCTACCATCCCCTCTCTAACCACTACCTTCACCACCTACAACCTTCCTAACTACTGATTTATAATCTTGATCCACCTTTTACCAAGAAAGCTGTGCTGGGTTTGGTTAAGAATCAGGATTCAGGAATCAGACTGCCTACACTCATCTCTTGGCTTTTCCACTAACTTTTTGTATATATTTAGGTAAGTTACCTTAACTTTTCCAAGCCTCACCTTCTTCAGCTATAAAGGATGGCAGTGTTGTTATGTGGATCAGATAAATTAATTTTTATGAGTCAATACATGGAAAGTGAGCTGTATGTGGCACAGAACAAGTACTCAATAAACATGAGTTATTATTGACCAAGAGCCAATCAATCAATTAATCAATAATTATTGATCAACTCCTGTGTGCCAGATACTATAAGTGCTGAGAAGAGAAAGAGGCCAAGATGAATCAGGTATAGCCCTGTTTTGCATCAAGAGATTTTGGTTTCTTAAAGACAGCTATAAAATATGCACACAAATAAATGTTACCCTAGACTGCATAGCCTCAGAGACCTAGGGCTAGGAGCATCAACAGGAAGCCCCTATGACCGACTCAGACAATAGGATCATCTATGAGATGTCTTCTCTATAAAGCCTGTGACTCCTAATGCCTCTTGAGACTTGTTTGGTGAGAATGACCCACAGTTCAGAGAGTGATTTCTGACAAAGGGATTACACATTCCTCACACACCTCCTGATGCATCTGTTTCTCTAGACTCCTCAGGGAAGCAGGAGGAGATGGCAGAAGACATCTACCAGTGACCCAGGAAGGTATATAAAGCCCCAGAAGTCAGGGAAACCAAGGCTGGTAAGGTGACTTTGAAACATTAGACCAAACCTGGGCCTGGCTTATGTTGGTATAAGTTTCTAGAAGGTAAAGAGGAAAAAAAACCAAACAAACTGTAAATAACCCTGCCCCTCCTGGCCATAATGGGAAAAGCAGCTTATTCCTTCTGTTCTATCTGGTTATAAGTATACCAGTGCTACCATGGTCCTTTTATATCTTTTCTTCCCATTTCACCCCGAGAAAGAGAAGAAGAGGCAAGGAAGTCTCATATAGTGGATAATAAAAGTTATTTACACTGGAGTTGAGGTGATAAGGGTCTGAATGAGGGCAGTAGCAGTAGGGAGGGAGAACAGGAAGCATAAAGACAGTAGATTCCACAGGCTCTAGTCACCAAATGGATGTAGGGGGAAAGTGAGGGAGTTTCATCCAGGCTGGCTCCAGTGCTCTGGTCTAGGAAGCTGGGTAGACGGCAGTACCGATCATTAAAACAGGGAATACAGGAAAAGAGCAAGCTGTTAATAAATTCGGTTCTAGACTTGCTGAGTCTGATGTGCCTGCAGGCCACCCAGAGAAAGATCCTCAATTGGCAACTGAGAATGTAGTATCAAACATCAGGAGAGACATTTAAGTGGAATGGAGGTGTTTCTGAGTAATAAGCATATGGGTGGTAATTAGTGGTATGTAAATTAACAAGATCCTCCAGATAGAGCCTGTAGAATAAGAGGAAAGGTCAAGGCAAAGCCTTGGGAAGTAGAAGTAGGCTGAGAAAGAAAAGCTCATCCAGGAGTCTGAGGAAAAATTGAAGTCGTAAGAAAAGCATGGCCAGGGGGAGAATGCGATGGGCAGAAGTGTCAGCTGCCACAGTGAGGAAGTGAGAGACCAAAAACAGAAAGCAAAAAGCCCTTAAGATCTGGCATCAGGGGGCGCCTGGGTGGCTTAGTCGGTTAAGCGTCTGACTTTCCGACTTTCGCTTAGGTCATGATCTCGCGGTTTGTGGGTTCGAGCCCCGCGTCGGGCTCTGTGCTGACTGCCAGCTCGGAGCCTGGAGCCTGTTTCAGTCTGTGACTCCCTCTCTCTCTGACCCTCCCCTGCTCACGCTGTCTCTCTCTCCTAGAAATAAATAAAAAAAAACATTAAAAAAAAAAAAAAAAAAAGATCTGGCATCAGGAGGTCATGGGTGACCTTTGACAATCTTGTTCGGAAAGGAAGAGAAAGAAGACACAAGGAAGGGCAGCCTCATTTTCCTTTTGAAGGGCTAGCCAGCTTCTCAAGCAAAATCCTGAGTCCATTTTCTCCTGAATACTTCACATACTATGACACGAGATATGAGGACTGTAAACTGGTACATCTTTTCTAGAGAATACTTTGGCAACACGTATCCAAATACTTGGTGAAGAAAGAGTGCTGTCCACTCGCCATGCAGAGATGGTGTCTGCTTGGGCATTGTCAGGGCAGTAAAAGGAGGCAGTACCAATGTGAGCCCGCACACTAGTAAGTCTCATGCAGATCAGTGTGCTCTCCAGTGGCCTGTCCCTAGGGAGTGTGCCGGCTGCCTCTGCAGATGGAGCAGCTGCCACTGGGCATTGGGTGGCCAGCCTATAGATGCCACCCCACAGAGGTGCTCCCAGTTGGAAGCCCCCCCCCACCTTGGCAGTAAATGTCTGTTGTTCTGGTAGGCTTGTGGTCTTAGCTCTGCCTGCTTTTATTTGCCTTCTGAGGATAGGGCTTCTGCTTCAAAAGAAGAGCCAGGAAGCAGAGGGTATTGGTTTAATTTTCATTCATAGCTGGCCTTGTGTGGGGTTCCTTGGTAAGATCTGTGTAGGGGACCAAGGCTGTGAAGATGGAGCTGGGTGGGCACAGACTGGGATATGTTGTCTTATATGGAAAGGCTATGATTAGGTGTTAGTGGTGAATTAAAGCTGGCTATAAAATGTCTCTCTCACTAGTGAGAAGTAGTTTACTTCCCCTCCTCTTGAATCTGAGCTGGCGCTGTAATTGCTAAATCAATAGAATGTGGTAGAAGTGACATTGTGCCAGTTCCAGGCCCAGGCTTCTGGATCAGGCTCCTGCTTCCTCTCTCTTGGGCCACTCTCTCTTCTGCCTCTCACTCTTGGAACCTGGTCAGCATGCTGTGAGAAACCCAAGCCACACAGAAAGACCACATCTGGTCAAGCCCTAGCTGAGCTCCGAACCGACAGCCAACAACAACCACCAGCTATGTTGAAGGCCATCTTGGATGTTCCAGCCCAATAAAGCCTCAGATGGCCACTACCCCGGCCACCACCATGTGGAGCAGAAGTTCCCCAGCTATGCCCATTCAATCTGTCAACAGCACTGTGAGAAATCATGCATGGGTTGCTTTTGGTCACTAAGTGTGGGATGGTTTGTTATGCAGCAGTAGGTAACTGGAACAGTTTTCATTTATAGTTTCCATGGACTTGAACCCAATTGCTGGGTAAAAACTGGCAAAGGCAAACCCTAAATTAGTCATTATCTTCCATCTCTGCTACACAGACTCCTTTTCACCATCCCTTGCAAGTAGCAAGACAGGACTGGAGCTCCCTTTTTCCTCTGTCTCCTTGTGGTAGATGTACACAGTGGACTGAATGTCTCAGGTGTGGGGCCGGGGTACAGAGGGACTGGGAAAATCCAACTGGACAAGAAGGGGTCTTCTCCAAATGAGTGAGCAGAGCCACTTGGGATTGAGGCCATTTTTACACAGACAGTTGAACACACCATTCATTTTTTTTTCTAGTTAGCCTCCACAAGAGAGGGCCAGATGCCAACATGAGGTGGGCCCACATCGCTAAGCTCCCATTCTTTCTTGCAGTGAGGGCTAATTTTAGTTACATGATATGACACTTGATCCCAATAACTGTGTGTTTGTGGCTTTCTTCAGTACCACTGGTTCAAGTCTCCCAGGCTCTGCTCCTGTGAGTCCTGCTTCTCCCTGCAGCCTCCTCTAAAGCCTCTGGCTGACGTCAGGCCTGAGCTCAAGGATACCATGGCCCACTATCTTATGGCCTTGACTATTACTGCAGCTGCATTAACTTTTCCCCAAAATCTCAGTCATAAGCTTCTCAGGGACAGGGGCCCTTACTTGGTTTGGATTCTGCAGCCTGCTAGACAGATCAGGATAGTATGGCAAAAACCTGAAGTGTAGCCCTTTTTGTCTCCTGGGAGCCCAGAGTCAATGGCAGTTTGCTGGAGAGTGTGGTTCTGTAGACCAGACCTTTGAGCTTGAAACAAGAATGGCTCAGAAAGTTCTGAGTCAACTACCATGGCCAAAATTTCACTTTTCTTACTGGGTTGTGATCATTCTTTTTTTTTTTTAAATCATTTTTTTTAAGTGTTTTTTATTTATTTCTAGGAGAGAGAGAGAGAGATAGACAGCGTGAGCAGGGGAGGGTCAGAGAGAGAGGGAGTCACAAACCGAAACAGGCTCCAGGCTCTGAGCTGGCAGTGAGCACAGAGCCCAATGCGGGGCTCGAACCCACAAACCTCGAGATCATGACCTAAGCGAAAGTCGGATGCTTAACTGACTAAGCCACCCAGGCGCCCCTGTGATCATTCTTAATAAGCATGCTTAGACTCTTCAACTCAAACGAATTCATTAACAGCAGACAAAATTTTCCTAAAGCTCATACTAGTGTTATAACTCTCTGCATTTCAGATTTAAAGTAATTTCCAGCATGATGGTTATATTGTTCTCATATTGTCAAGAACATAAATGATAGCAGGAAGATCTTATTATAGAAAAAAAATAAAACTAAACAAGGTGGTCTGTGGTGAGTTATCATGTATGGAATTAATTTCACATCCAGGTTTGGATGATCTCATAAATTGTTCTTTTGGTTGGCAGTTTCACCCTAGTCTGATAGATTGAATTATTTCCTTGTAATTCAGACCCCCTGTGTAGTCTGTAACGAAGAACACATTGTGTATCTTGGCTAGCCTGGGGGTAGAGGACAGACACCCACAGTTGTCTAAGAGCCATCAGCACTGAGCTCAGCCACACATCCTTGAAGGACAATCAATGATATTGTCAATGGTGTATTGTTGTAATATCAGGGCGAGGGGGTGGAACAGAGGTGGGAGGGATTCCTAGAACACCGAGTCTGACACGCATGTGTTTACACTATGAAATCTCTTTCAGACAGTTTGGCCCAACACCCAGAGAACAATAGGACATCCCAAACTGTGGCATCTCAGAAAGACCGTGGCTCCAGAGGCTGTGGTGCAGAGGCCCGACCACAGAGTAATGGCGGCTGTGATCTTGTGTGAAGGAGCAGCCTTCACGTATTTGAAGGGCAAAAATAGTAAGAATCTGAGATCCTTCAAATCCAGTAGAGAGGAACAGAGAGCCAAGAGAATGAACTTCTAGAAGTAAAACTGCATAGCCAAGGTGTCTCCTTTTGCCCCTGCAGGGTGCAACAAAGCACCCTCCTAAGCTACATCCTCTTTCTTCTCGGGGGCGGGGGGGGGGGGATAAATTCTGCTAAGTTCACCCAGAACCAAGCCCTCCAAAGGATGACAGTGATGTGATTCCTTACCCCCAGGTCAGAGTCAGGCTCACTGCAGATATATTATTTACTTCCTCTGAAATTTGCAAATAAAACAGACATGGGCGATCTACTGCCCCATCAAATACTGTGGCAGTGATCCAGAAACCATCTTTGTAGCCAAACCCGGTGGCGCTGACCCTTCCTCCACGACCAGCAGCCACACTTCTGGGGGCAGCAGGGCCGGTGTCTCCAGCCTCACTAACAGCCTGGCTGACAGAGGAGCGGGTGCTGTGCTCCACTCATCTGCCCTTGTTGGGGAGGGAGGTGGCTCTGAAGGATTCTCTTAAGCAGCACTGCAGAAACGCAAACTTCATTCAGAGAGAAGCGCTCCATGGGACCACTGCCGTGTAGAGGTGACCAGCCTTCTCTGTTTGCCCAGCACGGGGGTGTCCTGGGACACGGGACTTGCAGTGCTAAAACTTAGAACACCAAGCGAACCAGGACATTGGGCCTCTCCCCTGCCGGCACTCATACCGCAGGAGCAGGGAAATGGAATCTCGAAGGTTCCCTCCAGCTGTGGGTTGCCCAGCCACCTAGGTTCTTTAGGCAACTCCACCATCCAACATGCCTAAAGCTGCGACTAGTGCTTCTGGGAGCCATGTGAGCTCTTTCAGCAAACCACATCTCCTAAAGCCAAATGAGAGGTCTGTGTACAGTGGGCCACGGAGCTGAGATGGCTCCCACCGTGGTTCTCCGTTACTTGTCAGAAGAGCATCTGGCATATATTTTCAACTTTTTTTTTTATCAAGGTTTTTAAAAATTCTAGTATAGTTAACATACCATGTTATTAGTTTCAAGTGTCCAGTATAGTCGTTCAACAATTCTATACATTACTCAGTGCTCATCATGATAAGTGTACTCATAATTCCCTTCACCTATTTCACCCATCCCCCCCACCTCCCCTCTGGTGACCATCAGTTTGTTCTCTATAGTTAAGAGTCCGTTTCTTGGTCTCTCTCTCTCTCTCTCTCTCATTTTGCTTTTGCTTGTTTGTTTTGGTTATTGAATTCCACAAAGGAGTGAAATCATGTGGTATTTTGTCTTTCTCTGGTTGACCTATTCCACTCAGCATACTACTCTCTGGCTCCATCCACGTCATTGCAAATGGCAAGATTTCGTTCTTTTTCATGGCTGAATAACTTTCCATTGTGTATATATACTGCATCTTCTTAGCTATTCATCTGTTAGTAGACACTTGGGCTGCTTCCATAATTTGACCATTGTAAATAGTGTTACAGTAAACATGAAGATGCACGCATCCCTTTGAATTAATGGTTTCATACTTTTTGGGTAAATTACCAGTAGTGCAATTACTGGATCATAGGGTAGCTCTATTTTTAGTTTTTTGAGGAACCTCCGTACTCTTTCCCGGAGTGGCCGCACCACTTTTCATCCACACCATCAGTGCACAGGGTGCCTTTTTCTCTGCGTCCTCTCCAGCGCTTGTTGCTTCTTGTGTTTTTTATTTTAGCCATTCTGACAGGTGTGAGGTGATATCTCATTGTGGTTTTGATTTGTATTTCCCCGATGATGAGTGACAATGAGCATCTATCGTTTCATGTGACTGTTGGCCATCTGCAGGTCTTCTTTGGAGTCATGTCTGTTCACGTGTCTGCCCATTTTTTAATGGGACTTTTAGTCCCACACAGAGGCCAGTTTGGAGCCTTGGCAACGCAAGTATGTTGTAAGATCCACGAGAATTGGTCAACAGATTTTACTCCTGCCTGAGGCCATCTGAGCGCCTTCATAGGTTCTGAGTCAGAGACCGAAGCTTCGTCCAAGATCGTGCCCTTGCAAAGTTTGGAAAAGATATGCAAATTATAAGGAGTGGAGACATCTGTTCTTGTCCTACCGGAAAAAGAATGCACAGGCTCCTTCTTGTCACGTGGGAGCTTCGAGCCACTGCCAGCCCACTTGAGCGGGTTGTTTCGTGGGCCAGGCTGCTGAGGGTAGAACATCGAGGGTGTTCTTTCTTAACTGCCTTGGCCCAAACCCTGCTTTTCCCGCCTTCCGAACTGCAGGTGTTGCGGGGCAGCGGGCAGGGCCCCCGAAGTCACTTTGGGGCACCTACGCAGCAAACGCAGGGCCCGCTTGGTCCGGGGCCAGAGGACTCCTGCTCTGTGCACTGCTGGGAAGCGAACCCCACTGGCTGAACCACTGAAAAGTCAAACTGCAGCTTCACCAGAGCAGCGTTGGAAAGGCACCCGATTTCCTGAACTGGAACTTCTCAGGAACTTCAAAATTCCACAGCTGTGTCTGGAGTTTTGGAGTATTGTTTGAGGCTAAAATTATTTGATAACCAAGCTCACCGAGCCCCAAAAGAGAAAGGGGGAGAACCTTTCAAAACCTGAACCGCTGTAGCCTGGCAGGCAACGATCTGAGCCCCAGACAAGCTGCCGCCTGTTGGATGCGTCTTTTCTCTCCAAGCCCTTCCAGGTCAGGCCGGCTTGTCCTCTCTTCCTCTTCTGGCCCCGTCCCCATGTTTCCTCATCTCCTCTCATCTAACGTGTCCACTCTCCCCCCTTCCCGTTCACCCCCCTTTCCAGGTGCAACTCCCATCCCGCTTCCTGCAGGAAGCCCTCCTGGATGCCTCAGTCTCTGCTGTCCAAATATAGGGCTGTGCTGGGCTGCCTCATTCATCCTCCCCTGAGCAGATGGGGAGATCCCTGTCCCTACGTGTGTCATCGCAATGGTGACAGGTGCATGTCTGTCACCATCATCTGACTCCAAGCTCTTTGAAGGCAAGGTTTACCTTTCATTTTCTAGACATGTCCAGCCACGTGTGGCCCTTAGGAGAAATTGAGTTGTGGTTGCTGATATCATTCGAGCACAATGAAACCCTGATTAAAGCCAAGTGACACATACATCTTCTCTGTGACCCAGCCATTCCAACCCTTAGTTGGAGAAATAAATGAGCACCAAAATGCCTGTACAAGAATGCTCACAGCAGCTTTATTTGTAACCACCAAAAACTGTAAACAACCCACGTGCCCATCAATAGGAAGTTAGATAAACATACAATGGATCATCCAAACGCATCATGTGGATGAATCTCAAATGCATTAAACTGAGTGAAGTTTTGCACACAACAGTCTGTGTTGCATGATTTCATTTACGTGAAGTTTGGGAACAGGTAAAGTCACCTGTGGTGAAAAGGGTCAGGACAGTGCATGAGCACCGGGGTGGCTCAGTCGGTTAAGCGTGCTACTCCTGGTTTCCATTCTGGTCATGAGTTTGAGCCCCACATCGGGGTCCCTGCTGACCGCGAGGAGCCCACTTGCGGTTCTCTGTCTTGCTTTCTCATCGCCCTTCCCCAGCTCGTGTGTGTGCGCTTGCGCTCTGGCTCTCACTCTCTGTCTCTCACCCCCTAAAACAAACAAACAAACAAAAACACATAAATAAACTTTAAAAAGAACAGCGCTTGCTTCTGGGGGGCGGGGGGCGCAGAATTGACTGAGAGCTGGGCACGAGAGAGCGCTCTGGGGTGAGGGGAGTGCTTTGTATCTTCCTAAGGGTTTAGGCTGCCCAGGCATATGCATTCGTCAAACCTCAAAACAACATACTTAAGGGTCGTGCAGGTAACTGAAGGTAAGTTTTTATCTCAAAATAAAAACATTAACAGATACCGGATATTACCGAGCACGTCGAAGGGGGGAGTGCACTGATGTCTGCAATTCACTTTGAAATGAGTCAGACAGGAAAGTGTACTGACGGACAGAGAGAGGGATGGACAGATAGACATGTGATGAAATAAACAGAGTAAAATAAAGCAGGACGAAAGTAAACAGTCGGTGCTGGCTGCCACCCAGTCCGCCGCACTCGCCCTTCGTGCGGCCGCCGCCAGGGAGGGCGAGCCGGAAGGGAAAACAGCTGCTCTGGCGGGGCTGGGGAGGTGGTGGTGTCCTCTGGGGCCAGCAGGTTTCTAGGGGCCCGGAGGAGGGTGGTGAGGTGGCCAGAGTGCAGCGGGAGCTCCTGGGAGGCTGTACGGGGAGGGGAGGGTGAGGCAGGGCCGCTGCGGGCTGGCTGGGAGCAGGTGGCCTCAGGCTTTGATCTCCAGCCTCTGGCCAAACGACTGCACCCGCCTTGGCACTACCAGGTACGAAGGAATGTTCAGCGACTGGCAGGCTGGCTGAGCTCACTCCGTTGCTCGGCCCACAGCCCTTGAAGTCCAGAGTCGAATCCGTGCTTCAAAGGACTATCTTTTCTTAGGAAACACTGATAATCCAAACCACATCTGTCCTCATCCCTCCCTTTGATAGGGTAACTGAGCTGGTAGATCAGAGGAGAGCCATAGATTTAGTCCATCTGGATTTCAGCAGAGGTTGCAAACTGGCAGCTCTCGGGCTGGACCCAGCCCACAGATGTGTTATGTGTTTTGCTTGGCCTCCCAGAGGCTTGGTGTTTTGTTTGTTTTTTTTCTAAAGTTTAGTTTAGTTGCCAAGGTTTTAAAATCACATAAGATCTAGATTGTCTGCATTTCTTGAAATATCGGAAGATCCAGCAACCACGGGCCCACATGATGATGGCAGGAATGAGTGGCAGTAGCCCCCTCAGAGGCTGGCTCCCATTCACTCCTCACCCCCGCTCACCCTATGGGCGTGGGCGTCCCAGCTCCTGTAGGTCATGCTGTTTGTGTAGACGAGAGAGAAGTCAAGGTCGGCTGATCATAGCACCGACCTTAATGCAATATTTACTGAGCACCTACCAAGGATGTTTGGTTTTGGAGACACAATGGAGAACCAGTGAATCAGTCCCTTTTCTAGAGGAACTTAGATTCTAGAAGAGTAGATGAGTGAAGAAGAAGGAGGAGGAGGAGGGAGAGGAGAAAAAGAAAAGAAAACAAAAAATTACAAATGGTGATAATTGCCACAAAGGGACAAAATGAAAGAGGAGACTGTGCAGGGGTAACGTGGGGTAAGGAGTGCCTGCCTCAGAGGGGGTGGTGGACCAGGCCCGTCCGGGGGGACTAAGTCCTGAAGGATGAGGCAATGTGGGGAAGACCATTAAGGGGGATGAAAGGCCTTCAATGGGGAAGTGCTTGGGTTCTTTCAGGAGCTGAGGGAAGCCAGCTATGAAAGGAACAAGATCGGTTTGGATAGGTGGCCAGGACTTGGAAGCCAAGTGAAGAGTTTAAGTTTCCTTCCGGGTGCAGTGGGAAGCCATCAACAATTGAAGGCAGGAAAAGAGACAGATTTCATTTGATAAGGTGGATCTTGTTATTGGTAAGGAATGCTACCCGTGGGCTCATCAGGAGGCCACCGTGGGCCAGGGGACACAGCGGCCGTGCTGCCAGCAAAGGGAAGAAGTAGATCCTGGTACACTTCGGAGACGTTCATTCAGAGTTGGTTTCAGGAGGAGGAGGCCCTGGAAATCCTATCAGGAGCTGCATCGGATAGAAGTTCATGGAGAGATTTAGACCAAGGTTGCCTAGGATCATTCCGCTCCACCTTGGCTCCTTCTAAAGTGTAAGATGTTTTCACGTGAATTATGGCTTCGCTTGAGAGCAGGATGCCACCTAAAGCAGTAAGCAGTTCATTGCAAACCGAAAATGTCCGAAAATTCACATAGATTTTGCATTCGAGTCCATAATGTATCTGTTTTGGGTCTTTAAAAAGATGTCAGTGACATAGCCTCAATAAACAAACAAACAAGAAAAAGACCAAAATATTCCTGCATCCTTGGATAATGCTCTCTTCAATGATTCCCAACCTTCGCTGCACATTGGAATCATTTGGGAAACTTTAAAAAATGCTTATGTCTGGGTCCGCCTCCCAGAGATACTGGCTTTCTTGTTCTGGATTGTGACCTAGGCATTGGGAGTTTTTAGATGTTTATTTATTTTTGAGAGAGAGAGAGAGAAAGAGAGAGAGAGGCATGAGCAGGGGAGGGGCAGAGAAAGAGGGAGACTAAGAATCCAGAATCTGAAGCAGGCTCCCAGCTGTCAGCATGAAGCCCGACATGGGCTCGAACCCACGAAGCATGAGATCATGATCTGAAGTCATGATCAACTGTGGCTCATGTGGCTCAACTGTCTGAGCCACCGAGGCGCCCCTAGGCATTTGGATTTTTAAAGCTCCCTGGTGACTCCAATATGTAGACATGGCGGAGAGCCACCCACTGATCTGGGACAGAGGTTCCCAAAGTGTGGTCCCTGGACCGCAGCAATGGCACAACGTAGAAACTTGTAAGAAATTCAGTGATTTGCCAGTCAGTGGCAGACTCCCCAGACGCAGCCTTCTGAAGGTAGAACAGAAGTGGGTATTTACAGTGACTTCTCCCACCATGCTGCCTCTCACAAGCTTGACAGGTCTGATGCCAGGACTCCTCTGAGAAGATAGACATAGGGTCCTGGGCTCTGAAGAATGGGGTAGAGGGTGAGCAAATTTGTCCTGTGAAGGGCCAGATACTAAATAGCTCTGTGGGCCACACTGTCTCTGTCAAAACTACTCAACTGTGCCACTTTGGCATGAATGCGGCCATAGGTGATATTAATGAATGAATGTAGCTGTGTGCCAATAAAACTTTATTTTAAAATGTAGATGTGGGACTGAATTTTGGCAGAGGACTAGGGTCCCGCTTGGGAGTGAGGTTCAGCCTAAGACTCTGGCCTGAGCCAGGCCTCCACTGAGTACCTACACCTTGTCGCCCCGCAGGAATTGTTCCCAGAGCCAGGATACCCCTTGTATGCTATCTCTACGCTGGAAGGGAGGGGGGCTGAGAGCCAGCTGGAGGGGGTGCAGATGGAGGTGGCGCAGATGGAGGTGGCTTTTCTGGCTTCTCCTCCTCACAGAGACTTTGTGGGGTGTGATTGGTGGGATCCCAAGGCCTGGTCGTGTCTCCTAAGTGGCAAGGTCAGCTGGGCAGATCTTTGCAGGGGCAGTAAGTGAGCCCGTGAGCTTGCTGTCCAAACCTAGTAGCTCATTCTTCTGGAAATTGTCATCATGGAAAATTTTGGAACATTATAAAGCCACTGAATACAGAAAGGAAAAAATAACAACTGAGTGAAATGAGTAGTGAGAAAGAGCCATCAAGGGTGCCAGGGGTAGGCGGTTGGCCTGGTAAAATACTCAGTTTCAAACCCACAGAATAATGGCAGGAGTCAGGCGCTGTGCACACTTAACCCTGTGATTTCTAAGAAACGAAATGCCTGACAGAGAGAGAAGGCGATCCTTCAAAGAATGGAAATCCTCACTCCGCATTGGCGGCTGGGTCTTCCTGCTTGATATCGCAGCAGCAGCAGCCTGTTTATTTTTATTGCCGATCATTATCCTATTATATGGTGCACCACGCATTATTCATCCACTCTGGTGATGTACATTTGGGTTGTTTCTGTTTTGGGGGCGATGATGAAGGATGCTGTCTCTAAAGTTTGTGGGAACATGTTTTCTCGGGTGGATAATACCTAGTATTGAAATTTCTGGGTCATATAGTAAGTATACGTTCAAATTGAAAAAAAACTATCAAACTATTTCCCAAAGTTTGGCTGTACAATTCTATATTTCCATCAGCAAAGTATGAAAATTCCAGTTTCTACACATACTTACCAACACTTGGTATTGTTAATCCTTGGAATTATGGCCATTACAGTAGGTATGGACTGGTATCTTGTTGTGATTTTAATTTGCATTTCCATAATGGCTAATCAAATCCATCAGCTTTTCCCAGGCTTGTTAGTCATTTGTATATCTCTTTGATGATTATCAAAGGATACGCTGTGACCATTTATTTTATTTTTTTACATTTATTCATTTTTGAGAAAGAGAGAGAATGTGAGTGGGGGAGGGTCAGAGAGGGAGACACAGAATCTGAAGCAGGCTCCAGGCTCTGAGCTAGCTGTCAACACAGAGCCTGTCGCAGGCCTCGAGCCCACAAACTATGAGATCATGACCTGAGCTGAAGTCAGCTGCTTAACCGACTGAGCCACCCAGGTACCCTGGTGACCATTTTTAAATTGGGTTGCTTGTCCTCTTACTACTGACTTTTTTTCACTTTTTAAATATTATCAAATATACATGACAAAAGGTTTACCATTTCAAGCATACAGTTCTGTCAGTAAGTACATTTACCTTACTGCACAACCCTTGCCGACATCTATCTCCAGAGCTTTCCCAGCTGAAGCTCTGTACCCATTAAACACTAACTTCTCATTCATCCCTTTCCCCAGCCCCTGGGGACCACCATTCTACTTTCCAGCTCTATGAACTTGGCTACTCTAGGAATATCATATGAGTGAAATCATGTGAGTGGCTCATGTGAGTGGCTGATCTCACTTAACATAGTGTCTTCAAGGATATCAAATGTTGTGCCAGAATTTCTTTTCCTTTTTAAGGCCAATAATATTCCACTTTATATGATTCATACTGCATTTTCTTTATCATACCTTCTGATAGACACTGCAGTGGCTTCTTATTGTTGGGTTTCAGAGTTCTTTATATATTCTAGATGAGGACCAATTTACCAATACTTTTCTTTCTATGGCTCCTGTTATTTATACTTTTTCCTTTTTCTTTTTTATAACAGCTGGATCATCTGGGGTTTTTTCTTAAATAGTTTATTGTCAAGTTGGTTTCCATATAACACCCAGTGCTCATCCCCACGAGCGCCCTCCTCCATGCCCATCACCCCCCTTCTCCTCTCCCACACCCCCATCTGCCCTCAGTTTGTTCTCAGCATTCAAGAGTCTCTCAGGATTTGCCTCCCTCCCTCTCCACCATTTTTCCCCTTCTTCTCCCTCATGGTCCTCCGTTAACGTCCTCCTAATCCACCTACACGTGCAAACATATGGTATCTATTCTTCTCTGCCTGACTTATTTCGCTCAGCATAACCTCCTCAAGTTCCATCCACATTGCTACAAATGGCCAGATTTCCTTCTTTCTCGTTGCCATGTGCTATTCCATTGTATAGATGAACCACATCTTTTTGTGGATCATGTTTTTGATGTCACATTTATGAAATCTTTTCCAAATCCAGGGTCAAAAAATTTTTCTCATGTTTTCTTCTGGAAGTTTTATAGATTTAGCTCTTACATATTGGTCTATCATCTACTCTGAGTTAATTGTTGTGTATTGTATAATGGTCTAAATTCATGTTTTTGCACTTGGCTATCCTACTGTCCCAGTACCAATTCTTAAAAAGCCTAAGCGCTCCCCCACTGAATTGCTTTGACACCTTTTCAAAGTCAATTGACCATAAATGTAAGGGTTTATTTGTGGGCTTTCTTTCCTGTTCCATTGATCACTATGTCTGTGATTATGCCAATACCATTTATTCTTGGCTGCTGTAGCTTTCACATAATAACTTTTAAAATTAAGCTTTATATACCAGCTTTGACATTTTCAGATTTGCTTTGTCTTATTTTAGGACTTTGCATTTCTATAGGAATGTGAACAAAGAGAGTTTTATCTCTTTCTTCCCAGTCTGTGTTCTTTTATTTGTCAGGTCTTACTGCACTAGCTAAGAACCTTCATTTGAGTAGAAGTGGTGACAGCACGCATCCTTGCATTATTCCCAACCTTTTTTTAAAAATTTAAATTGACTTTTTTTTCCTTACAAGTACCTTTTTTTTCAAATTCCAGTGTAGGTAGCATACAGTGTTATATTAGTTTCAGGTTTACAATATAGTGATTCAACAATTCTATACATTACTCAGTGCTCATCACGATAAGTATATCTTAGCCCTCTTCACCTCTTTCACCCATCCCCCCACCCACCTCCCTTCTGGTGACCATCAGTTTGTTCTCTATAGTTAAGAATACTTTTTGGTTTGTGTCTCTTTTCTTTCTTAAATTCCACATATGAGTGAAATTATGCAGTAAATTTCTTTTTCTGATTGGCTTATTTCGCTTAGCATTATTCCTAATCTTAGGGGGAAGGCATTCAGTTTTTCGGCACCAACTATAAAGTTAGCTGTTAGTTTTTGTTGGTGCCCTTGATTAGACTGATGAAATTCTTTCTATACCTAGTTTCTTTGTTTCTTTTTTTAATGTTTATTTTTTGGGGGTGGGGAGGGAGAGAATGAGCGGAGGAGGGGCAGAAAGAGAGGGAGACACAGAAGCAGGCTCCAGGCTCTGAGCTGTCCAGCACAGAGCCCAACACGGGGCTGGAACCCACAAACCACAAGATTATGAGCTGAGCCGAAGTTGGATGCTTAATGAATGAGCCACCCAGGTGCCCCTATATACCTAGTTTCTTGAGAGTTTTTGTCATAAATGGGCACTGGATTTAGTCAAATGCTCAGCCTGTTGTGATGTTCATGTGGTCTTTTACCCTGTTTTCTGCTTATATTTTACATGAATTGATTATTTGATTTTAGAATGTTAAACCAATCTTGCATTCCTCGGATAAATCCCACTTGCTCACGGGGCATAATTCTTTTAATATGTTTCTGGAATCAGTTAGCTGATATTATGTTAAATATTTTACATCTATTCATAAGGGATATTGGTTTGTTTGGTTCTTTGTTTCTTGTGATGTATTTATCTGGCTTTGGTATCAGGTTAATACTGTCCTCAATGAATTAGTAGTTGTTTTCTCCTTCTGTGTTTTCTGAAAGACTTTGTGTATGACTGGGATTTTTTAAAAAATTCTTTTATGTGTTTATTTTTGAGAGAAAGACAGAGTGCTCACTGGGGAGGGGCAAGAGAGAGGGCGACACAGAATCTGAAGCAGGCTCCAGGCTCTGAGCTGTCAACACAGAGTCTGACGTGGGGCTTGAATTCACAAACCATGAGATCATGGCCTGAGCCGAAGTCAGACGCTTAACCGACTGAGCCACCCAGCCACGCTGTGTGTACGATTGGTATTTTTTAAAAAATATTTGATAAAGTTTACTAATAAGGCCATTTTGCCATGAACTTTATTTTGGGGAATGATTTTTAGTTGCTAAGTTAATTTCTTTACTTTTTATAATTTTATTAGGATCTTAAGAAATTTCCTCTTGAATCTACTTCAATAACTTGTATCATTCTAGGAATTTGGCTACTTCATTTAAATCATCTAATTTATTTGCGTAAAGTTGTTCATAATGTTCCCTCAAAAGACTTTTAATTTCTGTAGGATCTCTAGGTATGACCCCATTTTCATTTTTAATTTTGGTATTTTGTGCCTTTTCTCCTTTTTTATTCCTTGGTCATTTTAGTTAAAGGTTTCTCAAACTTCTGGGTATTTTTGAAAAACCAACTTTGGTTTCCTTGATTTCTTCCGTTGCTTTTCTCTTTTCTGTTTGTTAATTTCTACTCTGAACTTAACTTTTTTTCTCACCTTGTACTTACTTTGGGTTTGAATTGGTCTTTTTTTTTCTAGCTGTTTAAGATGGAAGATAAGTAACGGATTTCCAGTTTTCTTCCTTTTCAGTATATGTGTTAAAATGTATAAATCACCCTCTCAGCGTGCTTTAGCTCAACCAAAATTTGGACATGGTGTGTTTTTCCAGGTTGGTTGGGTTCAAGATATTTTCTAAGTTTTATTTCCCCGTGGTCTCTTTTTTTTGACTCATCATGGTGTATGGATAGCTGGGATTTTGCCTTCCCACATGCCTGACACAAGATGCTGCAGAAATGAATGAAGTGAACAACAGAGTATGGACTGAAACATGTTCTGTCTGGAGGCCCAGCCTCTCCGGTGATAGGCTGTGTATCACCGTAGCCTGGGGCTCATGAGCGCGGACTCTGAGCCAGGCCAACTCTTTTTGAATCCCATCTTTATCACTTACCGGCTCTGTGACCTTGAGCAAGTTATTTAATCCTTCATAGCCCAGTTTCCTCACTCTATATCGTAAAGTTGCCGCAAGGAATAAATGAGTGATATATGTAAAGCACTTAGTGTCTGGCATATAGTAAGTTTTCTATGTTAGCTCATCAATAACTGAGCCTGAAGAGTGTCTCCCCTTTAACTATTAACAGTAGCCAGTGGAATTGGGTGGAGAAAATCTACATGTATAGGTTAAAATGAATTTCTGTGTCGTAAGACTTCTTAGAGAATAGTGTCAGGTCTGAAACCAGCATGTAACTTTTTGTTTGAAAGAAATAGTCTCCTGTGAAATGTGATTACATGTAAGAATTTTTTTAATCTCATAAAAGAAACAAAAGGATGAGATTCCCAACATACACACACACACACACACACACACACACACACACCCATCTTGCTTATATTTTATAGCATGATTAATATCATGAGAATCCCAAGTATTGAGACAATTACAATTTTCCTTTATGTTGTTACTGCTCTTTAGTAGTCTTTCCTTCTGACTCTTACCATTAATGACATTTATTATATTTGTTAAGGTGTCTGTTTTACCACCAAGGTGTGAGTTCTTTAAGAGCAGAGACTACGGCTCTTCATTATCATTTCTGTGCCTGGAATACAGTAGATGTTCAATGTATACTTAATGTAAACAAACTCTAGAGAAATTCACTCCCCTTTAGGGCTCTTTGGATATTTCCTTTGGACTATTTCTTAGAGCAGCCAATAAAGGAGATATTTCATTGGTTAAAGTGGAAGTGGCCACTTGGCCACTGTTCATTTAGGGGCATAAGCAAATATATGTGAGCTTTGACAGTAATTAGCCCTCCTGTGGTTTCTGGGGAAAAAATTAGTTTCCAAAATAATTTCCCATTATAGGTAAAAAACATCGTGATGGTTAATATTATGTGTCAGCGTGACTGGGCTAAGGAACACCCAGATAGCTGGTGCATTTCTGGCTTTGTCTGTGAGGGTGTTTCTAGAAGAGATTCCACATTTGCTTCAGTAGGCTGAGGAAAAAGGTGGCCCTCACCAATATGTGCAGGCGTCATCAAATTCACAAAAAGGCTAAGGAAGGGCAAATTCCCTGCCCTTGGACATGGGAGTGCCTGGTTCTCAGGCCTTTGGACTTAGACTGAATTATACCATTGGCTTTAACCAGTCCTCCAGCCCACAGACAGCAGACTGGGAGACTCTCAGCCTCCGTAAGCACATGAGCCAATTCCTATAATAAATCTCCTCTTCTATATATCTCTCTCTATATCCTATTGATTCTGTTTCTCTGGAAAATCCTAACTACATAATGATTGACTTCCCAAAATTTGTTTGACTTCAGATCAGTAGGCTAGGCCAGTTAGTCTAAACCAACTAGTTAATTCCATCCTTCTTTCAACGACTGTTCAAGACCCACACACAAGCCAGTTCTGTCTAGTGAAACATGAGAGGATATCTATAGGCAGCTGCTGGGAAGGTCACACCTCTTCTGTGAGAAAGGAGACTCACCATGGGACTAGATGCTAATTCTTCTTTGTATGCACATTGTCTTGTCTGGATACACCTTCTGGAATAGCATGAAGATGAAGCCAGTCCAGCAGAGGCAGTGCCGAGAAGTGGGAAGAGCCTGAGATGTTGATGGTGGTTTCAGGCCTACCTGGCCACTTTCCTTGTGAGTTAATCAATTTCTTAATTGTTTAAGCCAGTTTAAGTCAAATTTGTGTGTACTTCAGACAAAAACACCTTAAACAATAGAAAATACAAGTATAGATTCTTATACCTGGAAGGGAACTTGAGATAATTTAATTTAAAGCTCTCATTTTTAAAATGAGGAAATTGAGGGTCCCCTGCGTGGCTCAGTCAGTTGAGCGTCAGACTTTGGCTCAGGTCATGATCTCATGGTTCACAAGTTCAAGCCCCATATCGGACTCTGTGCTGACAGCTCAGAGCCTGGAGCCTGCTTCAGATTCTGTCTCTCTCTCTCTTTCCATTCCCCACTCAAGTTCTGTCTCTGTCTCTGTCTCTCTGTCTCTGTCTCTCTCTCAAAAATAAATAAACATTTAAAAAAAGTTTAATTTTTTAAAAAAGAGGATATTCAGGCTCAAAAAAGGTCAAGTGACTTGTGTCAAGTGACTTCTCTTCCTGGAAAGAAGACAGGATGCCGGGAAATGCTGCAGCCATCTTGTATCCATGAGGTAAAAAGCACCTCCACTAAAAATGCATGCCAAAAAGATAACAGCCTGGGAATCTCCTTACCAGTTCCAGAATGGCTGACGTGACAAATGTGGGTCCATATTTGTACAAGTCAGGTTTATGATCCTTGAAGTCAAAAGCATTCCTAACTGATACTATGAACCATTTGTTTCATATAGCACATTTTCTCTGATAGACTAAGACTGACTATGGTAACCAGTGCTCAGGTAGAAAGTTTTCTTTTTTAAGGGTATGTGTACCTCCCCATATATTTACTATTATTAAAGTATATCTGATTCGTATTTTTACTTTTTATTTTGAAAAAATTTCAAATCTATACAAAAATTATAAGAAGAGTATAATAAATATCTGTGTGCTTTTCATTTAGATTCACCGTTAGTTAGCAGTTTGCTACATTTCTGTCTCTATCTATCTATACACACACATATATATCATATGTAATTTTTTCTCAACTCTTTGAGAATAAGTTACAAATATCATGAACTTTAACCTTAAAATATTTCTCTTTCTTAGAAACTAGGGTAGTCTCTTATATAACTACTATATAATTAAGAAATTCAGAAAATTTAACATTGATACAGTATTGCTACTAAAATATGGGTCATATACATATTTCACTAATTGTCTCAATACTGTATATAGCAATACTTCTGTCTTGACAAGAATCCAGTCCAGGATGACACACTGCATTTTGTTGGTATATCTCTCTAGTCTGCTTTAATCTGGAATGGTCCTTCAGAATTTCTTTGTGTTTTTTTTAATGTTTTATCTTATTTAATTTTGAGAGAGAGAGAGAGAGAGCAAGTGTGCATGAGTGGGGGAGGGGCAGAGAAAGAGAGGGAAAAAGAGAGAATGAGAGAGAGAATCCCAAGCAGACTCTGCACTGTCAGCACAGAGTCTGATGTAGGGCTTGATCCCATGACTGTGGGATCATGACCCGAGCTGAAATCAAGAGTCAGATGCTCAACCACTGAGCCACCCGGGTGCCTCAGAGTTTGTCTTTAAAAAAGAATTTTTTTAAAGAGAATATATCAGTTGTTTAGTAGAACTCTCTCAACTTGGGCTTATCTGGTAGTTTCTCCATAATTAGACTCAAGTTACACAATTTTGCGGCAATACAACATTGGTGATATTGTGTCCTTCACAGTGCATCACATCAGGAGGGATGTGATGCCAGTTTTCTCCATTATTCATGGAGTAAACTTTAATCACTTGATTACAATGGAGTTCACCTCTGGCTCATTCTTATGAGTCTAATTTCTAAACTCTCAGTGGGACAGAGCATCATCTTTCTTAGGTGATTGGTGGGCTACATGGAGTCATTTCCATGGTTTCCTGGATAGGCTTTGAGTCATAGGGCCCTTTTGTAAGGGAGGGGTTCAGCATGTACCTTCAAAGCTGGATTTGGACTAAGTGGAGATCACCTCTGGGGTGATTCGATGATCACCTCAAAGATTCAATGAGCCCATTGCCAGATATTTGTAAGTCAGTGGGAAAGGGTTAACAAGGACATGGACCATCTGGTTTTCCTTGAGGAGGGTTGAGCTCCCCCAAAATATTACTCCTTTACACCTGAAGAAGTTAAATGGTCCTGTTCCCATGGAATCCTCAACCAATGTAGCCCTGACCTGTGATTTATATAAAAAATAGCTGGTCCTTAATTTTCCCCACAATGGCTTCATTCTTACCTTATGAACCTGCTTTGTCAGTGTTCGCTTTGATTTATGGAAGATTTCAAACTCCCCAAATAACTATCCCTTTTCTTTTCATTAAAGTTAATCCCCACAAAGACACTTTCATCCTCTGATTAGTCATGCCCCAGTGAACCTTGCTAACCAGAGGCTAAGTTATTGATGTGTTAAAGATGTAATCTCTAAGTCTTGGGACCACTGAAGAAACCCCAACATGTTATTTGACAGTCAGAGTCTCACAATGTATTACCTCCTTTGAGCAGCCTTGGTCGCACGCGTTCCTTGGGGTCCATAAATCTCTCTGGCCCAACTGCCTGCGAGGACTGAGTTATTGTGGGGCCAAGGTTAGGCTGCCAACACACACTGCCCTGCACCCCAGGATATTATGGTGCCTTCTCCAGACTCCAGTTTCTATTTCCAGTAACATGTATTCAGTAGCCAATCTTTTACACCAGAAGCAGCGGCTCATTGTTTTATGCCCTGCCTGTGGCCTTCATCATAAATTTGCACCAACCCACAAGTCAACAAGACTGTAATCTGGGTGTGATATTGGCCACCAGTGGAACTAACCCTTTCTCCTACCTGTTGATGGTGAGCAACATGGAAGCTTGGCTCAGCCATTAGTGAATCTTATTAGATGGTGCTGACATCCTCTTTGCACAGAAGAGCAGCACACATGGGAATGCGGAATTATCCCTCAACAGCAAATTTTAAGGGTGTAAATTTTTAAAAAATGATTCCTCTTAGACCTTTATACATATGTAAGGTTCAGTTTGGTCCGCATAAGGACAGTGATTCTCAACTGGCAGGATGGTTCACGAGGCAGCATGGTGCCTGCTGTCCAGTTTTTCATTTCTTCAGTGCTCACAGCAAATGGCAAGAGAGATTCCTAGTCATTTTGACAGTCTCAATACCTGTAGAATTTCCTCCCCTGAAAACAGTTTAAATTGTCTTCTGGGAAGGTAGCACTGCTCCCATCGCCACTTGTTCTTTCTTGTTTAAGAACCACAGCCTTAAACAAGAGAAAAACAGAGCAGAAGGAGAAGATCTCAAGGAACTACCTTCCCGTTGCACAGGCAGAAGCCCATCTCAGGAAAACATATCTTTGACCCTGCCCTTGTTGTTGTTGCTGCTGTTGTTCAATAATACCCATGTATTAGCCTATGCTTCTGCAGGGTAGAAGGCCAGATGGGCCCCACTGATGTCTGTGCTCAGGGTATCTCCAGGCTGAAATCCAGATGTCAGTTGCACTTATCTCAAAGCCCTGGAAAAGAACGGCTTCCAGGCGCATTCAGCTTGTTTGCAAAATTCAGCTCCTTGTGGTTGTAGGACTGAATTTCCCATTTCCTTGCTGAAGGTTGACCAAGACTCAGCTTCTAAAAGCCATTCATTCGCATTCCTTTTCAGGTGGCCCCCTCAGTGTTCACATCAGCAACATCTTGAATCTTTCCCTCATTTGTGTTTTGTGTTTTTTAAAATGTTTGTTTATTTTTGAGAGAGAGACACAGAGTGCAAGGAGGGGAGGGGCAGAGAGAGAGGGAGACACAGAATCCGAAGCAGGCTCCAGGCTCTGAGCTGTCAGCACAGAGCCCAATGTGGAGCTTGAACTCACAAACCGTGAGATCATGACTTGAGCCGAAGTCAAGATGCCTAACCAGCTGAGCCACCCAGGCACCCCAAATCTTTCTCTCATTTGGAATCCCTCTGCCTTTCTCTTTTACCACTAGCTGGAGAAAACTCTCACTAAGTTCAACAACTGCTCTATACCTTCTTTATTGAGATGAGCCCACTGATCATGACCTTGGATGGAGCGGCAATGTTGAATTGCTATAAAATTTTATTCTCTCCATTTTTTTAAAGTTTATTTACTTATTTTGAGAGAGAAAGAAAGAGAAAGTAGGGGAGGGACAGAGAGGAAGAGTGAATCTTAAGTAGGCTCTGTGCTGTCAGCACAGAGCCCAACAAAGGGCTAAATCCCAGGGACTGTGAGACCACGACCTGAGCTGAAATCAAAGCTGGACGCTTAACCAACTGAGCCATCCAGGCGCCCCACTATAAACTTTTCTAATGGCTTACTCTCAATTTCTATACCTAACTCATTGAGAACCAATTTATTTTCTTAAATGAAAACATTTTAAATCATTTCAATTACACGAGAGGTAGATGATAAATACCAAAAACTCAGAAAACTCCTGTGATATCATGATTTATAAGAAATATATATTTGGTCTTTGTCTTTAGTTCTGGCGTAGAGCTCCTAATGCCCTTGGAATTTCCGAAGGGATGAGAGCGATGAAGGTGTCCGTTGTGCTGATGTGGTCGCTTTTGGAGAGTCACTAAGTAACCATGTGATTAAAGGGTTGCAACTTTGAGCCCCACCTCCTGGCTTCTGGGGAGGTGGAAGGGGCTAACGGCTGAATTCAATCACCAACAGGCAATGATTTAATCAGTCGTGCCTCTGTAATGAAGCCCCCATAAAAACTCACAGGGATGGGGTTCCGAGAGTTTCTAGGTTTGTGACCGTGTGGAGATTCGGGGAGAGTGGCACGCCCAGAGAGCATGAAAGCTCGATGCCTTCCCCATGTGCATCTCTTCCATCTGTTGTTCCTTAGTTCTGTGCTTTTATAATAAAATAACGAGCTGGTAATCTAGTAAATAAATGCTTTCCTGTGTTCTGTGAGCTATTCCTGCAAATTAATCAGATGCAAGGAAGGGAGTTGTTGGAATCTCGGATCTATATCCGCACAGCGTTCACCCTGCACTTGCTATTGGCATGTGAAGTTGCAGGTAGGCAGTCTTGTAGAACTGAGCCCTTAACCTGTGGGGTTTGACACTATCTCTGTGTAGACGGTGTCAGAATAGAATTGCATTAATTGCTTGATGGGGGGGGGCAAACCCCAGAGATCGGAATTGGGCGCAGACTTGGAATTAGATAGCTAATACCCTCCTCAACCACCTTGCCACAATCTCACCATCCTCTCTCTAGAAGAAGCCCCAGTTATGAATCAGTGGGTATACATCCAGACAACTTTTAATACTTGACATACATTTACATGCACCCCTGGAAAAGGCATAGTGTTGTTTCACAGAAGCGTTTTTATAGAACTGATTACCTGAAAGCTGTTTTTACTTACAAGCAGTATGTTTTGAGGGCTATCCCCTTTTGTCCATATAGATGTGATTCATTTCTCTGAATGTACTGTGCGTTGTTTGACTCAGGTGTTTCCCCTCGGGTTGTATGTTTCCCAGCAACGCTGCACTGGCGGCCCTGCACACGCCCCCTCGTGCTGCGAGGCGCAGGTGTCTCTCTAGGGAAGACAACCAGCAAGTGCTCTTGCGGTCAGGGAGTAGGGACTCCGAATTAAAGGAGATTCCGTTAAATTGCTGACCCTGAGGGCAATCTGCGATTGCATCGCTCTGAGATTTCCCTTTCCCCACATCTTTACCACATGGATACAGTCACACTTGAATATTGCCAAAGGCTTAGGTATGACCCAGGTCCTCACTGGTATTTGTCTGTTCGTTTTTACTGAAGTATAGTTGATACACAATGTTACAAGAGTTTCACACGTACCACATAGTTATTCTGCAAATCTAAATGTCATGCTCTCCTCACCGCAAGTGTGGGTACCATCCATCACCCACAGCGCTCTTACTGTATAGGTCCTCTTTGTTTTCTATTACATTTCCCTGTGGGCTAATGAGGCTGAATAACTGCTGATATGTTGTTGGCTGTTTATATTTCCTCTTTTAAAAAACTGTTGTTTATATTATTTAACCATTTTAAAAGTTTATTTATTTATTTTAATGTTTATTTTTAACAGAGAGACAGAGGGTGAGCAGGGGAGGGGCAGAGAGAGAGGGAGACAGAAACTGAAGTGGATTCCAAGCTCTGAGCTGTCAGCACAGAGCCCGACACAGGGCTCAAACTCATGACCAGGAGATCGTGACCTAAGCCAAAGTCAGATGCTCAACCAAATGAGCCACCCAGGTGCTCCCCAAAAGTTTATTTATTTATTGAGAGAGAGAGAGAGAGAGAGAAACAGAGTGAGTGTGTGTGTGTGTGTGTGTGTGTGTGCGTGTGTGTGTGTGTGTGTGTGTGTGTGTGTGTGTGCATCAGCAAGGGAAGGGCAGAGAGAGAGGGAGACAGAGAATCCCAACTGTCAGCACAGAGCTGGACATGGGACTTGAACTTATGAACCTTGAGGTCATGACCCGAGCCAAAATCAAGAGTCAGATGTTTAACCGACTGAGCCACCCAGGCGCCTCTATATTCTTTAACCATTTTAAAACTGGCTTATTTGTCTCTTTCTTACTGATTTACAAGCATTCTTTCTATTCTTTTTACAAATCCTTTGTTTGTTACATAATGCTTTAAAGTATCTTCTCTCCGAGTTGTGAATGCTTTAACATTGTTTATGGTGTCTTTTGTTGTAGAGAATTCTTTTTCTGAGGTAGAGAAATTGATCATGTTTTCCTCTGTACTTTGTACTTTTGGGGCCTGAAAGTTATTTTTATCACCAAACAATAAGTAACTCACCTGCGGTCACCCCTCACCTAAGGTCATAATGTTAATTTCTATCTTCTTGTAATTTTAAAGTTCTATGCTTTACATTTCGGTCTTAAATCCATCTGGAATTATGGAAAGGTTGGGGGGCTTAAATTTTTAGGTTTTTTTCCTTTGTCCATTATTCAATAAGTAATCCACCCTCCCCACACTGATTTGAAACACCATTCCTATCTTATATCATATACCACTATACACTATACACTATAGTGTATATACCATACACTATACACAATATACCATATACCGTACACTATACACCATGTACCATATGCCAAATACTATACACATACACTATAACCCAACTAACATGTGTTCACTCCTTGATGAATCACAGAAAGAAACAGATAAAAATGTACAAGAAGTGGAGTTTTCACACAAAGGAAACTATCTGCAGAAAGTAAGGAGATCACAGGGAATAACTTCCAAACCCGTGAATGAGTTCCTTTTATTTAGGGTTAGAATGAATATTTAGGAAGCGTTGGTGTCGCTCGTATGTAGAGGCAGGCTCAAGGTCCCATGTGCACCTTCAGGAAACTGCCTGTACATACCCTGTATGTTATATAGATGAGGCTTGTGCACCTCCTTGGGCGGCGGTAACTGTCAGTCACTCCATGAGTCACTCTGTAGCCCATGTGTGCAGACCTGAGTTGGGGGTTAGGCTCAAACTGGTCAGAGTGGCCTGGGCGACTGGAACCCTTTGCCTAGGCAGTCATTATTGCTTGAAACATTGTTTCCGTTTCCATCACAGGATGCTACACCTGTTCGGTCCTTTGCCTGAGTCAAGAGATAAGCTGGAAAGAAGAGCTTAAGGAAAAATGAGGGGCCAAAGTCGGTGGGTACAGCAGGTGAGCAGTGAAGGTCAGGCCCTGGGGTCTAGCTGGTGACGCTTCCACCACCCCTTTCGTTTACAGCAGATTCATGTGCTACTGACCTATCTTGTTTAGTTGCTCCTGTATCCGTACCACACTGTTTTAATGACCTTACCTTTGTCATATGGCTTCATCTCTCACGGAGGAAATCTGACCTACCCCTCTTCCCCTTGAGTCTTTTTCGAATTGCCTTGGTCGTTCTTAAGCATGTACTCTTCTGTGTGAATTTTTAATACCAGTGTGTCAAGTATATTGGAAAATCCTGTTGGGATTTTGATTAAAATTACCTTAAATTTACATATTAATCTGGGGAACATGACATAGCTGTTTCCAAAGTCTTCTGAAAATGGGACAAAGTGAAATAGAAGTGTACAGATGTAAAATTTCAAGCTAGAAAGGGCTGCAAGGCAACATAACATTTTTTTAAGTGGATAATAAGAGCCCAGTCATTCATACACCTAATAAGTTTTGAGTGCTTACTCTATGCCCACAATTATTCTGTGCATTTAGGACAAACCACTGAAAAAACAAACACAGGTTCTAATTTATGGACTTTGCATTCTAGTAGGGCAGACAAAAGACAGACAACTGAGATGAACATTTTCCCTCAGATACCTACACTTCTGGCCTAGCTTTCCTAATCCATCTTACAGTTAGGTCCTGAGACATCAGCTAGGTTTGTGAGACAGAAGACAGATAAAGACCATGGTGCTGATCATATCACAGGACAGACAACCACCAGAAACAATGCACTCTCCCTGGGTATTGTTTTTAGAAAAAAAAAACAAATTATTTCCACTGGAATACTCAAGTTCATGGAAAAAAGTCTCATAATATTTAGATGCAATCTTACAAGGAATACATATTTACCTGTTTAATAATCTTTTTTCGACATAAATATAAGTGTTATAGGCTCCTTCTGCAGAATTTCCTGTGTGATCAATGATCTGGAATAAGTTTAACAAAAGAAATGATAAGAGGAGGAGGCTATGGTAGTAAACACTTTTTTAAAAAAAGGTTTATTTAGGGGCCCCTGGGTGGCTCAGTTGGTCAGGCGTCCGACTTTGGGGCTTAGGTCATGATTTCACAGCTTGTGGGTTTGAGCCCTGCGTCGGGCTCTGTGCTGACAGCTCAGAGCCTGGAGCCTCCTTCTGATTCTGTGTGTGTTTCTCTCTGTCTGGCCTTCTCCCACTTGTGATATCTCTCTCTCAAATTTAAATAAAACATTAAAAAAATTTTTAATGTTTACTATTTTGAGAAAGAGAGAGAGAGAGAGAGTGAGTGCATGCATACGTGGGCGTGCAAGCTAAGAAGGGGCAGAGAGAGAGAGAGGAAGAGAGAGAATCCCAAGCAGGCTACATGCTGCCAGCACAGAGCTCAACACAGGGCTTGATCCTGTGAACTGTGAGATCATGACCTGAGCTGAAATCAAATGTTAGATGCTTAACTTGCATGCAGGACTTATTCTGAGTACTTTGCATATATCAGCTCATTTGTCCTCACAACAGTCCTGTGAAGGAGACACTATTATTATTACCTCCATTTTACAGAAGAGGAAAGTGAGGCAAGTAACTTGTCCAAGATCCCGCAGGTATCTTATTGTGAACAATGTTGCAACAAAACAAAAAGTATACTTACTTTGGAAGAAAAAAAAGACAACTAAACAAATACAGTTGACCCTTGAACCACACAGGAGTTAGAGGTACTGACCCCTGGGTGGTTGAAAACCTCAGTGCAAGTTTTGACTCCCCCAAAACTTAAGAATTACTAATAGCCTACCGTTGATCAGAAGGCTTACCGATAACATAAAGTCAGTTAACACATATTTGGTGTTAAATGTATCGTATCTTGTGGTCTTACAATAGAATAAGCTAGAGAAAAGAACATGTTATCAAGAAAAACCATAAGAAAGAGAAAGCATATTTACAGTACCGTACTGTATTTATCAGGAAAACAATCCACATGCAAGTAGACTCGCATAGTTCAAACCTGTGCCGTTCAAGGGTCGCCTGTACATGAAGAGCACTGCGGAGCAGCATAGCACCGCTGGGGAAGTAACCCAAGGATGCCAAGAGCATGATGGGTGCCCCTGGACAGGCTTTTTGAGTCCAACTGGAGCCAAGAGCTGACAGATGAGGATCAGGGGAGAAGCCCGAGGGCCAAAGGCTGGGAGGTGGAAAGGGTCATGGCCTTGAGGATCCCAAGGAAGCCAGCATGGACTTGTGGCCCAGCTCATCAGGGGGTTGTGGGCCACACTATGGAGTTCAGGTCTTACCATACTTACAGTGAGAAGCCAGTGAAGGGTGAGGGAAAGGAAGAACTATGGCTTTACTCGAATAGGTTCTTAGCAGTAACAGATTTAGAAGTGGGTATCTTCTAGAACTGTCACTGTATGTTTTAACAAAAATTGTAAACCTCATTTTACTGTTTTTCCTGTCGCTGCCCTCTCCTTCCATTTAAAAAAATTTTTTTAATGTCTATTTTAAGAGACAGAAACAGAGAGCGAGTGGGAGAGGGGAAGAGAGAGAGGGAGACACAGAATTCAAAGCAGGCTCCAAGCTCTGAGCTGTCAGCACAGAGCCCGACATGGGGCTCGAACGCATGGACTGAGATCATGACCTGAGCCGAAGTCGGATGCTTAACCGACTGAGTCACCCAGGCGCCCCCCTCTCCTTCCATTTTAACCTCAAGCTCTGGCAGGAGAGTAATCCCAGGTTAGCAGGAGATTATTGTCTTGTCTTCCTTGAGGTCAGCTGGTAAATAAACCCCATTTCTCTTTGTTTTTGACTGCCCAGGAGCAGCTTTACCATGTTCTTCAGCCGGGAAGGGGGTGGGACGGAGAAATAGAGGGAACAGAGATTTCATTTTCCTTCCTCTTGTGCAGGAAATAAACTCAGGCTTTAATGTGACAGAAGTGAAGTCTGCTAAAAGTCAGTGGGACCATCGTTAGCTTGGGGAAGTCGATCTCCTCCTTCAGGCTCAGGGAAGCACAGTGAATTGCACTTTGGGTCTCCTATTTCAATGCTGAAACTGTCAATTGGTGTGAACCAATTACCAGTGGCTGTGACCTATTTTATTTAGCTTATCAGAAGATTTGGCCAGGCTCCACAACTGGCAATACAAATATTCAGTTACTGTAGATGGGATTAAGTGTAATGTTTTGTTATGGATCAGAAACTGATTTTGAAACAGGAAGCAAAGGGTAAGACAAGCTCTGGGCGGAAACACACAAACAACAGAATCCTCCATTACCTGTCATTGGGAGTGGTCTTTTAAAAACCACTTTTGCACACCATACAAAGTACCTAGTAAACCTTCAAGTTTGCAAAGGGCAACGTTAAGAACCCTGGACTCAGACTGGTTCTTGGGCACTTTATTTAACCTGTAAGCCTCATTTTTCTGATCTGTAAAATGAAAATAATTGTACCCTTTCATTGGGTGATGAAGATAAATAAGGTAATGCATTTTAGATTAGTGCCTGGGGTTCCTCTGATAAAGCTGTTAGTCTTATTTCTGAGAAGAAAATACCAATCTGGTATGAAAAGCTATAGAAAATCTCAATGAAACTGTGTGTTAAGGCTGGAGAATATATAGAATGCATTGTCCAAAACATAACTACCATCTTCCCATAAATTCCAGGCTTCTTCCAGTAACATGCATCTGATTTACTGGACCATCTTCACCCAGGGGCTCTGAAATTGAGATCAGGCCCCCCCGCCCACTCACACCCCATCCACTGATGGGGTGATCTTTTCTCTAAATATTGATCACTTTTTCTCTCTGCGTTCCAGCCCTTCGTTTAGACTGGTTGGCAGACTTTTCCTAAAAAGTGTGAGATAGTAAATATTTTTTGCTGTACCGACCCATACAATCTCTTAACAACTACTCAAGCCTCAATCCTAGCACAAAAGCAGCCATAGACAATTATGTAAAAGAATGGGTGTGACTGTGTTCTAATAAAACTTTATTTACAAAAACAGGTGGAGGGCCAGAATTCACTCAGAGGAGGGTGTTAGCTGACCCCTAGTTTAGGCTGCCATGATCTCTCTTTTTTTTTTTTTTAATATTTTTTTTATTTGTTTCTAGGAGAGAGAGAGAGACAGCATGAGCAGGGGAGGGTCAGAGAGAGAGGGAGGCACAGACTCTGAAACAGGCTCCAGGCTCTGAGCTGGCAGTCAGCACAGAGCCCGACGTGGGGCTTTAACCCACTAACCTTTAGATCATGACCTAAGTGAAAGTCGGACGCTTAACCGACTAAGCCACCCAGGCGCCCCTGCCATGATCTCTTGGATTAGGAATGTAGTCCCCAGGCCTCTGTGTAAACCTGATCTAATTCTGTCACTCTCCATTTAAAACCTTTCAGTCGTTTTTTTTTCTCTTCCTTCCTTCCTTCCTTCCTTCCTTCCTTCCTTCCTTCCTTCCTTCCTTCCTTCTTTTCTCTCTTTCCTTCTTCTCTTTCTTTCACAAAGGGTGGTCTTGGACCCTATCCTTAAAATCACCTGAGCTGCAGAGTTGAAGGCTCCTCTGCAGAGCCACTAAGACAGCATCTCTGGAGGACAGGCTGGGGAGCTGGATATTAATGAGCATCCTAGAGAATCCTGATGCAAGAGTTCTCAAACTGGAGCCTGTGGACCCCTGAGGGCCCCGCATGTGCTTTTGGGAGTTCCGTGATGCAGGGAAGAATCTGAAATGTGTTGAGGGTGGGAGGAAAGCCTTATGGAGAAGGTGACGGCTGAGTGTAGGCCTGAAAGAGGAAGCATATCTCCGGGAGGGAGGAACGTTTCAGGCAGAGAGAAAGCCCCCAGGCTGGTGTGACTGGTGAGAAGGCCAGTGTGGTTGGTGTGGGAGCCGGGGCGGAGTGTGGGGGGGCGGGTGGGGAGCAATGAGAGAGGACAAGACAGGGATGCAGAGGAAAGAGGAAAGGGGCCAGAACAGATGGAGCAGGGCCTTGGAGGCCATTGAGAGACTTGGCTTTCTGCTAAGAACAAAATGGGAGCCTGTTGGAGAGTGTCAGCAGGTCAAATTATGCAAGCTATTCCAGGAATTCTAGCCTCTTCCTCCTTCCTCACACTCCATCTGAGCACTTCTCTCTCTCCCTCTGTGTGCCAGGTTCCCCCTCTTACCTGCCTTTACCCTCAGTGCCAACGCCCAGGACCTTGTGGGTATTCAACAAGTAGTGACGAATGTCAAAAATGCCTTTGTTTTCCCCTGTGTCTGGCTTCTGATTTGGATTTGGTAAGAACCTCTTGAGAAAAACAGCCTTTTTCAAATAAACATGAAAAAAAAGTTATTCATTTTTCTATGAGAAGCTTAATAAATGATGTAGTATCTTTTTTTTAAAAAAAAAAAAATCCCACCATCAGTAACACTTCACCAGAGAATGAGGAATCAACATGCCGTTCCTTTGTGGTCATAAATAAATCCGAATTAAAAAATTAGTGTTTTCCGGATGCGATTCTGTGGCACTGGAAAAGCAAATCCCTTTTTTCTGTAGTGGGCCATTAGGGAGTTCTACAATTCTCGTTTCCGCTCTTCTCAGAATGTGGCTGGCCTCCTGCGTTGACGTGTCCCCTCCACCTCCCCGTGAGGATCTTTCTGGGCAGCGTTTTCCTCAGCACCATCTGAGAAAGAATTAGGCAGTTTGCACTGACCACGCGAGCAGCCCCTGGCCTACCCACTCCCCTTCCCCCTCCCCCTCCCCCACCCCCGCCGTGGCTGGACCCCAGGACCGCACAGAGTGACTCCCACTCTTGATTCCGGACCAACATTTTCTTCCCCTCGGAGTGGACACCCAGTCCGGGCTCCCAGGGACTGGCAACCGAGGGGGCCCTGAACACAGCTGCCACCAGGAACCCCCATTCTCCACCCCTTCGCTTCCACGAAGGGCATAAGGAAAGCAGAGGCGCTCACGTTCTTTTCCAAAGCTTGAAGCGTAATGAACTCTAACGGAGATTTTAAGGAAGAAGAACATCACAGTCCAAGGAAATCATAGTATTGTACCAAACATGTACTTGTGTGCGTGTGTCTGTATGTGTGTGGCCCACGGTACTTTGGTTCCCACCAGGGGCAGTCCTTGTTATCTGTATTTGCAGGAAAAAGTCTAATAGTTCCTCTTGCTCTGTGTCTAAGAAGTCATTTCCCCAGGGACAGCAGTTTTCAGAGGCGCTGACTAAGAGCTTCCTTAGAGCAGGGGGGACCTGTGATCCCTTCCCTCCAGACTGAAGCTCTGCAGTGTGCTGCACACGCCGTGGGGCCGGCCCGCCAGCGGCTTTAGTTTATGGGGCTGGTCCAGCGCCCAGGGCCGTGCCTGTCATGTGGAAGCAAGGCTCTGGTAATATTTGTGAAACGGAGGAGTGTGAGCTGTTACATAATTTAAAATACTAACCTATGTGCCCCCAGAATCTCCTCTACTCCATAACCCTTGCTCCACCCCAAGTAGGCAGGCTCAGGGAGGCGTTCACTGCCTTGGGGTGAAGGAGTGAGCAGAAGGACAGGGGCTTGGGGGGCGCTCAGGGCAGAAACCGCGGATCCTGGCAAATTCCCTGAGCTAGCGGAGACTACGTAGGGAAGCACTCTCCAGTCGTTGCTAGAAGCCACGACCCGGGCAGAGAGCTGGCGGCAGAACCTCCAGGTATGTTTGAGGAAGCTGAGAGGTGAGACTGGGAGGTGGGGACAAGGACATGGCTGTGATGGCCGCACTTCGTTGTTGAAGAACATTCCCTGTGAGCTAAGGGCAGCACGCAACAGTGGGCAGCCTGCCTCTGTGGGCCCAGCAGCAGAACGTCCCTAGGCCTGGGGCGCCTAGGGAATCAGTTAGTTGAGCCTCCGACTCGGCTCACGTCATGATCTCAACTGCTCGTGAGTTTGAGCCCCTCGTCCGGCTCTGGGCTGACAGCTCAGAGTCTGGAGGCCGCTTCAGATTCTGTGTCTCCCTCTCTCTCTGCCCCTCCCCTGCCTGCACACTGTCTCTCTCTCAAAAATAAATAATAAACATTAAAAAATAAAATTAAAAAACGAACATCCCCAGGGCCGTTTGTGATACCCACACAGCCAGCGACCCCTCCACCAGTCGCCTCTCCATTGCTTAGAGTAGAGCAGCAGCCGGCACAGAGCAGCCACTCGATAACTATTGAATTAATGTATAGAGGTACTCAGTGAATATTTCTAGTTTTCTACTCTTTGTTTGAGTAAATTTTAACCCACTTTGTGTCTGTTACTCATTCATGAAACAGAGATATTCTAACACCCTCTCTAGAAACAGAGAAAAACAGCACCCACGTACCCTGCGAGGCTTTGTAAGGATGGTGCTGACACATAAGACGGGCTCCCAGAATCCGGCTATGTGCTGACTGGGAGAACAAGGCTCAGGGAGTAAAAGGAGAAAGTAAGTTAGAAAAATAAACATACAAGAGCCAGATGAGGCTGACTGTCATCGGCAGAAGAGTAGAGTGTAGGAGAGACTGGGCAGGAGGGAGGATATTGAAATATGAGCAGGATTGACATGAAAGGGATGGGGTGGGGGGGGCGCGGAGAGGGAATGAATGGTAGGAGAGGGGAATTCAATGAGCGAAGCACTTGAAGCAGGAATGAGCGTGGTGTGTTCCAGTTACAACAGACTATCGATCAGAAAGACTGGAGCGGAGAGTTGATGTCAAGATCTACTCGTGAGACCAGAGAGAGGTGCCAGCCCAACTGTGAGACTTCTCAGTACCGAGTGTCGACCTGGCAAGGAAGCAGGCCCCATCACCTATGTTGTAGGGCCCGCTGCAAAATGAAAATTCAGATTTCCTCATTCCAGCATTGAGAGTCTCAACATAGAACGACAGAGCATTCAACCATGCACAGGGTCTCCTGAATGCAGGGCCCGGGGCGACCGGCCAACTGGTACACCCACCAAGCCCACACTGGGTTAGAGCATTGAGAATGCATTGCATGGTTTTGAGAAGAAAATGCTGGATTGGAGAGGTGTATTAGAAAGGGAAGGAGTCGGTACCTCCTAGGTGGTGGGGACAGGAAGTGGCAGGAGGGTACCTATCAGAGAATCATGGGACTTGTCACACATGTGTAAGAAGCCCATGGAGAAGGTTGGAAGTTGTAGGAATGGGATGGAGGGCATGTGTGATGTATTAGGAGGCATCACTGTGTCTAGGGGCCGAGCAGGGGGACAGCCCAGGCCCTGTGCGGTGACGTCCCGGCTCACACTGGGTCTGGGAGAAAGCTGGAATCCTGGAGAGAAAGAGGAAGTGTGGAAAAAGGAGCCGGTTGGGGAGTTTGGTGGGGAGTAAGCAGTCTTAGTCATGCTGAATATGAGATAATAAGGACACAGCCTCCAAGAAGCAATGCCCTGCTGACGGTGGAAGATGAGGAAGAAAGTTCAGGTTTGGAAAAGTAGATTTGAAAGAAGTGAAAAGTGTTGTATAATGGTTGAGGTTGTGAGGCCATGGGTGCAATTTCTTAGGAATCAAGTGGATAGATAAGCAGGGTGCTAAAAAACAGCTGAGTACTTTAAAATAATATTTTCTACCTCCGCTTAAAAGGAATTGGGCAATTAGCTGTGATGTTGGAGGTGGCAGCCTGGTGGAAGTTTTCTCAGTTGCTATTTCCATAAGGTGGTTATACAGAGTCACAAATCTGTTTTGATCCGTCAGTGATAAAACATGGGTAAAAAAAAATAAAGCTGATATCCTGGTAAAACTTATCGCCATTAACTGTCTAAGGGCCCTTGTGGCAGGTTCCCCCAATACTCTCCCTCCCCCCGCCTTTAATGATCCATTTATTTTTCAGGCAATTCTTTCAGGAATTTGAAAGTTTAAGCAGGGGTTACATAGAGAACTAACAGGAAATGTCTCATCTTTCCAAGTTTATTGTTGAGAGTGGCCAGATGTCATTTGTTTGTGAGTGGGAAATGGGAAGTTAGATCACAGAATGTGAAATTTAAAACTCCATGCTAAAAAAAAAAACAAAAAACAAAAAAAAACGGAGATGGGGGGAGTGGAGAGAAACACACACAGGGAAGCCTCTTTGCCTCCCGTGACTTATGTTAACAGCGTAGTGGGGCAATGCTCACAAGCAAGACGCTAATATGAGAACATGCTTTACAGTCTGCAGGCATCACTCCCTTTGAGGTCTGTGTGCAAACAGCTGGTCTCCGCCTGGCTGGGCCAGGGTGTTTGGGAGCTCTCTGCGGATCTGCTGTAATTATAAACCCCACGAAGGGCCAGGAATGGAGGCCAATGTTCTTATTGGTCATCATGCCCCAGAATCAAGAATGAGAAAGGAACTTACAAAGAGTCCTTCGCTTTAGCACTTACTAAAGCAATTATACTGATTTTTTTTTCCTCGATTATATTTTCAGCCTCTCTGGTTTAAACCCTGGGTCAAACACTTCCAGACTGTTCGGGCTGGCTGGCTCAGATCTGGCCCCTTCGACTGTCCCGGAAATACCCTCTTCGTCCCGTGCTGTTGCTACAGTGGGCTTTGGCAGGCTCCCTCTCCGCCAGGTGTTTTCCCCAACTGTTGCCATGGCAGCAATGTTCAACAGAGGTTCTGAGGGCCTTGGAATTGACAAGCCAGAGGTGGGGCCTGAGTTCCTGTCTCCAGTCCACGATTTGCTGATCCATCTGTCTTCCTCAGAGAGAGAGCACATAGTACAGGACTGTGCTTCCTTGGAAGATGACAGGCACCAGGCCAGGCTAACAGACGTAAATTTGGACGTGCTTATCGGATCACTGGGCCAAACATGGGAAATGTAGCTGGAGGGGAAGATACAGAGCAAAGGGATCCAAGAGCAGCTCCAAGGCTCAGAACTTCTTGGCTAGTGTTGCAAAGAAAAAGAAAGCCCGAACCTACTGCTGGGCGTTCAAGGGCAACAGGAAAGATTCTCTGCATCCCTACCCCTCTCTACCACTCGAATTATTTAGCAGTTTTTCTTCCTTGAGCCCTGCCTAAGATCCAGACATCCCTACTTTAGTCTCTTCCTGGGATTAAATCATGAAGGCCTCATTTATGCAACTACTGAACTAGAGAACTGAGCCCATTGGCCAAGCTTCTTGGCCATAATGTCTACCTAGGCATTTACTGTCATAGTGTCCAAGGGCTGGGAAACACAAGAGATAAGCTAATTTTTTTAAATTATTGTGGTAAAATATAGATCTTCCAAGATTTACCAATTTAACCATTTTCAAGTGTATGATTCAGTGATGTTAAGTACATTCACTGTGTTATGCACCATCACCACTATCCATTTCCACAGCTTTTTGTGACCCCAAACAGAAACTCTGGGTCCATTAAACAATAACTCTCCATTCCCTCCCCTACTCCCAACCCCTGGTAAATTCTAGTCTACTTTATGACTTTACGAATTTGCCTATTCTAGGTATCAACACATACGTTTTTAAAAATAACTGTTGCTTTTGTGAAAATAACACATGTTTTTTAATACATGCTCAAGGAACACAGGAAAGTACAAAGGCAAAAAGTAAAGGAGGGGTGCCTGGGTGGCTCAGGCGGTTGAATGTCTCACTCTTGATTTCAGCTCAGGTCATGATCCCAGGGTCGTGGGATCGAGCCCCAAGTAGGGTTCCACACTGCGTGTGGAACCTGCTTAAGATTCTCTCTCTTCTCTCTGTCCCTTTTACCTGCTTAGATGCATGCTGTCTCTCTCTCTCTCTCTCAAGTTGAAGAAAAAGGGGGGGCAAAGGAAATTTACATCATAACATACCATTGTCAGCATTTGCTGAACATTATCCTAGACACCTTTGTATACATATAGACTTATAGAACCATAAGAAGAAAAATGCACAGTCAGATAAACTTTATAAAAATGAGATTATTTGGGGGCACCTGGGTGGCTCAGTTCGTTAAGCGTCCGACTCTTGATTTTTTAGCTCAGGTCATGATCTCACACAATTCATGAGTTTGAGTCCCGCATCGGGTTCTGCACTATAAGTGCAGAGCCTGCTTGGGATTCCCTCTCTCTCTCTCTCTCTCTCTCTCTCTCTCTCTGTCCCTTCCCTGGTCGTGCTCTCATGCTCTTAAAATAAATAAATAGACTTAAAAAATAAAAATATAAAATAAAATAAAAGTGAGATGATTCAATACTTTGAGTTTTGAAGTTAAAAACTCAATTTTTCTTGAATTTAACAGAAGAAAAACTAATTGAAGTTATTAACAAATTTTAGATGAATTAGTTTTTACAGCAAAAGTATTAACTCTGAAAAACTTGCTCATCATTAGTGAAAATGATGAAGATGGTGGGCTCCTTATGACCTGCTGATCATGTCCCTTTGGCTGCAGCAAGTGCAGCTCTGTGATGAGTGGCAGTGGAACCTGTGCTTCCTCTGCCTGCCGCCCCACCCCCGCCTCCCCAGCTCCAAATCCCAGGTGTTGCTGGTTGATTATTACTTTTACCTCATTAAGGTGATGACGTTTCAGGCGAGGTGTGGTGAGTGAAGTGAAGGGAAAGCAAGGGGACCCAGGAGGCTGGAGGTTGGTGTGAGTGGAGTGACGTCATAGCACCGGGGCCACGTGCTTGGAGCCTCCATGATCAGAGCTGAGTAACGGTACTGATGAGGACAGACGACTTGTTTGAGATCTTACTATGGGCCAAGCATTACGCTAACCAAATACCTTCCATGTTTTAAGTTCCTCGATCCTAACATGCAACCTATGATCAATGCTGTTGGCTCGATATTTTATGATTAATTTTGTTGTACGGATAAGGAGCTGAGGTTCATGGGAGGAACTTTCCCAAGGTCACAATCTGTATTCTGTCCACTAAATCTGTAGGTGAAAAGCCATTGGATCTACACCTTCAGCAAGGGGGCTCTTTCTAACAGGGGCCCCCGAGGTGAGATAGATGGTAGAGGGAGCAGTTGACCCTTTATGTCAACACGGTGCATCCTCTTGATTTCTCTAGTTTGCTCTCCTCCATGATGTTTCCATTTGACAGACGAGGGAGAGAGGTGACTTGACTCCACCAGGAACACAGCCCAGGAGTCAGTTCTGGGTCTTGGACTCAGTGCCAGCCTTCTTCTGCTCTGCCCCCTTCCTCACCCAGTGCTTTCTGATCTGGACAACAGTACTTGCCAATTTTAAAGGGGATTGGGAGTAGGATTCCTTCAAAAACAAATGAACTTCTGAGTTAACATCTTCTGTTAGATGTCATAATAAAGAAAATTCAAGGTTTTTGCATTAGTTTCCTAAAGCTGCTGGTAACAAATTCCCACAAACTGAGTGGTTTAAAATAATAGAAATGTATTCTTTCTCAGTTCTGGAGAACTGGAGAAATCAAGGTATCAGCAGGCTGCACCCCATGAAGGCTACAGGCAAGAATGCTTGCTTGTTTGCAGCTTCTGAGGGCCACTCATGATCCTTGGTGCTCCTGGCTTATAGATGCGTCACTGCAGTCTCAATCATCATCTTCATGTGGCCTTCTCCCATCTTATAAAGACACTTGTCATTAGATTTAGGGCCCATCCTAATCCAGGATGATCTTTGGCAAAGACTCTTTTTCCAAATAAGGCTATGTTCCCAGGTTCCAGGCGGATGTATCCTTTGGGGATGGGGGGGGGGATGGCTATTCAACCTTCGATAGACACTTGGGTTACTTCCAAATAATGCTGCAATAAACATAGGAGTGTGTATGTCTTTTAGAATTAGTGTTTTTATATTCTTTGTATAAATTCCCAGCGGTGGGCTTACTGGATCATATGGTAATCCTACCTTTAATTTTTTGGGGAACCCACATACTGTTTTCCGCAATGGCTGCACCAGTTTGCATTCCCACTAACAGTGCACAAGGGTACCTTTTTTCCACATGCTCACCAACACTTGTTGTTTCTTGTATTTTTGCTTTTAACCATTCTGACAGGTGTGAGGTGATATCTCATTGTGGTCTTAATTTGTATTTCCCTGATGATGAGTCATGTTGAACTTCTTTTCATGTGTGTGTTGACCTTCAGTATGTATTCTTTGAAAAAATGCCTGTCCGTGTCTCCTGCCCATTTTTAATAGGATTATTTGTTTTTGGAGTGTTGAGTTGTATAAGTTCTTTATATGTTTTGGACACCTAACCCCTTATCAGATATATCATTTGCAAATATCTTTACCCATTCAGTAGGTTGTATTTTTGTTTCATTGACTGTTTCCTTAGCTGTACAGGGGTTTGGGGGGTTTTTTGTTTGTTTGTTTTTATTTTTATTTCTGAGAGAGAGAGAGAGACAGCGTGAGCAGGGGAAGGTCAGAGAGAGAGGCAGACACAGAATCCAAAACAGGCTCCAGGCTCTGAGCTGTCAGCACAGAGCCTGATGCAGAGCTTGAACCCACAAACTGTGAGATCATGGCCTGAGCCAAAGTCAGATGCTTAACTGACTGAGCCACCCAGGCGCCCCTATACAGGAGTTTTTTGTTTTAATGTGGTCCCAATAGTTCATTTTTGTTTCTATGACCAATGTCAAAGAAATTACTGCCTGTACTATCTTCTAGGATTTTTATGGTTTCAGATCTTACATTTAGATCTAAATTTAATTCATTTTATAATAATTGTCTTCCATTGATTTTTATTTATCCCCAAAACCAGTTGTAGAAATCCCTAGCTTTGCCTTCTTAAGTAGCCTACTGTTGGTTTTATTATTTAGACCTCGTTTTTGTTTCAAAAAAAAAAAAATGTAAAGCCTCACAGCCTGGGCTCTGACACGTTTTAATGTATGACTAATGCTATAGTCAGAGAATCAGTGTGATAGAGACTACCAATCACACATTGCTCGTACAAGGCTCCCTTCTGCTAGGAAATGAAGCAGAATTCTCTAACACCCAGGGTGCTCAGCATACTACCCATCCAGCCTTAGTCATCACTGAATGCATGACCCTTCTTCAGTGGTCCTTGCTAATAGCTCACACTGGATCAACCCAAGCCAGGCACTGTCTACTGGCTTTTACATAGATTTTTTAAATAATTGAGGTACAATTGACATGTAACATTATAGTAGTTTCAGGTGTACAATGTGATTATTCAATATATGTATATACAGCAAAATGACCACTACAAGTAAGTCCAGTTAACATCCATCAACACCCACAACTACAAAAATTTTTTTATGATGAAAACTTTTAAGATTTATTTTCTTAGCAACTTTCAACTATATAATACAGTATTATTAACTATAGTCACTATGCTGTATATTGTATCCCCAGGATTGATTTGTTTTATAACTTTGCCCATCTTTTACCTCTCACAGATGGGCCACCATCAATCTGTTCTCTGTAGCTATGAGTTCAAGGGTTTTGTTGGTTTGCTTTTAGATTCTACATGTTAGTGAAATCATATGTTGTTAGTCTTACACTTTCTGACTTATTTCACTTAGTATAATGTCCTCAAGGTCCATCCATGTTGTCAGACATGATAAGATTTCCTTCTTTTGGGGCACCTGGATGGCTCTGTCGGTTACGCGTCTGACTTTGGCTCAGGTCATGAACCACTCAGGTCATGGTTCACTCGTTCAAGCCCCACATCAGGCTCTGAGCTAGTAGCTCAGAGCCTGGAGCCTGCTTCAGATTCTGTGCCTCCCTCTTTCTCTCTACCCCTTACCTGCTCGCACTCGGTCTCTCTTCCTCTCACAAATGAATAAACATTAAAAAATAAATAAAAAAAAAAAGATTTCCTTCCTTTTATGGCTGAATAATATTCCATTAAATATATGTATAATATATCCCATTGTATATATATTTGATATATGTAGATATATATATGCATGTGTGTATGCATATATGTATGTGTGTGTGTGAGTGTGAATATGTACACACATACACACACATATAACATTTTCTTTATTCATTTATCCATCAGTGGATAGTTAGGTTTTTTCCACGTCTTGGGTGTTGTAAATAATGCTGCAATGAACATGGGGGTACAAGATATATTTTTGAGTTAGTGGTTTTATTTCCTTTAGATAAATACTCAGAAGTAGAATAGGAGGCTCCACACCATTTTCCACTGTAGCTGCACTAGTTTGCATTCATTCCCACCAACAGTGCACAAGGGTTCCTTTGTTTCCACATCCTTGCCCAACACTCCTAATTTCTTATCTTTCTGGTGATAGTCATTCTGACAGGTGTGAGGTGATATCTCATTGTGGTCATGATTAGTGATGCTGAACACTTTTCCATGCACCTGTTGGCCATCTATATTTCTGCTCTGGAAAAATGCCTTTTCAGATCCTCTGCCATTTTTAATTGGATTATTTATTTGCTGTGGAGTTGTATGAGTTTTTCATATATTTTATCACATATCTGATAACCCCTTCTCAGATATTTGATTTACTAATATTTTCTCTCTTTCAGCCAGCTGCCTTTTCATTTTGTTGATGATTTCCTTTGCTGTGCAGAAGCTTTTTATTTGATGTCATCTGACTTGTTTACTTTTGCTTTTTGTTTCAAATCAAAAAAAACCGTCACTAAGACTGATTGTCAAGGAGTTTATCATCTATGTTGCTTTTACATGGATTTGATCCTCTCAACAAACCTATATAATGAGTTCTATTATTGTCTCCATTTTAGAATGAGAAAACTGGGGTCTGGAGAGGCTAAGTCACCTGCCTAAGGTCACATAGTTGGATCTGGATGCCCGGCTTCAGAGCCTGCACACCTGACCACAACTGGCACTAGTTGTTGACATCAGACCACTGTGTCAACCTACTGTGTCACACGGCCAGCACCCTAAAGTAGTGAGGGCAACAGCCACAAGGTGATGACACTACCTTCTGGAAGAGCTAGGAGCCATCTTAATGACATTCATCCGGGACACTGTGATGTGGGGAGTAAATTACAACACGTCTCACTTAGTATGACTAGAGTCCCACGGGTTAGGTCCTACGCACTCTTTTTAATCCCTATTTTACTCATGAGGAAACTGCACGTTCAAGTGGCTGGATTTGCCCAAGGTCACCCAGTGGGTAGGTGGTGGAGTGAGATTTGAACCTAACTCTTCTTTCCCTAAGTTGATTGTTCCTCGGAACCTGCTTTTCCCACAGATGCTGGGACACTGCCTACTTGGTCTGCTTTGATCATACGGACAAAGCTCACGTGTCCCAAAGCATCTTTTGCACCACTGGCCCCTTGTTTGAAACCGCCCTCCCAGCCCTGCCTCCGCCAGGCTCTGACCCTGGAGCGCAGGGCTCACTGTTGATTTCTAGCACCTGGCCTGGAGTAGGTGCTCACACGCTGCCTGTTGAAAGAAGGGATGGATTTGTTCCGGGTAAGGAGTTTTTCCCAGAAAATCCCAGTTAAAATGCAAATGTGCTGCCTGGCAGAGATGTCTGGAATTTGTTTATTGCTTCCCTCCCAGAGAGGAGGATTTTGAGGAATGACTCCATAGGACTAAAGAATAAAGGGAGGGGGATTTCTTGAGTGTAGGGAAATGCCCCGGGAAGAGGGGTGGGCCTGAGGGAACTGGGTGCTTGCCGGTGGACCTTGAACACTGCAGAAGAAAGAAGAGGGTGGACTAGGCCCCGCCTTCTTCAGTTTTGCCCCAGGCGGGCTGACCCTCTGGGCACAGCGGGTCTGCCCCGCCCCCCACAGACAATGGGCGGGGCCCACTGGCAGTGTCCAAGGACCCATTCTTCCCAGTCCTGGAAAAGGGCCCCAAGTTCAAGTTTCCCCAAGGGAGCACTGGAAACAATCCACTCAGGGGTAGAGGAGCTGGGTTCAAATCTTGTCTCTACAACCTATCCATTGGACGACCTTGGGCAAATTCAATCACTGGAATGGCCTGCCCACTGGGATGGCCTTATTAAGTCAAATGTCTCTTTTCGTCCCACAAAAGAGCAAATCCTGAAAGGAAAAGCGGCATCCTCGGACCCATCTCTCGCTTCCCACCCCAAGTTCATCAAGCAGCCCTGCCCCACCCCCTCAAGCAGGCAAATCTTCTCCCAGACCTTTCTCTGTGCCCAGGTATGTATAACACATGAAAACTGGATCGCCCTCTACATAGAGTCCTGTGGCTTATCTTCTCCATTTAAACGTATGGGGCGTCTTTCACTGACAATCCACATAGATCTGCTGGAATCTGTTGAAAATAGTTTCACTGTATTTCGTCATGGGACATACCAGACATACCACAGTGCACTGAGCCCGTCTCCCGCTCAGGAGCAGTATAGCCGTCTCCAGCTTTCGGCCGTTGCCTGTGCTACGGTGAACATGTCTGCACGCCCCAGAGGCCTTGCTTCTAATCCGCCAACCGCCGGGCTTTCTTACCAGGCTTTTACTCAGGAAGGCGCTAACCAGGGGCGCGGCCCTCCTGGGCCGGGGACTCGGCTCTCCACGGCCGGTTTCAAGCTGCCCTGCAAGCCGGTCCCCCAGGGGTTCTGAGCCAATGTCAGAGAGAAGGCCCGTGCGTGAGAATCCGGACCCCGCAGTCACCACCCCGGCCGGCCTCTCACCTCTGCTTCCGGGGAATGGAGGCACCTCGGCATCATTTTCTGTAATGCCCAAGGAAATCCCCGGATAAGACGGACACCCTCATGCTTCACAGGAGGCGCTCCCCCACTCCCACGGAGATAAGCTCATGAATGCTTTCTTAATCACAGCTCATGATTCTCTGGGGCCCTGCGGGGCTGCCAAAACCTCTCTCAGCTCGCTGCCGCTGCCACCGCAGCCAGACACAGCACTTCCTAGAAAATCATCATCCCATTTACTGTTTATTCTGGGGGCGGATTATTGCTTCCCATAAACTCTCCGAGCACTAAAGGTGGTTGTTCAGTAAATCTCATGAAATGTCCACGTGAAGGGGGAAAGATGCTCTTTATTTTATGTTTTCTATTTTATTGTTAACGTGTCAGAGAAAAAGGAAACGATAGTCCCATTTTTAGATACTGATAAAAGCAAGCAAGACTCCATTCTGGCCGTGGGAGCTCAGTATGGTTTCGTAATCATTATCTTTAACTCACGAAACAGTCAGAGCCCTGGCTAGGATATGAAGATGGTAGAACTGTGTGATCGTTCCGCGTTGGAGTACACAAGTTTGTCATACTTGTCATTTGCAGTCTTGACTTTTGCCACCTCTGTGAACCAGCACCATTAGTTCCTTAGTCTTTCCAATGACTTTTTAAAACATAGCCTCATCCTAATTAATATCTTAAATAACAGAGTTGGTTGTATTTTTTTCTTTTTTCTTTTCTTCCTTCCTTCCTTCCTTCCTTCCTTCCTTCCTTCCTTCCTTCCTTCCTTCCTTCCTTCCTTCCTTTTTTTTTCCTCAAAGACTTCTGTTTTATTATAGTACATGAGCTGGAACTGATGGAAAGGGTAGCTGTGGTGGGCGCCACAGCCCCAATTAGCATTGGATGCCCATCCCAAAGGCCATGCCTGTGCCCACGGTGTGCCTCTCTGCATCATGGCTTTCCAGGTCTGCCCATCACCTCCCAAACCCACATTCTGATCCTGAGACAGGAAAAGGTGCTGAAGAGTGCCCCGGCTGCCATGCCCGCTGCACAGCCCATCACAGAGCCTGTCTTCACGTGGCAGAAGCACTTCAGCCGGGACTGTCCATAAGGCCTACAGCCACCAGCGTCTCCTTCACAGCTTGGGTCACTCAGTTCTACGTTGCACACGGAACACTGGTTGTGTTTTTTTTTTAAAGCATGTTAAAATTCAAAAAATATTGAATATCACCTGCAACGTTCTAGAGTCCGGAACAGCAGCACTTTTTAATAAACGTTGGACTTGACTGGATCCCAGATTTTAGCCTCCTGCTGGGGTGTCTTCTAAGGCTAACAGAATACTGTTGAGACGCGGAAGCGCTACCCTATGCCTTTGCATTTTTGTGTATTTAGTGGGCCATAGATTCAGAAATTGGAGGTTGGGAAGGATGGAGAAATTACCTGCTTTTGAAAGGTAGGGCAGCTGATTGGAAAACTCGTGAGTTTTGGAATCAGGCCTAGGTACAAAAAAAAGTATCTGTTAGTAACACAAACAAACAAACAAAAAAAACAACACCTCTGTTTGGTAGTGCCAGGAAATGATGGAAATGATATGGACTGGCCATTCCAGATTCGTGAACATACTGGTGAAGTGTGGCAGGCATTGAGGGGCTCTCTTAAGCTGATATAAGTTTAAGTGTGGTGGTATTTACTGCCTTTTTGGGCAAGGGATGGGAGAAGCAAAGAGCACTTGGGAAATCCAGGAGAGATATCAGGCACCCCCCTCACCGGCCTTTAGGGTCTTGTGCTGCTGCATGTGGGTCCTCTGTCTTCCTGAACCCCCAGCACGTGGTGTGGGGTCTGTTCTGCCACGCCCGGCAGTGGACAGGGTGAGGGGACGGGAGGGCTGCACGCCAGCTGAGCAAGAACAGTTCTCACAGAAGATGCACTCAGATGTGGTGCTGACAAAACAGCGCTGCTTCCTGCAGAGACTTCAAAAGCCCCACACCCTGTCTACCGCGGCACATTTGTGCAGCTGAAGGAGAAACTGCTGGAAATAGGAGTTTCCCTGATGTCATTGGGATGATGCCGACTGTGTTCTCCGGGAGACATCAGGGAGTTGGCTCAGGAAGGGCTGGGTGGGAAGTGATGCAACTTTGGACAAAAGCTCTGGGCTCTTCACAAAGGGAGGTCAGAGTTGGCTGAGCGTTCACCTGCTCGGAGCAGCCATAGAAAGTTCTAGTCCTAAGAGTAGAGAGTATGGAGAGTAGAGATTCAGAGAAAGAGATGAACAGGGCAGGTAGAGCTGTGTCAGCATCTCTGACATCTTTCTCCTCTCATCCTTCCCTTCTTCATCCGAAGAGAAGAAAACCTTTGTTCTATTTCTCATCTCGGTGCTTCCAATTGAGAGTGTATTCAATTCTTCCAGGTTATGTTATCATCCCGAGGGGAATCCTTTAAAGATGCCTGGAACACCGGAAGGAACCAGGGCTCCTTGGAGAAATAGCTGATTACTAACGAGGGCGGAAATGTCCAAGATGAGCCTACATGACTGTGCCAGAAAACACAATCAAAAAGTGGCCCAGGAGTCAGCTGGAGAGTCTTACTGGCTAAAGGTGGGAAACTTTTAGCATCAAAAAGAATAATGATTCTTCCAATGCAATAGATTGGAAGGTAGGAATGCAGAAAATTATGAGTTCATAATGATAAAAAGAGAACCCTTACTGGTCTCCATTTCAAGGCTGTTTGGGTAGCAATTCATTTCTCTGAAAACTGATAAAAAGAAGAATAAGCACACAACCCACCTTTTCTGTGTGAACTGCATTTCCAAGTGACCAAAAAGCTGACAAGGGAAAGTTCATTTTAGGTAAGAATTCTTCCCAGTAAATGCAGAAGAAATAACAGAATTAGAAAATCATGACTTTTGGAGCACCTGGGGGCTCAGTTGGTTGAGCGTCCGACTTGATTTTGACCCAGGTCATAATCCCAGGGTTGTGGGATCAAGTCCCGTGTCAGGCTCTGAGCTGAGTGTGGAGCCTGCTTGGGATTCTGTCTCTCTCCCTCTGCCCCTCTCCCTGCTCTCTCTCTCTCTCTCTCTTAAAAAAAAAAAAAAAATCTTGGCTTTTGAAACCTCTGGGGAAATAATGGATTTAGAAGTGACCAATCAGTGGATACTAACCTATCTGGTTAAAGGTTGGTGGGGAATTTCAAAATGGGAAATCTACAGCAACACCTACATAGTATTCTTCTCACATAAAAAATCTAAGACTGAATCTAAACAAGCATCTACCTCTGCCTCTTCCAATATAGTAGCCACACAAACCCTTCAACACTTGAATTGTAGCTATTTTGAGTTGAGATGTGCTTTAAGTGTACACTCCACATTCGATTTTGAAAATGCAGTATAAAAAAAGAATAAAATATTGCATTTATAGCTTTGTTGCATTAACCACATTTTGAAATGACAATATCTTGGATATTTCACATTAAATTCAAGAAATTATTTTTTAAAATTTCACCTTTATCTTTTAACTTTTTTTATTCCAGTGTAGTCAATGTACAGTGTTATGTTAGTTACGGGTGTACAAAATAGTGACTCAACACTTCCATATATTACTCAGTGCTCATCAAGATAAGTGTACTCAATCTCCGTCACCTATGTTTTTTCTTCTTTTTTTCTTTTTAAGAGAGAGAGAGCATGAGTTGGAGAGAGGAGCAGAGGGAGAGAGAAAGAGAATCCCAAGCAGCTCCATGCTCAGCACAGAACCTGAAGTGGGGCTTCATCCCACAACCCTGGAATCATGACCTGAGCTGAAATCAAGATTCAGATGCTTGACTGACTGAGCCACCCAGGTGCCCCTTTTTAAAAAATGTTTTAAATGTGTCTGCTAGAACATATGAAATTACATGTGTGGGTGGCATCTTATTTCCAATGGCCATCACATTGCTCTAAGTCTTACTTAGCAGTTCACAGAGAACACTGGCAGGAATGGAACTACCTAATAACACCAAGAGAAACCAGCCAAATGCAGAATGTGGGAACATTCTACCAGGTTATCTGGTACCTCTGTTAATAATGACACTGTTGTTGTGGTTTTTATAATGTGCTTATCTGTAAGCGACGCATACCCAAGTTTGTGTGGGTGAAATCATATGTCTTGTGGTATTTGCTCTAAAAATGCTGAGTGAAAAAGCATGAGTGATAGATGGAACCAGATGACAAAATGTTGATTATTGTTGAAACTAGGCAATGAGCATTTGGGGGTTCATTATATTCCTCTCTCTCTTTTTGATATGTTGAAAAGTTCTAGAATTTAATTATATTTCTATATTTATTTATAACATGTATGAATAATATACAATGTTGTATTTAATAATATAATTATAAGTGTATGATATGTAAAGATTATAATGAATTATTTTTTAACATTTATTCAGTTTTTGAGTGACAGAGCACGAGTGGGGGAGGGGCAGAGAGAGAGAGGGAGACACAGGATCCGAAGCAGGCTCTAGGCTCTGAGCTGTCAGCACAGAGTCCGGTGCGGGGCTCGAACTCATAAACTGTGAGATCATAACCTGAGCTGAAGTCGGACACTCAGTTGACTGGGCCACCCAGGCACCCTTTAATGTTTAATTTTGAGAAAGAGAGAGAGAGAGAGAGAGAGAGAGAGAGGCAGAGAGAGAGGGAGACACAGAATTGGAAGCAGGCTCCAGGCTCTGAGCTGTCAGCACAGAGCCCAATGCGGGACTCAAACTCACAAAAAACCCTGAGATCATGACCTGAGCCAAATTCGGCCGCTTGACCGAATTAGCCACCCAGGTGCCCCCAAAATTATAATGACTTTTAATGCCTCAGAAGCTGTCTTTAATTTTAATGCCCAGGGAAGGTAACACACGGTTGGTTTATCAGGTGAAGGGGCACAAAACCTTCTAAGGCAGAGTCCAAAGGGAATGGAAAGAAGCTTGACAAGATGCACACCCACCCCGGTGGGTAACAGGTCGTCCTGGGTTTCCTGTGAGAAGCGCAGGCAAGCCAGGGCCAGCTCAGAGGCGCTGGATTCCTGAGGTGGGGGCGGGGGGGGGGGTTGGCAAGGCCTATGACCATCTGAAGAAGGCCTGGGGGGAGCGCCTGGGTGGCTTAGTCGGTTAAGCGTCCGACTTTCGTTTAGGTCATGATCTCGCGGTTCGTGGGTTCAAGCCCCGCGTCGGGCTCTGTGCTGACTGCCAGCTCAGAGCCTGGAGACTGTTTCAGTCTGTGATTCCCTCTCTCTCTGACCCTCCCCTGCTCACTCTGTCTCTCTCTCTCTCTCCTAGAAATAAATAAAAATATTAAAAAATAAAAAATAAAGAAAAAAAAAAAAGAAGGCCTGGGGACCAGCAGCAGTTCTCCAGCAGCTTGCGTCCTTGTCTGTCCTAAAACCCCACCCACGTAGCTGTCCCCTGCCTCAGCGGTCTCCTTGGAAGAATGGTATTAATGACTGATAATGCGTGGTGGATCACCCTCGAAGGGACATTGACTTTGGAGCTCAGCATAAAGCCTGACTTAGCTCAAAATAACAAACCTGCAATGACTTGAGTCAGAACCTCCCGCTGGTCTGCCCGGGGCTGGCCGGCTCCGCGTCCAGCTGGACCTCACAGGTGGGCCCCACAGTCCAGGCTCTGACCCATTGTTGGTAAATCTGCAGGGGGCGGCCCCCAAGTTCATGAGAGGGATGAATAATCACAGTGAAAGTTTGTCTACTTACCATGAGCTGTAACCATCCAGGACCAGATATCTGTGGCCACTGAGCAGCTCGTCATGGGGGACCCACACCCAGCGGGAGGAAAAGGGTTTGGAAGGTGGTGGTGGCTATTTTCGTCAGGGGTGGTGCTTCCTGATATACTTGTCTCTGTCAGAAGGAAAACCATCCCATCCCTGCACAGGACCTTGCTTTTCGTGTTAGCAGGATGGGGTCCAAAGTGCAGACAAGCGTGCCCTGATTTCACCTGTTGTGGGCATCCTCAACTGCGCATTTAACCTTCTGCCTTTCTCCATTCCCTTACTCAGGTAGGGTTGAACCTTTCCATCCCTTTAGAGTAATGGTTCATTGCTATTCTATTTTAGAAATCAGTTTCAGAGGGCAATCCAATTTCCCCTCCCAGGATCTGATGGGATCATTCGTGTTGCGCCTTCAGGGTCTACCCGGGGATGGTCCTAAAAATTCACTTTACTGAATCTGTGATCATGCAGCCTGGTACTAATGGATATGGGCTGTGCAGTTGTACGGGGACCGCGTTGCAACCCTATCTCAGCTCCGGAACCATTGGGTAACCTTGAGCAAATAGCTTCTCCAAGCCTCAGTTTCTTAGAAATGCATTGGGGCGCCTGGGTGGCTCAGTCGGTTGAGCGTCCGACTTCGGCTCAGGTCATGATCTCGCAGTTCGTGGGTTCAAGCCCCGCATCTGGGCCCTGTGCTGACAGCTAGCTCAGAGCCTGGAGCCTGCTTCAGATTCTGTGTCTCCCTCTCTTTCTGACCCTCCCCTGCTCACGCTGTCTCTCTCTCTCTCTCTCTCTCTCTTTCTCTCTCTCTCAGAAATAAATAAAACATTAAAAAACTTTTCTTAAATGCACGCTCTTGACATGACTGTGAAAAACTGATTCTACATAACATGCAGCACAGAGCCTGCCAGCCGGTAGCACCCGATAAATGAAGGCTGTGACTGTCCCACCGTTACTATCGTGGCGGCAGTTTGCGGCTGGCCCTACCTATACATGAGTTTTGCTTCCACGGGTTAAACTGAATGCCCAAACCAGGAAGCTTAGATCTGCTTCCACATTCCCAGGGCAAACCCAGGACATCTCCAGGTAAAATTAAAAGGCGGACAAGGCCGCGGAACACAGGCGAATCCCATCAACAAGGTATGTTTGACACGCCTACTGTGCTTCTGTCTCCGATCTAGCAACTCTGTAGGGCTGCAGGGCGACGGGGTGGAAATGGTCCCCTGACCTGAGGCGGCTGCTCACTCACAGTTAGCCTATCTTCCACAGGCTTCTTCTCCAGCAGCTTGCATCCTGTCGGTCCGAAAACCCCACCCACGTAGCTGTCCCCGGCCTCAGCCGTCTCCTGGACGAAGGTATTAATGACTGATAATGCGTGGGGGGTTACCCTCAAAGGGACATTTGCTTTTGAGCCCAGCTTAACGCCTAACTTTGCTCAAAAATAACAAACCGGCCATGATTCGGGTCAGAATCTCCAAATGCCTGGCACCAGTAGGTGCTCAATAAAATATTGCAGTGATTAATGGAGGGAATTTCAGGCATTGTAGCGAATTGCTGAGGAGCAGCCGTTGGGCCTGGGGACTTTCCTAGGACCATTCCAATCACCCCCAGAGAGGGTGGTTTCCTGTTCCAGTTACTCAGAAGGTCAGCCCTTAGGAAGGGCACCAAACTCTGATTTCTTTCAGGGCTGAGGCTGATTACAGTCTGAGCTTTAAGAGCTTTCCCCCTTCACAGCTTTAGATGTATTCAAGCTTTGCTTTGGTGGAGGACTTCCCCGTGGGAGTGATAGAAAGCTCACCACTTAAGTCATTTAAACTTTGGCTGCCCAGGCCTGAAAAAAATGCCCTTGGGACGGATCCTGGAGTGCCTGAGGAGAAGTTAAATGGTTTAATAGATCCTGGCAGCTTCAGAAAGGACTAATGGCTCCGCGTTAATTGGGTACAAAGAGTGAAGATGAATCTCTGAAAAGGTATTTCAGATTTGCCCATTCAGCTCTCACTGGCTGCGTATGTGTCACATCCTTCAACCCCCAAACTAAGCTGATTGTTAACAAAGTACGAGCACTTGATGCATGCATCAGCCTTCATCTTCCTGATACTCTTCTTTGTCCCCTCAGCAAACATTTACTGAGCGCCTACCATGTGCCAGACATTGTGCCAGGAACTAGAAATAGATGACGTTCCTCTCCCTGTCCCCAGGAACCTCTGTTTTGGGAGGCAGAGGATGAGAATTAGAAGCAAAACTGGTACCTTGTTTGCCTTTATCGGAAGCAGATTTGAGGGAGAAGCAAAGAACAAGGCGTGGCTCTGCGCAGGGTGGTGGGTGGCAGCGAGTCTTCCCAGTTGCGTGGGGGCTGGAGGAACATGCCAGGTCTCTGAGGTGGGCAGGCGGGCGGGCGGGCAGAGGGAGCCGCGTGCTCCCGGAGCCGGAGAGAGCGTGACTCAAGCAGGGATTTGCTGGCGGGCACACAGCAGCCAGAGGGAGGGAGAAGGGTGCTGGAAAGGTGGGCCGGAGCCCTGCGGAAGAGCGCTCTGACTGCATGTCACTGCAGGACTGGATCATGGATGTGACAGGTGTTGGCTTGGTGCTGTGGAAGAGACATCGGCCAGAGAGCACAAAGCGCATGCGAGAGGGGATGAGATCACAAGCAGGGAAACATCCTTTGAGGGTCAAAGGTGTGAAGCAGAGTCTGAAGCAGGATTTAAATTCGTGTTGCTCTCTCTGGTAGCAGTGAGGTATTGCACAGCTCACTTAACCTCACCGAGCAACTTCCTTGATATGAAGAACAAATGATGGGATACCTACAAAAGAGTATCTTAGACACTGGTTGCAAGTGACCGAAAGCCACCTCAAACTAGCTCAGGTTAAAAAGAAAAATGTATAGGAGCACCTGGGTGGCTCAGGCGGTTGAGTGTCTAGCTTTGGCTCAGGTCACGATCTCATGGTTTGTGAGTTCGAGCGCCACATCGGGCTCTGTGCTGACAGCTCAGATCCTGGAGCCTGCTTCGGATTCTGTGTCTCCTTCTCTCTCTCTGCGCCCACCCCCCCCCCTGTCTCTTACTCTCTCAAAAATAAATAAAAATATATATAAAAAAGAAAATTTATAGGAAATCTCAAGTTTCGGGGGTGATCTCAGGCCAGAGATACTCGGTGCCGAAGGCTAGCTCTCCATTCCTCTCACTTCTGCTTGTGTCCAAACATGTGGGTTCTTTCAAGTTCTCTTCCTCTGTGTGGCCACAGAAGCATGGCCAGCTGCTACCCCACACCTCAGATCTCAGACCTTCCCCTCCAGAAGTATCTGTATCTCTTCTTTCTTTCTGGTTGGACTAATCCAGGAACTTGGATTGACCAGGTTGGAGTAGGGTACTCTTCCATTGACTAGTCCATAAGGACAAGGGATGAGATACAGTGAATGGCTGACTAGGAGTCTGGTGCCCTCTCTTCAGCTGTTGTCGTGTGAGAAAACACACTTCCTAAAAGAAAGGGTGCAAGGGGGTACCATTACCAGAAGAGGAGAGAAGCTGAGCAGATAAAGCATTAGACCGGTGTCACAAAATACTTTGCAGATATTGGGGCGCCTGGGTGGCTTAGTCAGTTAAGCGTCCGACTTTCGCTTAGGTCATGATCTCGTGGTTCGTGGGTTCGGGCCCCGTGTCGGGCTCTGTGCTGACTGCCAGCTCAGAGCCTGGAGCCTGTTTCAGTCTGTGACTCCCTCTCTCTCTGACCCTCCCCTGCTCACGCTGTCTCTCTCTCTCTCCTAGAAATAAATAAAACATTATAAAAAAAAATACTTTGCAGATATAAAACAACTTGTGAATATAAGGTGTGGCTTGCTCTTTGAGAGTGATACGTTGCATTTATCTCTCCATTTCAGTGTTCAGAAGAGTTACTGACCTTGTAGGGACTTCATAAAAAATGGTACTGAGCAGACGCCTGGGTGGCTCAGTAGGTTGAGCGACCGACTTCGGCTCAGGCCATGATCTCATGCTCGTGAGTTCGAGCCCCATATAGGGCTTGCTGCTGTCACCACAGCCCGCTTTGGATCCATTGTCCCCCTCTTTCTGCCCCTCCCCCACTCATGTGCGTTCTCTCTCTCTCTCTCTCTTCCAAAAATAAAAATAAAACATTTAAAAAACGGTACTGAGGTAGTGGATAGTTAGCAGACAGCATACCTACAGGGGAGTCCGACTTCATCAGGGGCTAGGTCTAAAGTCCGCATGGACCACGGAAATCCCATGTAATCAGTATAACCCCTGAAACTTCCCCAGGGACACAGCATGTTGAAAAACCACATAGCATCTCTCAGTAAGTTTGACAGAAACGTTTTTCCTCCCAGTTGGAGCAGATCACTGTTTCCTTTGGTCAGACACCAGATGAAGCAGTTGGTTTCACTTAAGAGTGACGCTTTATGAAAACCTGCATTAACATCAGAATCCATTCAGCATGGGGAGACGTTCGGCAGGGGGGGCAGATTCCTCGTTCCCACTTCAGGCTCATTGAGGGGAACGGCGGGTGCAAGTGCTTGGCACGTGGGGTTATGATCTTTCTCTTACTGAGAATTGCCGAGCAAGTGTCGTTGAAACTGTGTGTATCAAATGAGTGTCTCGCGTCCTATTCTCATGCTTAGTTATTGTATGTTGTCTGGTATTCCTCTACTAGAATGTATATTCAGAGAGTTGGGAAGCCTGGCTGCCCTGTTCACAGCCGACTCTGCAGTTCTTATGACCATGCGTGGCCCATCGCAGGCTCTCTTGAAGGGGTGACTGCATTGCACAAGACACCACTCGCCGTCCTCAAGGAGTGAGATAAGGAGATCGATGAAAGTGGCCCTTCCACTGGGGCTCATGGTCAGTGTCAGAAGAGAAGTAAACTTTGAGATGCCTGAAGAGACATGAGAAGGCAATAGTGCCGAGCAGTGTTAACGGCCAGTGAATAATAGAAGAAACAGTTCTGGGAGACTTTTAGAGGAAGTGGGCCCTATCTCTAGGGTAGTCCTGCCTTTTCCTCAAAAATCCATCCCTTTGCTCCTCTATTCATCCAGAGAAATGTCCATGCTCCTGCAGCCCTGAGCAAGTTCAAACCCAAGGATTTACTTCAAATACACGCTGATGCCCAGAGCCAGCTTCCTAGGGACTTCCTTGCTCAGATACACCTGGGGCAGGAGGGATTCTAACACTACCTGGTGATCAGTTAATACCAAAGCTGATATCAGGGTTCTCTTCTCTGAGCTTGGGAAAACCTGCCATTGTAATGACTGGTCATGACCAATGGGTCTTGACCAACAGGTGGCCTGACAGGGGAAGGGCTCTTCCATTCCGTTCTCCCCCACGGCCCACCCTTGCGTTGTGGAGGAGGACCATGGGCTGCCCTGGCCGCTCATCTGAGTGCGTGATCCCTAATTCCAGAGCAGATCTGTGGGACGATGCCACCTCAGTTCTCACAAAACTGTTCGCCTGAGGACAGACTCCCTCTTCTGCGTGAGGGAGGGAAAAAGGGCCCTCTGCTCTGCCTCACCTTCTCTGGTCTGGGAAAAGTTTCCCTTCTGGTGACCTTAGACTCATGCCCCGATGAGGCCATGTACTTGGGGTCTCTGGTGAGCTGTGGGAAGGCCACAGGGCACAGAGGGAGCAGCTCTCTGGTTCACCACTTACCGCCCGCACGGAATACAGACTGTATTTTGTGTTACTATAGAAAACTTAGAAGGTATGCACTGGAGAGAGGGGATAGTCTTCCAGGCCTAAACTTCTCTATTTATGGATACACAAATACAAAAATAGGATCATATTATCATTTTGTAGTCTGCTTTTTTCACTTTTACTATATCACGAACATGTTTCAATGCTAAGAAATACAAATTTGACATATTTATATTTGTGGCTACATAATATTGTGCCATAATTTATTTTATAGCATCCTGTCATTGAGTATTTAGTTGTTTGCCACTTTTGGCTATTATTATAGGCGATGCTGCCATAAAACGTCTTGTACATACTGTCATGCATTTATTTGGTAATTTTCTTAAGAGAAGTTCCTAGAAGTAAGATTATAGAATCAAAGGGTATGTATATCTTAATGTTGGATCAGTTTATATCCTATCAGCAGGGAGTTGGATACCAATGAGGTACATGCATTGTTTTTTGTCTTTACCACTCAGAGATCTTGTGTCTTATTTTAATTTTAATTTTTGCTTTCTAGTCATATTGGCCATTTTTTTAAACAATATTTTAACTTTTTTTAAAATTTATTTTTGAGAAAGAGAGACAGACAGAGCATGAGTGGGGGAGGGGCAGAGTGAGAGAAAGACACAGAATCCGAAGCAGGCTCCAGGCTCTGAGCTGTCAGCACAGAGCCCGACGTGGGGCTCGAATGCAGCCATGAGATCATGACCTGAGCCGAAGTCGGACGCCCAACCAACTGAGCCACCCAGGCGCCCCTCATTTTGGCCATTTTTCAAAACTATATTTAATGTCTCTTTAAATTTCTTCTCTTAAGATTACCGACTCATGGGAGATTTTTCTAACAGGAAGCAAAAGAACTCCAATTCACAAGTTCAAACAATCTGAAGCATGTTTGTTTTATTACTTTCTACCTTCTCTTTTCTGTCTTTTCCACCTTTTCTGGATCTGACTTATGTTTCCCCTGGTGTCCCCCCACCATTGCACATTCAACCACTGGATTCTGGGCCCCTGGCCTCTCCCTGCTGTGGCCTGCGGCCAGCATGACCAATTGCCCCAGACATTCCTCAGGACAGGATTTGGTCCATATTTCCCTCTTATAAACATAGGCGAGGAGCCAGGGATTGGGCTGAGCGCTGAGGGGTTACAAATAAATAAAAGCAATTCCTGTTCTCCAGAGCTAAGCATCCATGTAGTAGCAGACTCGGACATACCATAAGCCACTAGTGCACGTCATCAGAAATATGCACTAATAGAAGTGAAACGGGTCTGGAGGAGAAGGTGTATTAATTTCAACTCTTGGATCTCAGATGATTTCCTAAAGAGACTGAGGTATGAGAGGGAAAGGTATTTTGGACAGAACAAACAGTATATTTAGAGCAACCACTTACTAAATAATATTGCTACCTCACAGCTGAGGAACGGAAGGCTCAGAGAGGTTCAACAGCCGGCCCAAGGCTGCTGGGTTGTGTCACAATGGGGATTCGAACCCAGGTCTGAAGACAGTGGCTTCTTGCCTTCCAATTACTATTTGAGCACAAGCTGTAGGGTAATGAAGAGCACAGGATTGTTGGGGGCTTGGGGCTGGGGACATGGGACTGGTCTACAGGGCCAGGCAGCAGGGAGCTGTGCATGAGATGGCTAGCAACTATTGTCCCTACCATCCAGCAGGTCCTGGTCCAGGCGTCACCCCCTCCAGGAAGCCTTCCCCGACTTCCTCTAGTCACTTAGCTGTCCACCCTCACCCACTCCCACTTATAGGTGTGACCCTGTGCTCTCCTTTCCCATGGACATGTTCGTGGTGTACAGATTATCTCTACTCATTGGTTTCTGCTGGGCAGAAAGCTCCCTGCGGGTGGGGCCGTGTCTGACTGTCTTCGCATTCCCAGTTTGTGAGTGAGAAGACGAGAGTCAGTGGAGCGCTGGGTGTGGAGAAGAAGGCAGGAGGAGGTTTGAGGCGGTCAGGCAGGGCTTGGCAGCAGGCAAAGGGCTGGGGGCAGGCAGGAAGCAGCGTCTGAGGATTCAGGCTGGCTGGGAAGAGGTGCTGGCTGGGTGAGGAGAGGCGGGCTGGGGGCTGTTCCCTCCCACAGGAACGGAGGGGGCAGGGAGTGGGGGGAGGAGATGGCATTCTAAGTTCACAGAATATCACGCCGGCAGGGCCTGCCATGAAAATAACCTTGGCTCTGCTCTGAGACTGTCTGGGTCCCAATTCTCGTTGACCCTCCTTAGGGCCCTGTGGCAACTTCCAGAACAGTGGCTCAGTTTTCCTTGCTGGTGAAATGGGGCTATGAACCCACCCGAGCTCGAAGGCTGAGGATTATGCTAGGTTCTGTGTGCCAAGGCTAACGTCACTGTCCCCCCCCCCCTTTCTTGGCCATCTCCTGGCTCCTCAAGGCTGTGCTGCAGAGTGTAAACAGTGTGCCCACGTCTGGCGGGGCACAGCCCCGAGGCAGAGCTGCCAACGGTAGGCGATCTGTAGCAGAGATTTTGTTTGTTTGCTTGAGGTTTTGGGCTGGGGTCACAGGACCTGAGTCAGGCTTACTAACTCCAGACTTGCTAGCTGTGGCATCTTGAACTTGTTGCCTAATCGCTCTGTGCTTCAGACTGTTCTCCTACAAAACAGGGGTGGTAATAATAATAGTACGTGTGTCTCTCATCGGGTCATTGTGAGAGTTAAGTGAGATAGTATATGGCTTCTCGTCACACCCCATAACTCAGATTTCTCCTCATGGGCTGTGAGCCCCCATGCGCCCGATTTCTGTGCCCACCTCTGATGGCCACCCCCCCTCCACTCTCACCCCCATCCCAACCACACAGTACTCCCCAGCCTTGCTCTCATCTCGGGGCCTCATCTCTGTGGCGCCATGGGCAGAGCCATTCTCCCCTTGTCAGTCTTTCTCTCTCGCTTCATTCGGGTCTGCTCAAGTCACCTCCTCAGAGCAGTCTCCCCGGCCCTCCCTGCGATGCCAGCTTCTCTCCAGCCCTATTCCTTACTTTGTTTTCTTGATGAACTCTTACCTGATTTTCCTGTGGGTTGTCTCTCCCTCCAGAATGTAAGCATCATGAGCACAGGGACTCCATCTGTCTCATTCACCCATGTGACCCACTGCCTACAAAAGCAACCGGCATAGAGTAGGCACTCACCAAGTATTCGTGGAGCGAGAGCATGAGTGAACAAATTTCTTAGCACGAGCCAGACATACTCGGGACCCATTAAATGTTGGCTCTTGTGATTCCTGACGTTGTCAAGATTACCATGGGAAAGCAGAGTTATCTGGGTTAGGGCGTGACTGACAGAGTAGAGGGCTGGGGTTTGAAGCCCAGCCCTGCCCTTTCATAGGGTCCAGCCCCCCTGGGCCCTACATTCACGGTGCGGTGAGGAGCAAATGGGTCAAGCTGGAGGAAGCCCGCCATGTGGTGGTCCTCATTATGATGGCATCCGTGGCTTGTACTTAGCCAGATTCCACAAAAGCACTCAGGTTTTTGCAAGAACAGCTACCAAATTACATCGGTCCCCTCTTTTACACTTCATGTTTTGGGTTTGCTTTTTCAAAAAACTGAGGTACAAATCAGATAACAGCAATCATCTTCAAAGTGAATAATTCAGTGGGACTTAGTACATTCACAAAGTTGTGCAAGCATCACCTCTATATAGCTTCTGAGTATTTTCATCACCTCAGAAGAAAGCCCTGTATCCATTAAGTAATCAGTCCCCAGGCCCCTCTGCCCCCAGTACCTAGAAACCACTGATCTCTTTTCTGTTTCTATAGTTTTTCCTATTCTGGAGAGATCATATAAACGGAATCAGAGAAGAGATGACTGTTTGCATTTTAGCCTATTTTCATTTAGTGTGTTCAAGGCTCACCCACCTTTTAACAATAGTTTATTTCTCTTTTTAGCTGAATAATATTCCATTGTAAGAATATGCACGTTTTCTTGATTCATCTGTGAATGGACATTTGGGTTGTTTCCAGCTTCTGGCTATGGTAGACAGAGCTTCTGTGCACCTGTGTGCCCAAGTATCCGTCTAAATCCCTGTTTTCGATTCTTTGGGGAACGTACGTAGGAGTGGAATTGCTGAGTCATGTGGTAACTTTATAGTTAACTTTTTGAGGGACTGCCAGACTGCTTTCAATGCAGCTGCGCCCTTTTACATTCTCACCGTCAATGTGTGAGGGTTCTAATTTTTCCACATCCTCGCCAACACTTATTTTCCGTCTTTCTGCTTATAGCCACACTAGAGGGTGTGAAGTGGTATCTCTTTGTGGTTTTGATTTGCATTTCCCTAATGACTAATGACATTGAGCATCTTTTCCTTCACAGCGTGTCATTGAGCCAGAGGCAGGGCTTGGTTCGATTGCCTCGTCCGGGGCTGTACTTCACAGGAAGATGCATCTAGAGAATGTGGTTCTTCCCCTTGGGACGCCCTTCATCACCGGGGTGTGGGGTTGGCTTTCTGCATCCTGGTTGACATCCGTGTGTGGCGGGGGAACCGGAGCCCACCTTCCTCTGTTAAACAGAGGCAGCAGTGCCTGACTCAGAGTGAGAGCAAGTGAGAACGGGGAGTGGCTAACAGTGTAGACTCTGAAACTAGATTCCAGGTGTTTCACTGCCGTGTGTGTGACCGTGGACTTCATGAGTCAATGTCTCTGTGCCTTCGTTTCTTGTCTGTAACTGAGTTTATTAATAGTAACTGCCTCACAGGGTTGCTGTGAAGACTGGATGAGTTACTAAATGAAAGCCAGCACTCAGTGAGTGTCTGCTATTATTACCCTCGCCATTCTGTATTCCGGCTGCAGGGGACACAGGCTGCCAAGCTCGTGTTTGTTCTGCTCTACTCACTGGCCTCCTCAGAGTTCTTTATGGGCCACCTTCCATTTGAACTACATGAGAACTTCTGTTATTTGTCTGCTTCAGCCTTCAAAGCAAAAGGATCGTGGTCTCAGTTAATAGCTCCCCTCGTAACCACGCAACACTTTGACAAAATTCTTTTAAAATCTGTGCGTCTCTGATCATCAGACTCAGGGCCAGAAATGGAAGGAGTAGAATTTGAAAAGCCAGTTTAGTCCCCCAGACCATAGCTGCCTGGGCACTGCGGGCCGAAGGGATGAAGTGCCCCTCCTTCCGCTCCACACCTCTGAGCCCTGTCCTGTCCCCCAGGGGACCTCAGGCCTTTTGGCCCGAGGCTTGGCCAACGTAACCCCAACAACTCCAGAAAAATCCTTCTAGGGAATTCCCCCTCGAACCTTTCCTAAGAATGGCTTCCTGCGCCTTCCTGCGATTCCTTCAGCTCCCTTGATTGTCCCATGCTCTCATTTCAAGTCTGAAAAATTGTGAAATCCTGGCAGGAACTCATACTGTGGGGGTGAGAAGAAAGTCACCTTGAACTTCTACTTTATCCATTTTTTTAATGCTTATTTTTGAGAGAGAGAGAGAGTGAATGGCAGTCAGAGTGTGACCAGGGAAGGAGCAGAGAGAGAGGGAGACACAGAATCCAAAGCAGGCTCTAGGCTCTGAGCCGTCAGCACAGAGCCCAACATGGGGCTCAAACTCCCAGACCGCGAGGTCATGACGTGAGCCCAAGTCAGATGTTTAATCAGTTGAGCCACCCAGATGCCCATACTTTATCCATTTTAAAGCCTTTCTTCCAGCCCCAGTGAGCAAAAGCTGTTTTAGAGATAGTGGAAAACACTCCCGTCGGGAGCGGAAGGGGACCTGAGGTGTGGTGTGAGGAGGGGACAGAGGGGGCAGAGGGGGCTGCCCGCGGCAGCATCACCCATCCAGGCTGAAGGGTGCAGGGGGGCCCTGGGCCCTCAGTAGGGGCCGTTCACGCTCACCAGCTACAGATGAGCCCTTCGTTGGCTGCAGGAACTCGGGGCAGGCCCTGAGAGCAAGTGCTCGGGTCCCAGTCTGGGCTGCGTGAGCTGTAGCTCTGCTTTCATCCACGCGGTGGATGGATGAATGCGTCCGGGGATCAGCATGGTGCCACACAGGCTTTTAGTGGCTTTACGAGGGCTTTAAGCAGACCAGCCCAACGACTGACCCAAGAGAGTCCAGCCCGCATTCTTAACTCAGTGGAGAGGTCTGAAAATCCAGCCTGGAGAACCCAAGCTTAAGGTAGGAAGATGCCCGGCCCTTCCCGGCCAGGCCCAAGATTTGCAAGGTACCCCCTACTCTACTCTCTGAGAAGTTCCAGAACTTCTTCCCGGGGGGCTCAGCAGTGTCTATGCAGCTCAGTTTGGTAAACAAGGGTGGGGTTTGCAAAGACTGGAAACCCAAGTTTCCCACAGCTGCAAATTCAAGTTCTTCTACTAGACCTCACCTCCACCTACTTATTGGTTCAGACTGGTGGACTGTTGAGTCTGCTCGTCACTGCTCTTCTCATGTTGTTTGCAAAAATTACCAGGAAGAGGCCGCAGGCAGAGGTGGGGCAGGTGGGCACTGTCACCCAGGGTGGGGCTTCAGGACAGAATGTTGTACTGCTGTATAATATTCCACTATATATTTTATATGTATGCTTACTTATCCATTCAGCTGGTTATAGGTATTATTTTTTTTTCTAGTTTTTGCTTATCCAAATGATACTTTCTTAAAACATATTCCAACAAGAATTATGCATTACACGTCTCTTTATAGTATTTTATTTTGTTTTTTTAAGTTTATTTATTTTGAGAGAGAGAGCGAGTGAGCAGGGGAGGGGGAGAGAGGATCTCAAGCAGGCTTCACGGTGGCAGCACAGAGCCCAACATGGGGCTCAGATTCACAAAGTATGAGATCGTGACCTGAGCTGAAACCAAGAGTCGGGTGCTTAACCAGCTGAGCCACCCAGGTGCCCCTGTTTATATGATTTTAATTGAGAACAGCCCTTCACTTTTATCAAGACTTTCATAAAGCTAATATGCATCCAATGGGTAGGCCGGTTGTTGTGAAGAATGTCCCAAATTCTGAATTTGTCCACTTTTTCTTAATGACATTATTTTAATCAGGTTCTTTAACTCTTGTTTTCTTGTAGGGAAGAAGTTAGGTCAAAAGGCTCATTTAAGTTCCGGTTAAATATTTTGGATAAGGGTGCTTCACAGGTGTCGTCTACTGAACGTGTTTATCAAGTTAGGAGACGGGTCACGTCAGGTGTTGCTACTATAACTTGGTTAAGGCGGCAGTATGCTTGGTAACTGCCTAGAACACAGCAAACACAAGATACTGTGTATCATTAGCCCCACTTTACAGATGAGGAAACAAAGACTCTTACATTCTCAGCTAACATTCTCAGGTAATCTAGCTTATGAGTGATGAAACTGGGACTCAAACCCAGGCCCTCTGATTCCAAATCTGGTCTTCCTTCCCTTCAAATTCTTAGCTTCTTAGAGCTAAAAGGTACCTTACCTTAAGCATTCATTCATTAGCTCATCAGCAAATAATTAATGAAAGCGTACTAGGAGATGTTCAGGCACTATCCCAGGCACTGGGGAAACTTCAGTGACAAAAGAAGTCCTCAGGGAGCTTACATTGTAGTGTGGGGAGATGGGCAGTAAACACAAGCAATAAGTAAAATTATAGAAGATGTTACATGATATGGAGGAAAATAAAGCAGAATCGGGGGAATGGGGTGGGTCCAACCGAGAAGGTGACTTTTTAGCAAAGACTTACAGGAGGCGAGAGAGTGAGCCATGTAGAAATCTGGGAGGCAGAGAGTTCTAAGCAAAGAAAACAGTGCAAAGGTTCTGAGGCAGATGCACGGTAGGCATATCTGAGGAATACTGAGTAGTCCTTCTAGCCCCCAACCCTGAGCCTGTCCAACAGAGGTATCCCATCACAGCTTTTCGCTGGCCAGATATGAAGATACAGAAACATATTCCTTTGCTTCCTTAATAGTCCATGTATGGGTCTCCACTCAAACTCCCATAGGTGCGTTTGTGTGTCCCTCTTGCCAAACAAAGGGTCCCTGAGGTCCAGTCACAGGCTGTGATTCTTTCACATGATGACCGGAGAGGAAAGGAAGAAAGAGAACACCAGGTCACAGAAGGGCAAAGGAGCAAAGGAGGGAGGCACAGATTTGGAGGATGAAAGGTCAAAGCTTTGGGGCCAAAGGCATGAGATAAAGTATCATGATATTGTCAGATTACTGTGAAATGGTTCTGTAAGATAGATGGATAGGTAGGTAGGTGGATGGATGGATGGATGGATGGATGGAAATAAATCAGTATGAAAAAAGATTACAACTCTTGAAACTTGGTGTATGTGTTCATTGTACTATATGTTCTTGACTTTTTGTATACTTGAAAATTTTCATAACAAGAAGGTAGAAAAAAGATTCTGTGGAGCTTCTGTCTTACGCAGTGGCAGGGGTTAGGGAGAGGAACACCAGACGCCACACATTCTGGTGTTTCTACGTGTTGTCCCTCTCACTGCATGGCCCTGGGCAGCCCCTCTGCGACTTCTGTGAAGTGCTACGGGCAGTGTGAGTTGATCTTTGCAATGTCCTTGAGGGGACCTTCGTGTGGACAGAAGATACTATTTATAGATACATTTAAAAAATTATACTTGGGTTGCCTGGGTGACTCAATTGGTTAAGCGTCCGACTTTGGCTCAGGTCATGATCTCGATCTCGTGGTTGGTGAGTTCGAGCCCCCACCCCCAACCCCACCCCTGGCCATTGGGCTCTGTGCTGACAGCTCAGAGCCTGGAGCCAGCTTAGGATTCTGTGTCTCCCTCTTTCTCTGCCGCTCCCCTGCTTGTACTCTGTCTCTCTCTCTCTCTCAAAAATAAACAAACATTTAAAAAATTAAAAATAATTATATTTAACTTATTTAAGCAATACATTGAAAAACCCCCTAATTTTCCTTAAGTTTTTGAGTTCAGCTGACAACTCTCATCATTTTATTTATAAATCTAGTAAATTTTAATAATCACCCTTAAAGGGGCTTTTTTCATTTCATTAATTAAATCCCCTTACATGCTTTAAATTGGATTTATAAATTTAATAAATTTGGTTTTATTTATAAGCACTTCAAATACCTAACCATCAGAACATTGCCAAATGCTAAAACAATTCTAATAAGTATAATAAATTAAACTTAAAAAAATAATACATCTCAAGTTCTCATAAACATTCCAATATTGTTTACAAATCTTGTAAAATCACAAATGTAAACAATTACTCAGTTATGCATTTTAAGTTGGAATCCTGAGGCTGATATATTAGATTCTGTAATGCCAGCTCCTCTTAAGCATCACAAACACTAAAAACGCCCAATATACACAAACTTTTGCAAAACCTAATAGAAAAGTATTAATACTTAATGTGAACGCTTCCCAAGGTCAAAAGACAAGGTCAAAGGAAGCAGTAAAGTTGAACGAAGCAAGTCGTAGTTTCCATTTCAGCCGATTGAGCTGATCCAGCAAAGAGAGACTTTTCTTTTTTTTGTTTTGTTTTGTTTTGTTTTGTTTTGTTTATTTCTAGGAGAGAGAGAGAGACAGCGTGAGCAGGGGAGGGTCAGAGAGAGAGGGAGTCACAGACTGAAACAGGCTCCAGGCTCTGAGGTGGCAGTCAGCACAGAGCCCGATGCGGGGCTAGAACCCACGAACCGCGAGATCATGACCTAAGTGAAAGTCGGACGCTTAACCGACTAAGACACCCAGGCGCCCCAAAGAGAGACTTTTCTATGGACACAGGGTCCCGTTGTCCCCATGACATGCACCTACGAGTTGAACTCCTAGCAGGGATTCCATGCTTTAGAGGGGTTGGGATCTGCAGAGTTCAAGGTAAACCCAGTCTCCCCCCTGGTCTGGGTCTGCAGTGTCCTCTGCCCAGGTGCTCCGCCTTATTTATTTATTGCCCGATTCTGCTCAAAAGCCCCCAGTCCCACATGCCATTCTTGTCTAGTAGGACCACAACCTCTCAAGCTACGTAATGACACCTAGCTGGATTCTGTACTTCTTCAATGGCATTGTCTAGCTCCACATGTGGCCCACAACAGTCACGGTGGAGACTGGGGCCCTGTCCCCACTTATGGGCACGGGTAAGACAGCGGGTAGCTGTACAGTGTCCCTGGGAGAAGAACACAGGTGTCTTCTACGCTCAAATCCTAAAACCCTGCCTTAACTGTTGCTACTTCCCCCGGAGCTCTGCATGGAGGAGGAGGGACTCTTTATCCAGGGACCACAGAATCTATATTCTCTGTCATGTCTTCCCATCCATCCTTCTCCTCTGCGCCCCCCCAGCCCTGGGGCGAGTGGTATTTTCATGGTACAAGAGTAGATGGGATCACTTTCCCCCTAAACCCCCTGATCCCGAAGACTTAGTCTGTGTCTCTCTGTTCCTGTAAGGAATTTTTGTAGGGTTTTAGAAGGCAAACACAAAAAGAGATCCATGCATTTCTTTTCTTTTTTATTCACCTTTGACTTTTAGAGGGCTGAAGTATTTTCAAGCATGTGAGAAAGAAGAAAAGGCAATGTAGAGAACATCCAGGGGTCCACCTCCCACTGTGGTAGAGCTTAGCACTTTTCTATACTTCATGCAGATACATAGAAAGAAACAAAAACATGATAGTAGTAGATCCATTTCATTTTCCTTCCCTGAGATGAGCCCTATCTGGAATTTGGTGCTCAACATTTCGTATGTTTTCATACTTTAATATGTGCATCCATAAATAAACATGATATACTTAGGTGTGTTTTTGAATGGCAAATAAATAACATCATATAATGTATCTTTCTGCAATTTGCCTTTTGTTTTCAGCAGTACATTCTGAGATTTATCTTTGTGGAGGCCGATTGCACCAGTTTATTCTTTTTTCTTTTTTTGCTGAATAATAATAATAATAATTCAGTAATAATCCACTGAAGATCATATCACAATACATCCATTCTCCTCTTGATGGACATTCTGGTTGCTTCTAATTTGGTCATACAAACGTACTACAATGGACATTTTTGTGAGCACGTGTGAGGATTTCTCTAGGCTTCCCATCTTGGTGGGGGTTGTGGGGTAAGGCAGTGTGTATGGATTCAGTTCTGCTGGATATATCAAGAGGTTGTACCCTCCCGCCAGCAGTTATGGGAGTTTCTGTTGTTCCACACCCTGGACAACCATTTGTAGTGTTAGACTTGTTTCCTTTTTGCCAGTCTGCTAGATGAGAAATGGTGTGTCTCTGTGGTTTAAATGGCTTTTCCCTGATTACCGGTGAGATTGAGCATTTGTTTAAACCCTTTCCTGCAGGGTATTCTAGGCTGTGGCCCCTTCCCCTGTGGATGCAGGAGGATCCGATCACTGCTGCCACCATTGCCTCTCCGGCGTACCCCCAACTTATCAGCCCTGCGCTGTTCTCAGCAGAGCTTCATTCTCCTGATCCTCCATCACCAGCCCGGGAATCTTGGATGAAGCTAACTCACCGGGACTATCCTTGGCCCAGGGGGTTTGGTCCTTGTATGCAAAGCCCTTTTATGTCCAGCCAGTGTGTGTTGTTTGGATACCAATACCAGGCTGGGGCCACCTTTGTGGAACGAACACTACAAATCTGGACACTCTACCTCTAGACTTGTGGGGACTTCCTCCCCTCTCTAAAAGCCAGGGTTCTAAACACACCAGACTCTCAGTATTTCCTGAGGACACTCAAAGACTTCTATGTAAGTCTAATTAGTATATACCGTCATGGTTTTATACCTATGGACTTTATGGATCCCCTAGCCCCTGACCAGGACGATTTTGTTCACAAGGAAACAAAATGGTGTTAGAATCTCTACTATTTCTCTTTTTACCTTAATATATAAAGAACGCTGATGCCACATGAGTCGAGGAATCTGGCTGGCCTCTGGTCTCCCCCCCGAGGCCCAGGGACTCCATCAGGTGTGCCAGCCAGCTTCTTGGCTTGCAGAATTGAATTTGGGCCGCAGCAAAAAATTTAAATGATGGTATATCATGGACCTTTGGGATATTGCATGGGTTTTGCAAACATGAATGAAAATCTTGGGTGTTAATAGTTTATGAAACACATTCATCTATTTTTAAAAATTTTTAAACATTCATTTATTTATTTTGAGAAAGGGAGAGCATGCACAAGCAGGGGAGGGGCAGAGAGAGAGAGAGAGAGAGAGAGAGAATTCCAAGCAGATAGCACACTGACAGCATGGAGCCCAAACTGGGGCTTGAACTCACGGACCATGAGATCATGGCCTGAGCTGAAATCAAGAGTCAGACACACAACCAACTGAGCCACTCAGGTGCCCCTCATTTATTCATTTTTCAATACAGCTTTATTGAAATACATTTTACATACCATACAATTTAAAGTGTATAATTCAGTGGTTTTTAGTGTATTCACAGAGTTGTGTATCCATCACTGCAGCCAATTTTAGAACATTTTCATCATCCCCCCAAAAACCCTGTACCCTTTAGGTACCACATCCCGACTCCCCATCTGCACCCCCAGTCTTAAGCAACTACCAATCTACTTTCCATCTTTACAGATGTGCCTATTCTGGACATTTCATAGAAATGGAATCATGGAATATGTTGTCTTTTGTGACTGGCTTCTTTCACATAGCACAGAGTTTCCGAGGCTCACTCGTGTCTTGTACAGCATATTTGTCTGTTGAGGGAGGTATGTGTTGTTTCCACTTTTGACTATTGTGGATAGTAGTGCTATGGAGATTCATGTATAAGGTTTTGATTGAATACCCTTTCCTAACTCTTTTGGGAATATACCTAGAAAGTATATATGCTGGGTCATATGGTAGTTCTGTGTTTAACTTTTTGAGTGAACCTCCACAATTTTCCACAGTAGCTGTACCATTTTATATTCCCACTGGCAATATACAAGTATGCTGATTTCTCTCCACACTCACCAACATATATTTTGTTTAAAAAAATATTATAGCCATTCTAGTTGATGGGAGGTGGTATCTTTTTGTTTTTTTTAATGTCTATCTATTTTGAGACAGAGAAAGAGCATGTGCACAAGTGGGGAAGGGGCAGAGAAAGAGGGTGAAGGCTCAATCCCATGAACTGTGAGATCATGACCTAAGCCAAAATCAAGAGTGGGACATTTACCCATCTGAGCCACCCAGGTGCTGCTGAAATGGTATCTTATTACGGTGTTGATTTGCATATCTCTAATAGCTGATGTTGAATATCTTTTCATAGGCTTGTTGGCCATTTGTAGATCTTCTTCGGAAAAATATCTATTCAAGTTCTTTGCTCATTTTTAATTTTAATCGTAATTTATTTTTTAGTTTTTATTTAAATTCCAGTTAACATACAGTGTAGTATTTGTTTCAGGTATACAATTTAGAGATTCAACACTTCAAAAAAAATTTTTTTTAATGTTTTATTTATTTCTGAGAGAGAGAGAGAGCATGAGCAGGGGAGGGTCAGAGAGAGAGGGAGACACAGAATCTGAAACAGGCTCCAGGCTCTGAGCTGCCAGCACAGAGCCTGATGCGGGGCTCGAACCCACAAACCGTGAGATCATGACCTGAGCCGAAGTCGGACGCTTCACCGACTGAGCCACCCAGGCACCCCTTAGTGATTCAACACTTACACACAACACCCAGTGCTAATCACAAGTGCCCTCCTTAATCCCCATCACCTATTTAACCCAGCCGCCTGCCCACCTCCCTTCTGGTAACCATCAGTTTGTTTTCTTGGTTTTCCTCTCTCTTTTTTCCTCTATGATTGTTTATTTTGTTTATTAAATCCCACATATGAGTGAGATCATATGATATTTGTCTTTGACTTATATACTTAGCATATTACTGTCTAGCTCCATTTGCAGTGTCACAAATGGCAAGATTTCTTTTTGTGTGTGTGTGTGGTTGAATAACATTCTGTGTGTGTGTATTTCACATCTTCTTTACAATCCAGCAATTGCACTACTAGATATTTATCCAAAGAATACACAAATATTAATTCCAAGGGATACATGCACCCCAATGTTTATAGCAGTACTATCAATAATAGCCAAATTATGGAAAGAGCCCAAATGTCCATCAACTAATGAATGGATAAAGAGGATGTGGTGTGTATATATACATACATATACACCCACACACACATGCACATACATACAACGGAATATTGCTCATTTTTTAGTTGGACCATTTGGCTTTTTATTATTGAGTTGTGTGCATTCTTTCAATAAACATTTTCTGAGCATGCACCAGGTATGAAGTAATGGCACTTAGGGGAGAAATACAAAGATGGATAAGGTAAGACTGCCACCTTCTAGTTGCTCTCAGGAGGGATGTGAATAGTGAGTGCTTCTGGCAAGGACGCAGGCCTTTGAGAGTTCAGCAGAAGGAAAGAGACTGCACTTCTGGAGGGGCAGTTTTGGGGCCCCTGAAGGGAGAAAGACCTGAGGCAGGCCCAGGAAAAAGGGAGTTGGGTGAGCTCAGGAGCCGATGTTAGAGGTGGGAAAACGGTGGGAATGATCTGGCCAGAGCTCAAAAATCTGTAGGGAGACCGTAAATCCAGAAGACCTCTGGGAATGCAGGTGGGGAAGGCATGTGAGTGAGCAGAAAATATATGAATGAGATGACACAAAATTAGAAAGTGACAAGGCCAAGCAAGAGGAGAAGGAGGAAGAGGAGGAGGAGGAAGAATGGAAGTTTCATCCAGTGATTCAAAGCGTGTGGAAGCGAGGGGGTGGTCTGGCTAGAATTGTCTCTAGATGCAGCAACCGGGGGCCAGTTACCAACTGTTTCTTAGTCTGCTATTACTCAGGGGTGTGATTGGCTGAGAAAAGGCAGCCTGAAGGCCTTGGAGCCTGGAGGTGTCCTGTTTCTTACTAGGTGGCACGTGTGTCGGCACCAGGGCTGGTGTGTGGAGTCTGGGACCACCGGTACCCTGCCCCCTGCCCTCAGGGTCTCCGTCCAGTTTACCTGAGCCCACAGCCAGCTCTGCGGACTGCTCTGCGGGCTGTCAGTCCCCCCCCCCAACCCAAGGCCTCAGCCTCCTGGTTTCTTCTCAGGTCACTTACAACTGAAGTGAAGGCGCAGAGGACTCTTGGAAACAGTCGTTCTGGCCTCCGTTACTTTCCACCCCAGGCCAGTTAGACAGCGAGCTCCCCACTGGATGAACTCCTTCCTTAGCTTTGGCGGGAAGACAAGGTCCCATGCATTAACTCGTGTGCCCTGAATGGCTGTTGGGTGCCCAGCACTCCAGAGGGAGGAGGAAAACCAAGGTGCATCCCTGATTCGAGGAAAGCACCTGGTCCAGCCGGGATCAAACTCACCGTGAGGCATAAACAGCGGCTGCATTCGCAGGGTTGCTCAGAACCGAGTCCCCCTCAGGACTGAGGAGGGTTAAGAGTCAACTGGGAACAGTCTATGACCACGGAGCACTTTTCTAGTAACCTCCTATGAGACTGGAGCTCTACGGGACCACCGTACCTGGGGAAATGTGCCATATCTCCTTATGTCCACACTCGGCATTATGCATGGGGCACAGCCTGCAAGCTGCAGGGCTGTAGTGAGCCGGGACAGGCTCTGCTAGTCACTCGGAAGGTGCGTGTGGCATTGGCCTTTGCAGCATTCACAGAGAAATCATTCCATCAGAGTAGTTGGCCTTCAGTCCCCTGAGAAAACATGTGTACGTCCTGGTCACCACATCTCAGTGCCTTACACGTGGCATCAACTCCTAGGATTTGTCTTATGATTTCTTCCTCTCTTGTCACAGGGAAGGATGGCATCAGGTAACAGACCATCTGCTGTGGCTACTTAAGGATGGAATGCCACCTTCTCAATAGTGGTCCCAAAGTCCAGACCATTCTAGGTTTATGTGTGTGTGTGTGTTTAATTGTAGTAAAATACACATACCATAAAATTTACCATCTTGACTGATTTTAAACATCCAATTCAATAATGTTAAGTATATTCATGTGGTTGTAAAACCAATCTTTAAAACATTTTTGTCTTCTAAAACAAACACTGTACCCATTGAACAATACTCCCCATTCCTTCCTCCTGACCCTGCCCCCCACCAGCCCCTGGCTATGAATTTGACTTTCATTCTATTTTCTGTTCTACTTTCTATTGCTATGAATTTGACTACTCTAGGTACCTCATAAAAATGAAATCATACACTATTTGTCCTTTTGTGACTGGTTTATTTCTCTTAGCATAATGTCTTTAAGGTCCATTCATGCTATAGCAGGTTTCAGAATCTCCTTCCTTTTTAAGGCTGGATAATATTCCATTGTGTGTACATACCACACTTTATCCATTCATCTGCCAATGGACATTTGGGTGGCTTCCACTTTTGACTATTGTAAATAGTGCTTCTATAAACAAGGGTATACAAATACCTCAAGACCATGCTTTCCATTCTTTTGGGTATCTACCCAGAAATGGAACTGTTGGATCATACGGTAATTCAATGTTTAATTTTTTGGGAGACTGCCATTCTGTTTTCCATAGTGGCTGCACCGTTGTCTATTCTCGCCAACAGTGCACAAAGGTTCTGATCTCATAAATAGCTGTTCTTTAAGACTGCAGTGTGTTCTCTGAACAGATCACATTTGGAGTTGGAAATCTAAAACCAGGGGCGCCTGGGTGGCTCAGTTGGTTGAGTGTCCAACTTCAGCTCAGGTCATGATCTCACAGTTCGTGGGTTCGAGCTCTGCATCAGGCTCTGTGCTGCCGACTCACTCAGAGCCTGGAGCCTGTCTTTTGATTCTGTGTCTCCCTCTCTCTCTGACCCTCCCCTGCTCATGCTGTCTCTCTCTTTCAGAAATAAATAAAACATTAAAAAAAGGAAATCTAAAACCTTTTTCTTTTCTTTTTTATCTTCCTGCCTCCCCACATTTCCAGTGTATATATGGTTTGATTTCAAACGAATCGGATTTTAGGGGTCTGATGCCATAAGAAAAAACTAGAAACCCTAGGGGCTAGTTAAGAAATCTACATCAGCCCACACACCTCCACTGCCAGGGAGAGCCTGGTGAATTCTGCAGTCGTGCATGTATTTCTCTAGTCCTCCATAACCTCATCCTTTCCTCTTGAGCTGACATTTAACTGATTTTTTAAATGACTTGATTCTCCCCCCGCCCCCATACCTAAAATACTACTTCTTCCATTCTAAGATAAATCATTTTTGGGGCTCCTGGGTGGCCCAGTTGGTTAAGCATCCAACGTCAGCTCAGGTCATGATCTTGCAGTTTGTGAGTTCAAACCCCACATCGGGCTCTGTACTGACAGCTCAGAGCCTGCAGCCTGCTTCAGATTCTGTGTCTCCCTCCCTCCTGCCTCTTCTTGTTCTCGTTCTCTCTCTCTCTCTCTCTCTCTGTTTCTCTCTCTCTCAAAGACAAACACTTAAAAATTTTTTTTAAATCATTTGGAGTTGATATTTCTTCATTGAAAATAGACCCAAAGTGCCCAAATTGCACAGACTTCTTATGGTGTGGCTCACTGAGCTAAAACCTAGAGGTGTGAGTGAAACTTTTTTCCCAAAAGCTCGGTCCCAGAGAGGGACGTCTGGCCAGTCCGCCTTCACCAGAAGGCGCTCTCCTGCATCTGTAGCAGGTAAGGAGAAATGGTTCCCGGGCTTTCCGCTGGCTGCTGGAGTGTCTTCAGGGACAGACTACAGGCGGTGGAGCAGGAAGTGTGAGCAGCTGGAGGAACAGTGGTTAGGGAATCTCCCCCCCCACCCCCACCCCCCCGAGGCTGCAGCTTTTGCTCCATCTAGTTCCTTCCGTGACAGTCTTATTCATTTCTTCACTCCCTGGCCAGGTTCTGCGTTTCCCAGCTCTCAGTCCACAAGGGCCTCCCCCTGCTTCAGGAATGTGGAGGGCAGAGCTTTGGGCTCCAGAGGCCGTCCTGAGAAAGACATCTTAAGTACACTTCCAGGGGTATTGCCAAGACCCTTTAGCATCCATCCTGCAGTAAATCCCCCTGAATCTGGCAGTGCCATTGCCAAAGTCAGGGCAATGGGGTAGAAGTTAAAAGGTAACTTCTGCACAGTAGAGATTCCTATCTGTCTTTTGGTCTGTCTGTCTCTCTGTCTTTCATCTTATGTATCTTTACTTATTTTCTTTTTCCCAAAGGATAAGCTTTCCATTTTCAATTCCAGCGGGAAGAAAATGATGTCTGTTGTCGGGGTCAGATTAAAGTTCTCTGTGTCTGCCTCAATGTGCGTTGTTTCTAGGACCTAACTTTTGTTCTCTCTCTCTCTCTTCCCCCCTCCCCCGCCCCCAAGACGGTGAGATATTCTGAGGGGCTGGAGAACCAGTACCAGTGGGGGTGGGGGTGGGGGGGGGTGGTACCTTTCAAACTTCTCTGGTTTTCAGTAACCTCCACAGACAGGTGAGGATATGAGAGAAAAGACTCTTAATGATACATGAATAGAAATTTCCTTTGTCCTCATAGTTCCTTCAGAAACAACAGAACAGGGTGAAAAATCCTTGAGTGCATAGAAGACTTGGAAAACTACCTTTCTGTTTCACAGATGAGATCACCAGGTGGTGTGTGACGAGCACAGAGGTCATGCAGGTCAATAATTTTTTTAAAAATTTACATCCAAGTTAGTTAGCATATAGTCCAATAATGATTTGAGGAGTAGAGTCCAGTGATTCATCCCCTGTGTATAACACCCAAGGCTCCTCCCAACAAGCATCCTCCTTAATGCCTCTTCCGCATTTAGCCCATCCCCCTCCCATAACCCCTCCAGCAACCCTGTTGGGTCTCTGTAGTTAAGAGTCTCTTTCGTTTTGTCCTCCTCCCTGTTTTCATATTATTTTTGTTTACCTTCCCTTATGTCCATCTGTTTTGTATCTTAAAGTCCTCATATGAGTGAAGTCACATATTTGTCTTTTTCTGACTAATTTTGCTTAGCATAATACCCTCTAGTTCCATCCACGTAGTTGCAAATGGAGAAATTTTATTCTTTTTGATTGCCGAGTAATACTCCATTGTGTGTGTGCGCGCGCGCACATATACCACATCTTCTTTATCCATTCATCCGACAATGGGCATTTGGCTTCTTTCTATACTTTGGCTATTGTTGATAGTGCTGCTATAAACATTGGGGTGCATGTGCTCCTTCGAAACAGCACACCTGTATCCCTTGGATAAATCTCTAGTAGTGCAATTGCTGGGTCATAGGGTAGTTCTATTTTTAATTTTTTGAGGAACCTCCATTCTGTTTTCCAGAGCGGCTGTACCAGTGTGCATTCCCACCAGCAGTGCAAAAGGGTTTCTCTTTTTCCGCATCCTCGCCAACATCTGTTGTTGCCTGACCTGTTAATGTTAGCCATTCTGACAGATGGGAGGTGGTATCTCATTGTGGCTTTGATTTGTATTTCCCTGATGATGAATGATGTTGAAGATTTTCTCAAGTGTTGGTTGGCCATCTGGATATCTTCTTTGGAGATGCAGGTCAACATGCATTGAGCATCTACTGTGTGTGCCTAGCATTATATGAGGGGTAGGCCTGGAACCACATGGAACCCTCATGGGTGAATGAAACAGGACACTTGTCCTCAGATGTACAAAGAAGTCATTGCAATGCAGTATGCGCTTATGGTATAATATATACATATTTCATCTTTGCCTCAATTCCTGGCACAGAGCTCCTAAAACCCTTGGTATCTCCTGAGTGACGAGTGTCTTTGGAATTCAGAAATGGCTTTTCCCGCCATAACTGAGTTCCTGCTAAGGAGGTAACATGGGGCAGGCATGCGGATAGTTTCAAGGGAGGGGTTGACCACCCTTAGAGGGTTGGAATTTTCCACCATCCCTCCTCCCACCCTCCAGGGTGGGGAGAGGGGATGGAGATTGAGTTCATTCACCAGTGGCCAGTGGCTTAATCAACCAAGTGTAGGTAATAAAACTCCTATAAAAACTCTTGACCTATGAGATTTGGAGGGCTTGTGGGTAAGTGAACACACTGAGGTGCTGGGAGGGTGAGTGCCTGGGGAGGACACGGAAGCTGTGTGCCACGTCCCCCACTCCCCTGTGCACCTCTTCATCTGGCTGGTCCTTCGTGTCTTTTATAACAAACTAATCATGAGCACAGTGTTCACCTGAGTTCTGAGTTCTAGCAGATTATCAAACTGAGGCAGAGGTTGTGGAACCCCCTAAGTTTAAGGTCAGCTGGGCAGATGCGTGGGTAGCTTGGGGCCCCAACTTGCAAATGGTGTCTGAAGTGGGGGCAGTCTTATGGGACTGAGCCCTTAACCTGTGGGGTCTGTGCTGACTCTGACAAGTGTCAGAATTGAGGGGTACCTGGGTGGCTCCGTTGATTAAGCCTTCGATTCTCGATTCCGGCTCAGGTTGTGATCTCACAGTTCATGAGTTCGAGCCCCGCATTGGGCTCTGTGCTGACAGTGCGGATTCTCTCTCTCTCTCTCTGCCCCTCCCTTGCTCATGCTCTCTCTCTCTCTCTCTCAACATAAATAAACTTTAAGAAAAACTGAATTGTAGCACACCCAGTTGGTGTCAAAGAATTGAGAATTATTGGAAAAACCAAAGAGTATCCTAAACCAGGACTCTGATATCAGTACTGCCCACCACCACCACCGTTAGACCAGTAGGCTGAACTGTTAAGGCATTCGTTGTAGGTCAAAGATAAATGAAAGCAGCAAATCAACCCAGTGCAATCTCTTCAACATGGAAGGCACAGGGCTCGGTGCTCTCTGTGCGTCCTCTCCTGTACCCCTCAGAATACTCGGGAGATGGGTCCTGCCAGTTTATACACAGGGAGGCTTCTGGAGGCATGGCTGTAGGCCCTGAGGATGTGCGGCCGAGGGCTGCCTCAACACCATTTTGCAAACTGGGTGGCTAAAAGTCTAGTAACTTCCTCTCATGGTTCCAGAGGCTGGAAATCTGGAATCAAGGAGTTGACAGGGTTGATTCCTTTTTGGGGGGCTCTGAGAGACCATCTGCTCCTTGCTTCTTCCTTGAAGGCACCGTGGTGCCCTTTAGCCTGTAGCTGTACCTCTCCAATCTCTGTCCCTCTCTCTTTCCGTGGTGTTCTCCCTGTGTGTCTGTCTCTCTCAGAAGGGTGCCAGTGGCTGGACTTAGGGTCTATACTAATTCAAAATGGCCTCATGAGGATTACACTGCAAAGACCCTGTTTCCAAATATGGTGACATTTACAGGGACTGGGGGGATAGGATGGCAGTGGTCTCTCTTTGAGGAGGAGACCTTTCAGTCCGTAACACTGAGCTCTTAAATGGGAACTCTGCAGTTGCAGGGTGCTGCGTGTGTGTGTCGGGGCCAGGACTCCCTCCTGTCTGTTGGTCTCCTGGGCCACGCAGGCCACGCACAGACCCCGGAGCCAGGCACCTCCGCCGTGGGGGAGGAGAGGCCCGCCGGGTGGCGTCCAGGTGGACCACCCAGGACGTGGGCGCAAGGCAAGGGGGCAGTTTTCACGGCTGCCGTGAACACACATCTCCTGCAACATGGTTTAAATCACCTTGACAGGAAAACCTCACACTTGGAATCTGGGCTGAAGATGCTTTGTTTTTCTTGCTAATCAATTCTCTTACTTTTGGCTGGTGGTTAGAAAGGTTTCGACGATTATTGCTAAACAGCTCTTTAGAAGCTCCTGGAAGACACCATGTAAATGCTCTACAGAAATGGAGCAAGTCGGATGAGGCATGATTACTAAGTCAGATTCTGGATGATGTGACTGCACATCCCCAGCACTTTCCCGAAAAGAGCGCTAGTCACGAACGTGGTTACGCACTTTGACATAGCTAGTGGAACGTCCCGCGGAAGTGCAAGCCCTGAAGAGTCATAATAACACCCAGGACCGTAGTCACACACACGCTCTGCCTGGACATCTCCAGGGAGTGCTGGGGAGGGCAGACGATGTCCATGTTGACCTAGCGACGTGCCCGGGGCAGCTCTTGGCTTGGGCCGAGTTCAGTACTTGAGGGAACCAGAGAGGAGACTGTCCGGTGCAGCAGACTGATAGAAGTTGGTCGCGTCGCATCTTTTTGGCAAGTAAAGAGGGTTCATTTGAGCTAACATGTATCCATTCGCTGATACTTGAAATGCACTTTGTTTTCCCTCTGGGTTCCCATGAAACACCGCCTGGACATTTAAGCGAGTCATGGTTTTGAGGCCAAGCAAACAAAACCGCCAAACAACGGTTTCCAGGTTTCATTTAGGAAGAAATTTTCCCTTGGTCATTTAAACAATGGATTCAGTTACTAGAAACCCGAGTGCACGTTTCAAGACCCCATGTGCTATCTGTTAACGCTGGCCTTCACCTTTTGGGCCTCTGCCCCAGGGCTGGCCACACGGATGCTTTTTCTTGGGCCAGACTGAGGTTTCTTAAGTGTGACTCAGGCTGGAGATTAGGTCCAGGCGGAGGAGATAATTGTTTCTAGTCTGGTTTCTTCTAACTTTTCTCCACTGTCACCTTTTATGACTTTTCCTTCAGCTGCTCCCTCGTGTTCCCCAAGCTTTACTCCCTGGCCCTTCTCATCTGTGATTCCTCCCTCCCCACCCCCCAGCTCCACTTCCCTGCACAGCTTCTTTGCAGAGGACTCCAGAATCCTAGCACCGATCTCCTTCCTGCTGTCCACCTGTCTGCCAGGGACCGTCACCCAGCACTTCCAAGGCAGCACTGCTGCGATCACTTTCACTCTCTGTTCTGCGGCTCCCACTTAAATCCCACCTGGTTCATGATGAGCTGTTCTTCAGTCGTTAAGCTTAGAAGTGGAGCCTCCTGTGCAGTCAGTGGTGAAGCCTTCGAACTCTCCCTCCACAGACTCTTGAGGCCACCTCTTCCTTCACATGTTCACGGCTTCTCAGCCTTTTACAATAGCCTCCCTCCTAATTGGTCCCCCAGCTTCCTGTGTTCCAAAAGTCTTTATTGCACCTGAATTGATTCCATTAACTTCACAACTCTGCTCATGCCGTTTCCTGCTTAAAAAACAAAAACAAAAAAAAACCAACAACTGGGTGGCTCCAGTTGGTTAAGCTTTGGACTCTTGATTTTGGCTCAGGTCAGGATCTTCCTATTTGTGGGATCAAGTCCCGCATCAGGCTCTGCCCTGAGCATGGAGTCTACTTGAGATTCTCTTTCCCTCAGTCTCTGTCTCTTCCTCACTTGCACTCACTCTCAAAAATAAACAAAAAAAAAAAACTTTCTAGACTTCCTTCTCTATCCTCATCCTGGAATAGAGGCTATTCTCGGGACGGGACCTATTTAGGGAACGTGTGACATTCTTCTCATGGGTACTGTTTCAGGCACAATGAATAGAAGTTTTCCTTTTCAACCTCTGGCTGGGCCTTTCCTGACCATCAATTTCTTGGAATACCCGAGCTCCCAGTCTCATCTCATCTGGTGTCTCCCCATTCTTCCCGGCTTCTCTTGAGTGCCACCTTGCTGAGAACTTGTCACACTTGGAGGCTTCGTTTGTGGCATATTCACATAGAGTTACTGGTATCTGAACTTGAGAGTCAACCGTGAGCTACTCGAGTCCCTGGGACTGGCCCTCAGGTTTAGTAGATGCCTGGTGTACTTTTTGACTGTGGGCAGATGCCCGCTCCTGCCCCACCCCCGACCGGCCCTGCGTCCCAGCCTTCCTGACCCACCCCAGCTTTGCTGTCCCTCCTCTTTTTAATCAGACCTAGGCAACAAATTTGGCGTGGAAAGAACTACCCTCCTCCCCCAAACCTCACTGATTTTAAATTTTGTTGGAGGCAAAAGCAAATTTCCAAGATTCAGTTCAACACCAATTTAGAATTATTTCTGCCAGTTGGAAGTGAAAACTTTGAAAATGACATTTTTTTTTTTTTTTACTTGGGAAAAATACGAACCCTATAGCCTTTCAAGGAAACAGGATACTTATACACACACACACACACACACACACACACACACACGCTTAGCTTTATGCAATTGAATCCTGTCAATCTAATCTTTTGTGACAGAGCAGCAGACCTGCTCGACCAAGGGGGTGGGGAACAATAGTTGGGACTTATCTCTGCAGGCTTCGAAACTTTTGATTCCTAGGTTTCACTCAATATGATTATCATTAAATGGGCTGAAAGATGGCAGGGGTGGGGGAGGGAGGGCACAAGCCAGTTATAGCTGAAGGAAAGAGGTGGCGCTTCCTGGGTGTCAGGCTCGAGCCCAGCGGTCCTGAACGTTGGCCTGAATGGGCCAGATGACAGAGAAGAGAACACAAGGTCAGCATGAATGTCGAGGAGGGCTGGGGGGCGGGGGGAATGTAGATTAATAATTGGGAGGAAAAGTAACTTTGGGGATTACTTATGTGATCAACACCAGTATGTAGGTCCGACTAGGGCGGGGTTCTCATTTACGGAAAAGGGCGGTCCTCCTCAAAGTAGCATTATATTAAGAATGTGACACTGGGGCGAAGAAATACAACAGGTAGCAATTTTATAGTCCTAGACTTGCATTAACCTCTATCCCCTTCTAAACTCCACAGCTAAAGACAGGAAAGAGAATTTGGACGGTATTGCTGGGAGAGCCACAGAACTAATTCATCTGGGCCTGCAGTAGGAATTGAAGATTCCCACAAAAAAGTTCAATGAATTAGGTTTATTCAACTTAGAGATGCGCAACCTTAGAAGGTCAGTACGAAACGAAAATTGAAATAGGTTTAAATTATAACACATGAGAATAAAATTAAATGTAAGTACGACTTTCCTTAGTCTGGAGACCAATAAACGGGCTGTGAAAGCAGCATGGTTTGAGAGTGCTCTGGGCTAACTGGGCGGCAGACCTGGACAACCTCTGAGAATATCCGTCTCTACCCCACAGTGTTATGAAGCACGACCTCCAATCCAAATGCCTCAAATGTTATAAAGGCCTCAGCCTTAGATATCATTTTTTTTTTTTAGAGGAATTCCAATATAAATGAAGCTGTTTCTGAAGACCAGCACTAGGAATGCGCACAGTGAGGACTTTCCTGTGATCATAGAGCTGATTTGATCCACAGAGCAAACTTACAGGAAATGGGACACGGTCTTCCCGCTTTCAGTGCAAACAAGCCGCTGATGAAGTGTCTCATCTAAGGAGATGGTAACAATAGAAACTTGAGTGCATGGCACCCTGAGCTGTCCAAGAACAGCCATTAACATTACCCCATTCAAACATCTCTTCTTTCAAGTGTGATCTGGCACGGAAAAAAAGGGACGCAATGATTTTCTCTACAATATTCCTGATAACTGATAATCACAGTCCATTGCACATGTAGGTTAATTCTTTAAATTTAATCAGTCCTTTATAAAACGTCCCAATTAATTAGTAAAAGATGGCTTATTTTAATAGCCTTAAACATTGGTCGCTATTTAAACAAGACATTCTAAAAAAAAAAAAGGCAATCACATAATAGTTTATAGTAATTTACAAGTGGATGGTATACATTTAGATACAGAGGTAGAAGTCCACTTTAACAACATTTCACTAATACACATTTACCAAATTCAAGGCACAAATAGTTTGCTTTACAAAAAAATACTGTAAAAATGTCAATTGCTGTTCTACAATGTGAATAAAACTTTCAGAAGAATCTTTACACCCTTCCATACGTACTCCGTAGAATATGGTTTTTCCCCCTCGGTAACCCTAGTTGGCACAAAAATGGGGACTTTTTTTAATGTGGAAGTTCCCTATCTTAGAAACTGTTCCTTTGCGGAGCTGCTATGTATTCTAGCTACAAGTCCACTCAGAGAAATGAAACACAGCAACTTCCTGAGGAAAGGGCACTTTCTGTATGCAGCAAAATTCACAGGTAGAAAATGTCTGACCTTTGTGGATAACTAGGTCTGCAGAGTAACAGATCCTAAAGATTTCAGAGACAAAATAAAAAATTTGGCTAGCACTTTAGTCCTTATAACTTTAAGAGACCTGATTACCTTTACTGTAATAAACATCATTTACTTCAAATTGGTGGAGATTTCAAAATTCCTTTTCAAAAGAGCTGTACACACAAACACCATGAAAAGCCACGCAGGCTCTGCAAAACTGAAACTTAGAAAACATGTGAAAATAGAGCACTATCAGTCCTTGAAGTTGCAAGGGCGTCAATTGGCTAGAGTTTAATTACAAGAATTAACAAACTCTATGGATTAAAAAGAAAAAAACCCACACAGCTGAAACACACTGTTATCATCTCTAGACTTTCTGCTCATTAAAAAAAATAATGGTAGCCTGGAGATGTCACACAGCGCTTGTCTAAAAGATTTGACAGGGTTTGGGTTTTGGCCTAAAAGGAGCCTGTTGGCAACAACGTAAAGCTCACTTTTGCTGATCACGTTTTCCAAGTATTCTAGTCGGTTAATTTACACTTTATTATTTTTTTTAAAAAGGTGATTTAAAAAAAGTCAACATGGATTTGGAATCCAGAGAATGTCAGTAATGCTGATGCAGATCCAGATCGGACTGAAACACCTCGATCGTCTTCTGATAGAAATGATATTCCGTACAAAAAAGATGGATTCTCAGATTCCATTTTTCGCTTCATTATTGTTTGTGGCTTGTTTTCTTTGAGCAATAAAGGGGTACATACACTTGTCTGCTCCTAGGAACCGATACATGCACACGACTGCTTCAAAAGGGAGGATGCTGAAAAGGGAAAGGTGGCCGTTAGGAAACGGGTGACGTCCCGTGTTGAGCTACAGGGGTGGGGCGGGCGTGGAGCAGACCCAGCACACCAGGGAGCCCCTCCCGAGTTACCTCTTCATAAACGTCACGATGTACATGAGGCGGGGGGTGCAGATCATGGGCTGATCGGTGAGGATGGCCTTCATGGCCTGCTTCACGCAGTAATCAGGCTTCAGAGGGGGCAGAAAAGGCTCAATTTCTTTCCTGGAAGTTACACATTAGAAAAACGAAATTAAGAATTAACACAAAGTAGTGAAGACTGGAAACACACATCCAAACATTAATAGTGAGGTTATCTAACGTGGGTTCATTTTGTTTTCTTCATCGTGCTCTTCTGTATTCCCCAAAATTTCCTACTATGAATACATTTTACTTGCATAGTCTGGAAAACAAGTTTTAAAAAAAAGCAAAATTGGTCTACTTTCCTGTAAAATGAGAAAATTGTGTTTTTAAAATGCCTTAAAATGTATTTCACATTTTTTCAATAGAAAAAGAAGAGGGTGTTTGGTATAAAAACATTAAACTCAAACATTATGCTATACTTTATTTCTAATATATTTCTTTAAACATTTTCGAAAGAGTACGTGCAAGTGGGGGAGGGGCAGAGACAGAGGGAGACAGAATTGGAATCCAAAGCAGGCTCCAGGCTGTCAGCACAGAGCCTAATGTGGGGCTTGAATTCACGAACTGTGAGATTATGACCTGAGCCAAAGTTGGACGCTTAACTGACTGAGCCACCAACACCCCAACAACGCCAAACTTTTAGTGCTAAGTATTATTGAAATGATGGCGTCTACACTGGCATAACCTTCCTGAGTGAAGAAAGTCAGCTGTACACATTCTTTAGGCATTTTCTTGGTGTGTGTGTCGGGGGGGGGGTTGTCTCTGAAACAAAGTGCATATAGACATCCTACCTTCAGCTGCATCCATTACATTACACACTGAAATAACCTAATAATATAATGTACTCCTTTCCCCCCTTTTCATGGTCTCACCCCAGTTTTGGACACCTGCCATGATGCTAAATAGAAAACGGGGCTCCTTACACTCTTGGCATTTGGCTTCTAAGTATACAAGACGAAGAAACACACACACACGGGGATAGAGGCAGAGCTTGAGGCTGGTCCCAGTCCAGACTAGGAGTCAGCCTGAGACTGGAATGACTCAAATCAAGCTCTACCAGCTTCCCAGCTCGGCCAGGCCTGGGATGTGTTAAGATCAGCCCTCACCAACAGGGAGCTGGTTCAGTTATCTTCCTTTGCCTTTCGAATTCTTCCCAGCAAAGAGCTCAGAGTAAGCAGGTCTTCACAAGTATCTTATTAATGATTCGTGGGCTTGCTTACCGGCTTAGTTCAAGTCTGACGTGGCCTGACATTTATATTCCCATATGCCCCCCTTCAAAGGGGGTGGGGGTTTTACTTAGTTTTTAGTAAATCTAAATAGATTTTCTCATTCTGTTATAATGAACTTACCTATATATACTCTCCACCAAAAGGAAGCTCCCAAATCTGGAGAGCAATTTTCAAAGGTCTTTTTAGAAGAAAGGCTTACTCTTTTGTGACAGTGACATTGTTTCATATCTGAATCAAAGTCACATTCATTTACCAATACTAATACTAAAACAAAATAACTGCTAAGGACTTAGCTTCTAAGGAAAATCCTGGCTATTTGTTTCCTTCTTGAAGGGGCAGTGAGACCAATTCCTTTCTGATGCTTCTAGATTAACTTCCTCCCGTTAGTATCTGCGTGGCACCGGACCCTCAGCTGTTAATCTTTTTCACTCAAACTTTACAAACCTTGACCAATGAAATGACAGGTTTAATTGTCAAATGATAGTTATAGTGCAAGATCCAATTCAACAAATCCTCCCAATATGGAAAGATGATTTCTAAAACAGCTTTTTTATCAGTAATAAGATAGGTTCTCACTGACCTGATACGGCAGCCTCTGAACATGCCCGTGTCTACAAGGTAAGGGCAAACCAGCGTTGTTTTAATTCCATCCTTCTCAGCGGCCTTTAACTCATGGCTCAGGGATTCATGAAAACCCACCACTCCAAATTTACTGGCACAATAATCCTGAGTTCAAGGGGGGGAGAACAGAAACACTAAGTATGTGCACAGATCCCCCACCCACTGACCAAACTCAAGCTTCCCTGATCCTATTACTTTGGTTACATGTTTGATACAGAAGGTTACAGGTGACTAAGCAAAGAAAAGGAAAGCATTTTAAAAGAAAGCTATCTGATGTGGTTTGGTGCAGAAATAATATTTTCAAAGCAACAGCAGAAACAGATGAACACTTTTTGCCACATCGACCAAGTATCATATTACTTTGAAGAAATGACCACAAAGGATTCTATAAAGGCTAACAAGCTGAGGCTAAAAATGGAGAGAGGTTCACTTTGAAGTGTCTGGAAAATTTACAGATGGCCTCTTGTTCAGTAAAGGAGAATAAAAATCCAGTGTGTTTAATTAATGCTACGAGAGCAAAGGTGAGTCTAGCTTAGGTTATTAAGTTGTTGTGGTCCACTTTTCTTTTTAGTGTAAAGTGAAGAAAATGATAACTATACCTTGCAAACGTAAGCCAGACCTTAACCTAAGAACACACGGTATATGACAATAAACTATTTGTGTTAAAAAAAAAAAAAAAACACACACGGTATAGAAAGTTCTCCTTCATGCCACTTGAAACGTAGGGGTGGAAATGTAGAACATGGAAGACCATCTATTATTCTGTGTCCTGCTGCGTATTTGCATGGGGTTTTTAATTTTATGCTATAGGCAGCCATAGGACAGACTGAGACACACTCATGCGCTTTATAATTTGAATGTGGTGAAGAACGGGGCTTGAGTCAGCCCAGATCTACAGATCTAACACTGCAAGACACCTCACATCTGCCGCAGCCATCTCCCCTGAGGAGCTGATAACAGGATGGCTCACTTTTGGCAAGTTGACCAAAACAGAATGTCAACCTTTGGCCTCATTCATCTGATTCCCGCGCCAGCGCCCTGCACGTTTTCATTCTCGACCCTGCGCCTCCCTGCCGTCATCAGGCAGAACTGCTAATGGAAATGGGGCACGTTGAGGACCGGTGCACCTACTTTTCCTGCTGCTGCTTTGTCAGACTAGAAGTGATTTTATGGCAGAGGATACTAGAGTTAGGCCTCAACAGCTGGCCCTGGTTACTGTAGAACATTCCATACACCGCACACAGGTAGAGTACTTCCATAAATGTATAGGCAGCAGGTACTCTTCACAGGAGTTTGGTACATTCGTCATGAGACAAACCAACTGAATGAAGGAAATGCTTTAGATATGACAAACAAACCTCAACTCCAGCAGTACTGAACAATCCCAAGGAACTTGCAACTGTCACAATATGACCATGATTAATCTCCAGCATTGTAGGAAGAAAAGCCTTAGTGGTCTGAAAGAGAAGGAAGATTCAAGCTTTAGAACGGACATTGTGAATTTCCTCTAAAAGCCTTTTAGAGATTACAAGATGTTTTGCCCACATTTTGTTTTACCCACATTTTAAGAAATCTTATACATTTATTAAGAGAGAAGATCCTTTAAGTGTCTGGGTAACATAGCACCGTATCATTGGTATGGCAGGCCTATTAGAAAGCCGTGACCAAAAGGACTGTAACACAAGAGCTTTGGGGGACAATCTCCAGAGATGAAAAGAAAGCCATTAGTCGAAGGCTCTTTATCACCTTTCAAGTGCTAGTAATCTGCTAATCTAAACTACTCCCAGGTCAGAGATCTTTTGATGCTCATGACACTTTAACACAGCCATCCCCCGGTCTGTAAGAGGCCCTCTAGCTTACCCAAGACGCACCTTGTATGAATGCTTACCTTATGGCCATATCCACGCAGTACCAGAGCTGTGAATGAAGAGATCCCAGAATCATGTCCCAGCACCCACAGCTTCATTACCACCGTGTACTTACTGCAGGTAAAGTACTTCGGGATGGAAAAATGTGGGCTAGAAGTACAGGACCGTTTTAATGAAAACTGTGTCCTCCTATGCTGACTGCGCTGCCACGAGCTTACAGCGTTCTGAATGACCATACTCCTCTGTGGAGGTTGACCAGGAGTGACGTGCCCACAGAAGCACGTGACTGGCCAGTGTAGCCAAGCACATGGCCAAAGTTTCGGGGCAACAGACCAGGGACAGCACTGATTTCTTATTCACTAAACTTTTTACTCTCCCCCCTGGCTCTTTTGTCTTCAAGATACAAGGCTGTATTAAAAAAAAAAAAAAAAAATTACTTCAAATTGCTTAAGATGATCTATTAACTACTCTACCAGGCTCCCAATAGTTTTATAACCTGCTTCTTAAAAGAAAGCAGCAAAGAGCAATCTGTCTACTGTTGAGTTATATCCCATTGCCAACACTGCCTCCCCATGATTTACGAAGTTCAAAAAACCCAAACAATAAACAGTGGACTTAAAGAAGAGTTGCATGACCCTCTCTGAGGATTTCCTGGCCAAGGGATCACCGACTTTTGCATAATTACTTGATTTGCTACAATAACTTTTGTACAAGATCAAAAATGGTCATTCCATGTATTTTGAAGCCTTTCTGTGTTCCAATCACACACAACTGCCAGATGGATGTCTGTCAAGTGTCCCAAGGTCATCCCCAGTCTGCCTCCTGATGAGCATGCAACTCCCCCGCCCCCACCTCCTCCCCCATTTGTTTGGGCCTCCTCACTGAGGTTGCCCAGGGCACGCTTCTTCTCACCTGTGAGATTTTACCTGTGAATTCTTCTCTTCTCTGACAATCTACTCCCGTGCCCTCCTATGTCATTCAAAGTGTAATATTAATCACGTTTACCAGTATTTAAACATGTCTATGTCACAGGAGCTTCCAAATAATTCTCTACTGGAGGTGGTGAGTCTTTATAGAATTCTGTACCACCTTGATTTTGTTCATATTTAAGACGCACGGTCGGTACCATTCACCATAACATATAATTACATGTTCTAGGGATTTTGATTTTGATTATTTTATATTTATTTGTCTGGGTCCCTCAGATGAAGCTGCAAGATGAAGCTTCAAAGATTATGGGAGAATTACTACCCTGGGATACCCTGTGGAGGAGAGAATGTGAACAATGTGCCTTGTGTACTTCAGAGAGCTGGCATACATCTGCATGGAAGAGAAGACGTGTTTCAGCTGGATTTTACTTCTTTGCAGTAGTTAGTGAGAATGGCTAGGACAATTACGATAGCAATTTAAAAAAAAGGCAAGGTCTAGTACTTCAGGTCATTATAGGTTCAATTTTAGGCCCAATACCTTACATATGGCCATTTTATCACAGAATTACAATAAAGTAACATCATTAAAGAAGCATATATATTCCAGTCTAAATAAGAAAATGTATCCTTAAGTAATCAAGTCTGAAAGTCCTCTTTTATGTATCTGGTTATGATGAACTATTCCCAGATTAGCTAAAAAGTATAAAATTTATCCTTGATGTTATTCAGAGACCATTTCTAAGTATTAAAAGTTTGCCTGGTCTTGGAAGACAGGGATAGATTTAGTTCAAAGGATTAGTAGCAAGTACTCAATGCTGAATCCCAAGAAATGACACACAGTATAGAATGCTGGCAAGAACTTGCTGCTTAATTACCTGATGAATCCGAATCACTGACCCTGCTTGTTCACAACACCAGTGACCACTCGCTCCAGCTGGCTGCTGGCCCTGGCTAAAAACACACAGACACAGAGCAGGTTGGCTCTAATGACTTCCCCGTGCTCCTGTGTGACATTCGTTGTTGCCTGCAGGTGTCAAATGACTAATCCAGACCCCCAGCACCACCTAAAGGGTAGGTGATACCAGATTAACAAGTTCCTAACTGGTTTTTAAGTTTAACTTGTTGCATGGTTCTAAAACTGATTAATGACCCCTTCTCCTTTTCCTGAAATTAGTCCGGTGGTATTAACTTCCTCATTCAACAATTTATTTCTTGAACATCTATCTATCACACGCAGGTACTGTTTTATGATCTGGCTGCAATGGGGGCTGGTTCCGTGCCTGTCTCTCAGCAGAATTTACACTTACCAGCACGTAACTGTTAAGTCAGCACATCAAATAGAACAGTTCTAGCTCATCCAGGGGGTACTGTGGCTGCGTGTTCTAACACACATGACTTGGGCCTGCTTTGCTTACCACCCACCCTCCCACCAAGTAGTCTGCAGGGACATTTAAGCTACTGGTTTTGTGTTTAAAGGAAAGAAGAAGAAGAAAGGAAGAGCAACAAAAGAATCCAAATATGACTAAGTGACTAAAATCTTTTCCAATTGTGGGCTGTAAACACTTTTCAGAGAAATATGCTTCACTTTGAGTAACCAGTAAATGTGATACAGGTTTTAAAGTTTTCTTTAGAGAGAGAGTAAAAAAAAAATAGTGGTAGGTCAATGTCTAGTTCAAAAGATGTGATTTCTTTGCCTAATCAGGGACAAACATGACCTTCTGTATAAATGAAATCCAATGTGTCATTGCATTTTCTACATCCTCAGACAAAAGGCCTATCTTCTTTATTTAGGAAGCTCACCAGTTAAAGGCCTAATACAATCACAACTGCTATCAATGTTGAGAACAAACAAGATTGAGGAAACTGGGAGGTGGAAAAAGCTATCCAAGGCCAGCGTCAGCCTTGAAACACAGACTCACGGTTTTCCAAAACTGGGGTCAAACACTCAGCTCCTACTGTGTGCCAGACAAAGGCAAGCCTGAGAGAAGAGCATTCACATCAGGACCACTGAGGTTTCTTTTTAAGCCTGAGTTTTCAGGGTTCGCCCTGGAGCCTGATCCACGTGACTGAGCACTAAGGCTGTTAATCATTTCCTTTGCTGCCTGAATGGAGGCAAGCAATTACTGCCTGTGCCTTATTTCCACAACCCAAGTCCTGCCTTGTGTCTGGGGCACATTACCAAATAAACTTTGATCAACACTAATTCTACTCCTTAGTTTACAAGAAAAATGCTATAAATGGGTGGCTAGAAAGCATCATATTTTCAGGAATTTTCCCAAGTAACCTGACTAGTTTTCTTTTCTAATTACTCCTGCCCTCAACAGTCTGGTAGATGACATCTGAGATAGAACAGCATATTCCGTCCTTGACACAGTTTGACAGCACAAAGAAATCTGGCACTTTGCAATGAATTATTAATGTGCACAAATATTGTAGCATGTATGAGATGGGGACCGGCAAAAGGTGAAGTGCTAGTTGCCATGACACCAGTCAGTTCAAGCTAAGGTTCGTGATCTTTGTCTCAAAGAGTCATTAAAAGAACATGAAGGGCAAATCTAAAAAGCACACCCAAGTGGCTTAAGTTTAAATTTACACGTCTGCCATCTTCGGTGAATCCGAGAGGGGCAACTCAAATAACTCACTGAACACCTGGACTGCTGTGTGATCCCCACTCGAAGGATGGATTACCTAGTTCAGAAGTTACCACCCAGTAAAGGGAGCGCTACAGAAAGTGCCGAGCTATTAGCTGGTGCCAATGGGGGCCTGCAAGCCAGCTAGATGCTCAGCTGAAGTCAGAGAACTGCACTCCATTGCTATGTCTTTTTGTCCAAATGTCTACAAAACAGAGGACATGTAGTTCTTCCAGGAAAAATGGCTGACTCTCCATCTAGGGGGTCAGTAACCAATATGTGTACTCGTTGGCATGGTCAGTGGGAGAATTTAAAGTTGGAATGGACCTAGGGAGTATTTTATCTGCAGCAAGAGATAACTCTTATCTCTGGCTCCTCTGCCTCTGGCTAAAAAGTGTGGAGACAGACCTTTGAATACTCATGAGTAATTTTATCACATGACTCCAATACCATAATCTGCCACCAGCTGACGGGGTTGCTATGTGGCTAAAAAGAAAAAAAGAGGGGGGGGAGGAGAAGGACATTCAAATGGACACTGACATTCTTAGGAAACATACTTAAACCTAATATTGCTACAGCTCCTCGGGGTTTTTCTTCAAAGCACCGGACACTTTGAGAGATAACTGTAAAGGTCATTTATAATATAAACAAGAATTCCTTAAACAGAAGTGTGACTGGACATAGACATGACATGTCATATCTCGAGAAATCTTTGGAAGTTAGGTTTACGCCACATTAACTTCCAACAGTTCTAACCCTACAGATCATTCCTGGTGCTCTTAATGGCACACAGCAGCGCAGAGCCTGTGGCTGCACTGTCAGGACAAATTAGCCTGAAGTCCAACAAAAAGGAATGTGAAGAAACGTGGTATCCAGCAAAGTCTGGCTTTTGAAATTTCGAGATTGATGACATTTTAAAGGTGTGGGTAAAACACCCAGAATGTGTTTTCCGTATTTGCAAACCATTCCAGGTTAATGGACACGAAGGGAAAAGCAAAGTTAATTTCTCACAGTAGGAAAAAGGCCTCATACCGTACTTTTGTGTTTGTATAAATGTCTTATGGTCAATTTCAGAAAAAGCATCTTTGAAAAAGAATCATTCTAAGGTGTTTATCTCTCATTTGAACACCCCAAAAAACAGGAGACTTTCACTTCTGAAGAGGATCATAAATCATATTACAATGGGAAAAAGATTACCACCACAGCACATAACAATAGTTTTCTCAAGTACGTGTAAGGCTTTTCAGAACCCCCTAATGAACGGCAGTACATGCACGATTTGACAACAAAAGTACAGTCAAGCCTCCACTGCACAAACACACCTGGCTGGACACGCTCACAGCCCCTCCACCTGCCGCAGCAACTCTGTTTGCTGCTTTGCTCCTTCTGCCTCTGTCGCTACCGGAGTAACTTATCTTTATCAGAATCACAAAGGAACACACTGGTTATTTACAAGGCTAAAATGACATCTGGTGGCACTCTTCTCTGAAAACTCAGTCACTGCTCCTGGAAAACTATGATTCAGTAGTCCAAACCATTGAAGGCACTGGTAAAATACAGTGAGCGGAGTTAAAAGGCTAATATGATAAATTATCAGCGTGTTTAAAGATTGAAAAACGGTGACATTACACCCCCCCCCGGCCCCCCAAGCTAACCTGGGAAAGGAACATATGGCTAAATAAGTACCCTTCATTCTGTAGATTTAAAGGTATCTGCTTGGTAAATATACTGGCCACCAAACTTTAGAAATTTCACTTTGATCACAGAACGTGATAGTTGAAAGCTTTCATTACAAAATCATCTTGAAATTTTTTTTCATTATTTAAGTAATCTCTACACCCAACATGAGGCTCAAACTCATGACCCTGAGAACAAGAGTTGCACGCTCTTCTGACTGAGCCAGCCAGGGGCCCCATAAAAGTATCTTTAATTAGGAAATAAAAACTAAACCTATACTTGCTAGAAATATATTGATTGACTCTAAATCTTTTAGTTGTATTTGACAGCACAAATTCTGAAATCACTGTAATTGAATGACAGCTTCTTTTCTTTCTTATTTGGTGTGTTTGTAGAGACAGGAAAGTCTCCAGGCAAATTGTGCAGCAGAGCCCCACGACACTGAAGCCTGGAACTACCCTCTGACTTAACAAAACATTCATCAAAATCTCTTAACTGATTGACACAAAATGTTCTGCTTTGGGGGCTAGAGGAGAGGCTAAAGAATATGTCATAACTGTTGAATTCATACCAATGTTACGTCTACTGTCCTTTTTATTACTACTTTGAGGCTACGGGGATTAGTTTAACGTTTGAAGGCATCAGCAGTTAATGCTTAACACACATGCACTAGTACATTCCTACAGTTGCCCTGCAACCAAGAAGCTCATAAAAGAGCTGGGCTTTTCAAATGAACACCTAGATGATGACACCATGAGTTATTCAGCAAAAATAAATGCTTCATTAACTTGCCTTCCCACTGTTAAACCATGGGGTGAATCTACCCCAAGGCAGCGACTCACACATCAACATTCCCTCGCACCTTAGGGTTCGCTATGCAGAAATGCTGGAAAGGAGGGGACTTAAAACTCCAATCTGTCTGGAAAGTACACTGGTCTTCAGTCCCAACTTGCCAACCAACTAACCATCCTTGCTACTTGACCTCTCTGGATCTTGATCTTAAGTCATTTGCGAGACAAAAAGAGAAGGTTCTCCACAGTTTCTTTGTTCAAAAATGTTACAACGACTTAGATCCAATAATTTTTTCTTCGATTCCTACCACACATTTGAAATACGAGTTGTAACGCTGAGGTGTAACTTGCATAAGACTCTAGTAAATGACTCAATCTGGTATCAGTTCCATTAGTGTAGATGCCAGCATCTGGCGAGCAGTAAAAATCTCTTCATTAAATGTTTATGTGATGTCATGACTGTGCCTTTTAAAATAATGGAACTTTAATTCAAGCCTCTCACATATTAACAAAATTACACATTATCTACAAAACATCAGTTTTCTGTGTCTTGGCTGAATTCAGGGAAGCTCAGTATTTAAAAGAAACTGAATGCGGAGCACGGTTCCTGAAGTGCTGTCTTCCCTGACCCTCCCCCTGGCTGAGTCCCAGATGATCAAAGGAGTGTTCCATGATCTCCTTCAAGCTCAGGCCCCTTTCCCTATTTAATAACGCTCTACGGAATAATGAAAATAACCCACAAAATTGCTGCCAAATAGTCTGCTAAACAACACGTTGTCATTAATCCCTTTGCTTTGCCCCAAACTCAAATCACATCTCAGAACTTGTAATAACGATAGATCTTCCAAAGGGCAGAGGCCCTGCTTCTGCTCTAGTGACTAGTAACCATTTCCAGGAGGCATAAACACTGCACACACAAGCTCGGCCACTGCTCAGGCCCTCTGGAAGGCCCCAGACTCCTTTGTCCCTCTGCCCCTATTCCCGCAGCATGGCCCAGCAATGTCCCCATGATCACCTTCCATCATTCTCTGTATTTTGTCTATGTATATAGTTTACATCCTCCTTTGCTTCCTAGTTTGCTTACTGTGGAATCTTCAAAAAAATTAAAATCTTTACATAAGTAAAAAACATAATCAAGATGTTGCTTCTGAACACTTACCTTACTCTTAAGCATGCACTGTAACATAGAATTTATATATAGAATTATAGATGAGGGTCTATGAGGTCTCTATTGTGGTAGGCGCTGTTAAAAACTGAACGTCGGAAAGAACATGCACGTTAGCAAATCAGGTTCCACACTGATGACTGTTTCTAATCTTTAGTTCTCATCGTGTAATGACATTTTCTAGGTTCAGAAGGCATTTTGAACTTAAAAAAAAATTCACAACTTAAATTTGGGCTCAAAAGCTCATCCGTCATAGCTTATATGTCAGCACCTTCGAACTACCACTCCACTGCTAAATTAAGAGATGTCTTCAAGGACAATGATTGCTGATCCAGCAACTGGTCTGGTATATTCGAGGTTCCTCACAGAAGAACAGAAGGCAGCACTAATCACTTACCAATCACAACTCTGGCTAAACCACCTAAAATGTTCCTAAACTGCAAAAACTAAAAAGACCTCCTCTTAGGTACAGCAAGTGTCTGAGATAATCATTCCCTCCATTATCCGACACTGGATGCCAATGGTATGCCAGGGGCCAGGAGCGGAGGAGGGGGTATACGCAACAGGCAAGGTTGTAACCTATCCTGGGCAGGGAGAATGTAGCTCTTCAATGCATGGTCTTGATTTTGTTGCATGAGGCTTAGGGCTTTGGAAACTCCATCCTGGGCATGGTGGCCAAGGGGAATAGTGAGCAAGAGAGCACCTGCACTCTTCCTTTTAGATACTGGACCGGAATAAAAATAATTATCATCTTAGACTAGGATTGGAACACAGAGTGTGTGGTCTGGCATTTCTCTTGTCTGCAAGATTCCTAAAGGGCTGATTAGCTAAGGAAAGAAAAACAAAAAGGCAAGGGGAAGGAGAATATTGAGAAAGTGAGAAGGAAAATGCGCATTCAAGACCAGTTCCTCTTCAAACTTTGACGTGCCAAAGAATCACCTGGGATCCAAGTCGAATACAGATTCTGACCCAGTAGGTCTGGGAGGGGGTCTGAGAGTCCACTTTTCTAACGTGCAGCCTGCCAGATGATGCCATTGCTGCCGCTGCTCTGGACCACAGGCTGAGTACAAGGCTCTAGCGAGAGCTGAGGAATCTGTCTACTCTAAACCTCAAGTGGCTTCAGATCAATTTCTCCTAAAATCTCAGCAGAACTGGAAGATTAGGTTTGCTACCCTCTATCCTACCCATGTTCTCTGAACCCGGATATTAAGGTTTGGGAAGCCCCACTCTCCGCACCATTCCAACAATGTTTATAAGATAAAGGCTGGTTCAAACCAATGTCAAGGGCTCCCAGAGCCTTCTATAGACAACTATGAGAGTTTACAAACTGATTCTCTGTATATTTGCCTTGGATCCATTTTTAGCACTAGAAAGCCCCACTGCTGTTGTTTTGAATGTTTGTGTCCCCAAAATTCATGATAAAATCTGATACTCAATGTGATGGCGTTAGAAGGTGGGGCCTCAGGGAGCACTCAGGAATGGGATCAGTGCCCTTCTGATAAAGGCCCCAGAGAAACCCCTCACCCCTTCAGCCATGTGAGGTTTCAGCAGACAGCAGTCTATGAACCAAGAAGTGGGCCCTCACCAGATGCCAGACCTGCTGGCACCCTGATCTTAGACTGCTGGCTTCCAGAATTGTGAGACAGAAATTTCTGTGGTCTATAGCCCACACAGTGTATGCCATTCTGTTACAGCAGCGCAGAAGGACCAGAACACGCCCTTAGCCGTTAGAACAGGCTCCCAAACAGAGACCTAGAAGGCTTCAAAGTCTTCTCTCTGCATCCACAGAGGCTCTGAAGGCTCAGCTTTCAAGACAAGGAGTTACTTATTCCACCTCAGCCTTTACCTTTTCCACTTTTCACATTTACCTTTCAGAGGCTTTCATGCTTTGGTAGGCCCAAGAAAAAAACCCTACCTAGGAAAAAATTAGCCCTTTATGAATCAGATGCTGGGGCCAGAAGTTTGGACAACAGCAGCTGCGCAAAACTGCCTAATTCTGAAAATCCATGGTTAGCATTTCCAAAGGAAAAGTTTATAGAGTTATCTGGAATTCTAATCCCATAAGATTATTATGTAACAGAATAAAAGTTTTACATTTTCCAGGAGATAAGCTTTAAAACAACACCAACAAAAACAAAAAACCATCCTGTTACTGACACTATGGTACCAAGTATTTCTAGAACTTTGTGTAGCCAGTCGTCGTGGAGGTGCCGCCTTGTTTATTCACTATGTTTCGTGTCCAGCTTGTCAGTGCGGACATGTGAACCAGGGAAAGCAAGGAAGCTAAGTGACCAAGGATATCCTACAGTCTTCTCAATGAGGTGACTCTCTCAGATGCAAACCATGGAAAATTACAGAAAAGGCAAGGAAAAACACATGAACTGGGCTTTAGTAATGAAATTCTGGTGGGGTGCTGGTTCTTTAGTTTAGAATTTTACATTCTTGTCTAATTTATGGAGCAAACTTTCTGGGGATATTAGGCTAGGGTTCGTTAGTCATTGCTAAATGAACTATGCTAGTAAAATAAAAAAAAAAAAACAACAATCAGCATTTGAAGGTGGATTCTTTCATTATACCAAAGGGCAAAAGCATAAGTGACTCACAGAAGAAAATCGACAAGGAGCTTTGAACCTGTGGCCTGGGTTAGTATTTGTAGAAGTTCTAAACTAAAGTCTTAGCATGAGGGTCTGGGTCCTAGCTTCTTCTTTCCCCAGGGGTGACCTTAGGCAATTCCTATAACCTCCCTCTCGGTTTGTTTCCTCATCCATAAAAATGGGGATAATGGCTCTCTTTAATTCAGGGTTGCTTTGAGGCTCAAATGAGAGGAGAGTGTTTATGAAAGGGTCTGTAAAATTTAAGTGCTATATAAAAGTATGGTAAATGCACTCAAGACTCATTAAGTGTATATTTACAGGCTATTTTGGTTACAAGTGCCATCTAATTTTGGTGATGTTGTTTCGTCAAGTTCCTACAATTCCTGGTTCTTACTATGTATGGCTCCCAGGCCTCCCTGCCTTCCACACAGCACCAGACCACGCTTCTGGCAAACTGCCAGGAGCTGGGCACCAGAAGCAGCTTCAAAACCATACTGCTAAGCAGCTGCTTCAGCTGCCCAGCCCCCTCCATCCAGAATCCCAGATGATGCTGGGAAACAACAATGCTTTCCAGTAACACCTCTTCTCCCATCCTCTCTTCCGCTCCCCTTTTACCAGGATCACAAAACAACTGCTGAAAATAGAAATTACAACGCTTGACAGAGAAGAGTCCAGCAAACGTAAAAATATGAAAAGTTAGTACAGAACTCTTTGAAGAGAATTTATTACACCTGATGTTTCTCTTTCCCAAGAGATTATAGAACTATCCCAGTTTTAAAAATCCTTGGAAATCAGTAGGGGGCAGTATGTTAAGTGTAATTTGCAGGTGGGAAAATTCAGGCTTTGAATTTTAAGTTTCAGTTGTCCTCAAAATACCCATGTTCTTACATAAGTTATACCACAAATATTTTCCCAGTTACACTGATTTGGGAAGTGTTATTTTGAGCCCCATTGTTTAGAATAACACTAAGAAGCTGAACCTTGTTAATATTTAAAAATTCCAGTACTAAGCTATTTGAAAGAAAGGCAAGAAAAAATCACATTTTTATGCAAGCAGCAAATGAGAGAGAAACGGCAGTTTCCTCAAACCAAACCAAGCAAAAACAACAACAAAACCACCACAAAAAACAACCTTCACAATGTTAACACCATTGCCATCTTTCACACATAACTCTGTGTGATCTTTGAAAGTTTCACAGACCAACTTAATGTTTGGTTTCCAAATGTGAATTCATTGTAAGTGGCTTGTCAGTTGGGCTAATTTGACAGCACTCAAGGCTGCAGCAGTAATTGCCCTGACTTGTTAAATATTCTAGCAGCATTTGCTGCAGTGTTGAAAGTTTTATGATCATTAGGAGAGGATATTCAGTTTTCTCCCCGTGGTTCACTTAATTTTAGTCTCAGAGCATTTAGGAAAATGGTCCCTGACAGGTGTGAACTTGATTTCTAAGAGAATTGACAAATAAAGTAAAATGAAAAAAAGGAATCCAAGAATGGGCCATGCTGGGTAAGATCAAGTGAAAGATGTAAGCGTCCCCTGTGTTGAAAGGCATACCCTCCCGGGCTGGGATGGCGAGAGCCTGCAAACCCAGGCCGACCGGAACTGACTGGCTGGCCAAATGTGTCAGGGTAACTGTGACTAAATCCTATGGCCCTGCTCTGACAATCTTTACTCTAAACAGTGGTATCTTCGGTGTTATGTCACAACATGGGGAAGTTCTGGAAGGCCAGCCTGCTACAAGGACTGGCTGTGCGCTCTCCCTGCCTACCACATATTTTCAAAGAAAGAATTACAAGATACCATCCTCTGAGCTATTTTCCCATTATGCTTACAAGAGGCCTCAGCCTGAAAGGAATCTTTAGGTCAGATGATAGAAACTATAAAAGGTTAGTTCTTTGAGGGGCACCTGGGTGGCTTAGTTGGTTAAGTGTCCGACTTTCGCTTAGGTCATGATCTCGCGGTTCGTGGGTTCGAGCCCCGCGTCGGGCTCTGTGCTGACTGCCAGCTCAGAGCCTGGAGCCTGTTTCAGTCTGTGACTCCCTCTCTCTCTGACCCTCCCCTGCTCGCGCTGTCTCTCTCTCTCTCTCCTAGAAATGAATAAAAATATTAAAAAAAAAAAAAAAAGGTTAGTTCTTTGAATAGCTAACTCCTATAGTAACTTCTGAGATTAAAAAAAAAAAATCAGTAATTAAACCAAGAGAGATTAACATATCTTAACCTGATCCCTAGAGTTTCAGGCTCAAAAAATTAGATTTAACGCATTCAGCTGATACAGGGAATAGTTCCTGATTTCTTAAGGACTATCAGAGTTTGTCATACTCCAAAGATTACCTACAAAAGGCCCTTTATCTTGGGAAAATTACTGCTTGGGTGTGCACAAGGAAATAAGATACAAATCCACCCTGCCAGGACACCCCCTAGTGGAAATTCAGCATAGTACATACAATTTGGGGTTCCAAAAACATCCTGGGTATTTAGGACTTAACACAGTGGCTCAAATGGACTTTTTCCATGCCACTGGCTATAAATACACCATAGTTATGAGCCTTATTATTCATCAAGCAGTCCAAAACAAGCAAACGTGTCATCTATACATCTATCCACAAAGGCAGGTATCTGAATTAAACAGAGGCAACGGGCTACTTATAATTGAATGAATCTTAATTTTAGTTTCTGAAAGAAATAGAACAGAAATTTTAGATGAGTCTGTTAATATTCCTTAACTCAAGGAAAAAACTGAAATAAAATGGGGTTTCCTACTTTAAAAAATAGCTAAGTCCCAAATGAGGTTATTAAACTTCTTGAAAGGAATCATATTCAAGTTAACTAAAGTCAACTCACTAGAATTTGCCAATGATCTTAAAAGTCTGAAAAATGGTTATGGTAAAAACAAATTTAAATGGAGAGAATAAATGAGAATATGAGCAGTTCAGTATTTGGCCACAGGGTTTGTAGCTCTTCCCTAGGCCCCAGTGACCCAATCCTGCAATGAATGGCTATGGGACACCACCCAGGTGCACTCCATTCAAGCTTTGTGAACAAGCTATTCAATCAGTGTTAGCATTAGCATAGGTTAAAGAATGCTTTCACTTTGACATGTCCTATAGATTAATTTCTACTTGGGCAGATAATGGATAGAGCCGTAGATGTAGAAATAACAAGGAAGAAATGGGGGGAAAACAAAAAACAAAAAAAAACAAACCACCAACTCTGCTTCCAGGAATCAAGATAACAGGACATAATCAAACTAGAGTGGGCCACTCCCTGGATGGAATTTTAAACTATTCTACAGTACTGCCCCCTTAATATATAAAGAGACTATTAATATGGAAATATTGTGAATATTTTTCTCTCAGGAGTAGCGATACATTTTGTCTAAACTATTCAGCTTCTTTGGTCTCCCAGTAAGACATGACTCAAATGGCAGATAGCTGAGCGCTCAGGACTCCATCATGGCACAGTGAGGTGTCCAGCCCTGCAGGAGTTTCAGGTTGACCAGGAGATATGATAGGTGATGAGTTTGGAAGGCAGGTGGAAATCAGCTTTAGAAGATCTGAGCTGCCATGCTAATGAGCCTGGACTTCATGCTGTGAACAATATGGTCACCCAAGGGTTTGGAGTAGGTTCTCATCAGCATAATCTTTAAGCAGGCACATAACAAATTCGAGTCTGCTAAGATAACCCTACGTTGAAGAGCAAAGGCTGGGAACAGGGAACGACGTTCAGACTCTTTCTAAAGTCCAGGCAGGAGGTGATGGAAGCGCATGGGATGAGGCAGGACTGGGATGGAGGGGATCAAAGTACACGGTAGCAACAGAACAGTCAGGACTCATGAATGAGAGCAGGATGGAGAATTAAAGATATTACTGAGGTTCCCAAGCCTGGCACTGGCCATACCAGGAAATTCAAGAAGGGGCAAAAAGGAGTTGTTAGTTCAGCTAAGAGACTTGTCGATTTTAATGAATGGAGTGGAACAGCCAAGACAGGTGTGTGAACTTGGGAACTGTCTCAGAAATTAGATGAAGCCATTGAAATAAATAGATTACCCAGCTAGAGGTACACAGTGAAAAGAGGTCGGAGCATGCAATCCTAATCATTACATCTCAGAAGGAGGGAGGCCAGGAGGACTGGGAAGACCAGAGAACCCAGAGAAAGAGAGTTTTTCATGGAAACTGAAGACTGGAGCTTCAGAGCTGGTTAACAGGACCACATTCTGTAGAATGATCAAGCTGCACACTGGATTTGGCAATTATGGGAGCACTGTTACTTCTTCATGTGATACTGGTTACCCAGCAATATTTTCTGAACTGAGGTAACCAGACACAGATTAGAGCATATACCAAAAATGCTGGAAAAATTTTTATAGGATGGTTCCCTGCTCATACCAGCGACATCAAGAGATGTTTTACCAGGTCATAGAAGTTGATTTTTAGTAGCAATAGATTTGGGCCTAGCACGTAACATACACCACATAGAAACTCAATGTTCATTGGGTATATGATCTTATTCTGTGTTAGGAAACAAGACTATGAAATGGCCCTGTAGGGACACAGTCCAAGTATCCCAATGGTTGCTACCTAAGTTCTGAACTAGGCTCACAAGAATTAATAAGATAGAGTATGCTTACCCCATGTCAATTTACAGTTCAAGACCTAAGAAATCTTGATTTCTAAAGCTCAGACATGATATTTATGCATATGATATTTATTTAACAACAGAAACCAGTTCCAGTACAGACTTAAAAACTGGCCATGGGGGCACCTGGGTGGCTTAGTCGGTTAAGCGTCCGACTTTCGCTTAGGTCATGATCTCGCGGTTCGTGGGTTCAAGCCCCGCGTCGGGCTCTGTGCTGACTGCCAGCTCAGAGCCTGGAGCCTGTTTCAGTCTGTGATTCCCTCTCTCTCTGACCCTCTCCTGCTCACGCTGTCTCTCTCTGTCTCCTAGAAACAAATAAAACATAAAAAAAAAAAAAAAAAAACTGGCCATGAATTCCAACCTTTTAGTAACTATCCTAAGATAGGAAAACAATACTGTATAAAATATTTGGTATAACAATTCTTAACATTATGGTTTGAAGGAGAAAGTACTGGCCAAGTAGTTTTATATGAACACTTTTAGAAATGATTTTTTAAAAAATTCTAAATCTAAGAGGCCTTAAACAGAACTAGGTTTCTCTAACCAGAGAACAATACAGTATTTGAGATTAAAAACCAGTAAATCACACAGGAACTTAAACATTAATGATTAGGGACCATTCATGAGATATTAGGTACTACCATAGCACTAATGTCTTTAAGTGCTACATTACTCAGATCTAGGTGGTGGGCTTTTACTTTTCCTGGATGGATTTTAACTAAATAGACTTTTGACATTTAGATATAGATAAATGCCTAATTCAGTAATTAGTATTTTAAAACTGTGAAACCTTTTAAGTTAAGTGGTCTATTAATTAACTACCAATTATCTTGTCTGACTACCGTATCAATAGAAGTAAATTACCGACTAGCTATTTGACAGATTTAGCCCTTTACCATGCAAAATTTCTTCAGAACATAAAAGGCCTGGAGTTAAATGCTTTTGCTACCCCCTTTTGGTTAATCAGGGATCAATTTGCTGCTCACGTATAAAGGCCAAACGCAGCTCTTTGGTCAAAATGGATCTACAGATAAACTGCGTTGTAAAAACGGCAAGCTAAGAGTTGACTCCTCTTAAAAAATAATAAGTGAAGCTACATTAACGTTTTGGGGGGAAACACGGGTTTGCAATTCCTGTATGGAGGCCAGCCTGCCATATTTCAAAGGAGACTAGAGAGGTATTTTCAAGTTTTGTATCACACAGAGATACAGAGGGAGCCTAGGTGAATGGTTTCTGTGATTACGCTCCAATGAAAGTGCGCCGTATTGCACACATTTTCCTGGTCTTGTCCTAACCAAGAACGTCACCCAACAGATGATACTGACTAGAACCCACTCCAAATCCATCACTTCTTGACCAGTGACCAAAAGAAGGTTCCTAGGAGAGCTGCTGGTGACAGAATACTGGACGATCAAGTATCTCAGCAGAGTGGGGGGCTGTGCAGAACAATGGCAAGTACTGTAAAAACTTCCAATTGCTTGGAAGTATAGAGTATGAGGTTACGAATCAAGGAAGGAAGGCAGAAAAATCCTCTTCTTGAGGCCTAGCCATTGGGAATGATGCATGGTTGCTGTGCACTCAATTGGAGCTTGATTCAAACTCGTTTATCAACACCAGCCTTCTCATAGTTGATAACCTTGCACCAATGAGCAGAGTTAATACACTACAGTAAAGATGAGCACACAGGCAGGGCCAGAAGAATGGAAAACTTGTACAGGAAAACAAAAGGAGATACAAACAACTATGAATGTGAGCCAGCACCATTTTGAAATCTCATCAATCTTAGGCAGCTTGAATTAGTCTAACATATTACTTATCTTTTGAAATTTCAGAAGACAGGCCCCTGTGAGTATCCTCCGAGTAGGCTACCTTCTGATTTAAGCAGAAGTCTAGCTTATTCTATCAACATTTATTGTTTATTGATTCTTAGGAGTTCTCTTGCAGGGAGGGTAAAACGAATAGAAGTATAGAACAAACTGCCTTCAGACAGCTTGCCATCGATTTCAGAATTTCAGGGCACAATGTGTAAAAAACTACACCAATGAGGGGCGCCTGGATGGATCAGTCGGTTAAGCATCTGACTTTGGCTCAGGTCAGGATCTCAGTTTACGGGTTAGAGCCTCATGTCGAGCTCTGTGCTGACAGCTAGCTCAGAGGCTGGAGCCTGCTTCTGATTCTGTGTCTCCCTCTTTCTCTGACCCTCCCCTGCTCATGCTGTCTCTGTCTCGGTCTCTCTCTCTCTCTCTCTCAGAAATATTAAAAAAAATTACACCAACGAGCATATACTGTACAACAAAGGAGGAGAATGAAGAGATGTTGCAAGAGATTAATAATGGCAAGAAGAGAAAAAGCTTTAGACAAGTCGTTTAAGGGCAGCTTCATCAGAAAACAAGGGATTGGACAAGACGATGTCTAAGGATCCTTGCAGCTCTAATATGCAAAAATGCCAGAAAAGGGCTGGAGTGGGGAGGGAAGATTATATTAAGAACTTGAGCTAGGCCTTAAAAGGTAGAAGAGTGGAGGAAGAGGGTCTCCAGGCAGAGGCAGTAGTAGAAGGGGTTGGAAGTAGGAGCACCCACAGGTTTTCAGTTGAAGTCCACATGGTTTTCCATTTCACTACATGTGACTTTAATTCTGGGTCACCATCAACATACCATTTAGTGTATTATGAAAACAGACATCGACTGCTACTTAAAAGTCTGGCTCAAGACAATCTGTTCAAATGACCAAACAACTGTTTGCTCAGCCGATTTACGTTTAAAAATGAATGGGGCAACTAACTTCTTTCCCCCATCCAAATACAGTAAAGAGACACACTGGTTATTTTCTCTGGAAGGAAAACAGCATATGCCAATATGTCTTTAGACAGCTGTCATGCACATTTTTGCTAAAGAGGACTACTGGAAGGGAAGCTGAATTCAGGTAGCTCTTACATCACTGCATATTCACCCCCACCCCCACCCCCAATCCCTATAAAAAATTATACTTAAGTCTTCCTTTAAAGTTCAGTTGCTAGATCCCAACTTCTTAAAAGACTTGTAAGTCTCGGCAAGAAGTCAGAAATTCCAACTCTTAAATGAATTTTCTGACTCAATATTGAAAATAAATTCTTAAGTTTAGATGCTTAGGGGAAAAACAGCTGGAGAATTCAGGAGCCTCCCATATTTTAATATGAAGTGACGTCATTACTGTCAAGGCTTCCAAGAACTCCCTAAATTGTGTAGTTAAGCAACATCTCAAAGCAAAGTAAGGACTCTGGGAAGGTGGTATGTGCTTCCTTAGTATATAGATTCAATTCCACAATAATTTTTTCTGTTGGAGATTTGGGTCAATTTTCTCCTTAGGTTAGAAAGTAGTTTAATATTAAGAGGTACAGTATATCAAATGATGTGCATTTTCAAAGCTAAAGCTATGGATTTTTCTGTGCTTAACACACTCTAAATTAGCTCTCATTTTATAAGGATATATAGCGAGAAGAGGCTGTTTTCCTCTTCAAGGTACTTAACTACAGACTGCATGGCGTTTCTTTAAAAGTGTGGTTGCATTTGCAATTGTAAAACTTTACAATTCAGCAAAATCATCATGCAGAGAAAGCAGGCAAGAAGGCTAAACTTTAGAGCATTGTGTAGGTCAGAGTTTACAGTTCAGAAACCGAGGATCATCTCAAAGGCTTTTGGGGAAAAAACAGTCCTGGTGTTAGTTCACAACCAGCCCACCAATGGCTGTATATCGGTTTAAGGATGACGAGTTGACGGAAATCAACTGAAATTTCTAAGGCAGTTCCATCCTTATTATTCAAATATGAAAACTACAAGTTCACCTGCAATTCACAGGTCTTTTATTTCAAACGGTGGTTGCTTGTTTTACTCAGAATTATAAACACATATGATTCTTGATAAACTGTATTGCCAAGTTTATTCATTTGTACTGCCCTTCACTCACCTGATGCTCCCCCTTGCCTCTTGTTCTTGTGGACCCACAGCAGCAGGGACTTTTATTCAGTTCTCCACCCCCGCGGTACACAACACACACACACACACACACACACACACACACACACACACACACACCCCTATGCACATGCTCCCCGCCCCCCACAAGCACACTTAAATTCCCCCAAACCGTATTTGGTAATCTCCTTACTCATTTAAAACACTGATAGGAGTTAGCTCAAGTCAGCTCAAGTCATTTATGTGTTCATTTCTAGAGGTTTGAAAATGGGTTAAATAGAACTCATGTTTGAAAATAAAACATTAAAAGGAAGCTTCTTTCAGGATCAGAGAAATGGTTTGATATCCAAGGAACAACATTTGAATAAGCACTTCTAAAGCCAGATTAAGTTTTTAAGCAGTTGCTAAAAAATTAATGAGGTTTAATGTGACCTATTTAAAAGAAACAGTTCTTTGTTGTGTTCCATTAGAAGGCTAATCCGCCTATGGAAAATACAAAAGAAAAAAACAAAACAAACCCCCCAAATCCTACCTCCTTACCCTTTCTTTATTGGCTTTTACCTGTCGACAAAAGTAAAGGGGAATTACTTCAGAGGAGGAAGGGAATAAAATGGGTCAACAGTGTATAGTTATAGGGGCGAGCTTCACACCTACCATTACTGAAGTTTAGCTGGAAAACTGGGATTAGTTCTGTCCCTGGAGCAACAGAAGGCCCTCCTTCCCTCTCATCCTTAGACACTGTAGTAGTCCTGACAGTTAGAAGCTGCTAGGGTTTTAGGCTCTCCTTCCCCAAGTCTCCCCATCGTTCTGCCCCTTACACAGCGACTCTGTCGTCCTATCAGGGGACTTCTGTTCTCCCGAGAGAAGCATCTGGTAAGCTGAGAAAGTTCTGAGATGTACTCCCATCAGGACAATGCCACAGACCCTGTGGCCGGTCAATGGATGTGAAATGACTGCCAGGGTGGCCTGACCACTCCCAATGGACCACAAATGCTGATCTCAGAATCTCTGGCACTTTCAAAAATGTGGCTGAGCGGTAATTTGGAAGCCTAAACTCTGACTTCAGGAATTCATAAGAACAACCAATGTTTTACAAACTCAACAGAAAGTAAAACAAACAAACCCAGGGTTTTATGCTCCCTCTAGTTATTTTTATGGCAATCTTTCAAACTAGTTCAAAATGTTCAGTCCTTTACTCTCTCAAGAAAGGCTGCATGGGAGGGGGAAGAAAATAATTATTTGATAGCACACAGTGTAATTCACAGTGGGTAAATAGCAAATTAGAAGGAAGCTTTGTGGTGAAACAGTATAGGTGTCTTCCAGGCTGGTACTGAAGTCTGCCTCCTTCCCAACCTTCTCATTGGCGAAGGCCTAGCAATAAAAACAAGGATGTTTATATTTACCCAGAAGTGTGCGTGGCAATTGACCATCATGGTCCTCTCAATGAGCTCATCGGGACATTCCAGAAGGTGATGCCCAGAGACCACACCGGCATTATTGACCAGGACTGAGACCTCGCCAACCTCCTTGCGGACCCTTTCCGCGGTCAGGTAGACATTCTCCCTCTTTCCCACATCACAGGTGTAGGTAAAAACCTGCAAGTTGCAATGGGGCAGAATTTCTTCCTCACCATTTCCAGCTGTCCTCGGAAGTCCAGATGAAGGGGGGGAAATGGAACAGAGAAGGGGTGGGGGGTGCAAAACGTGAGTCACACGGCAATCAGTAGGACAAAGATCACACAAAACAAAAATACTACAGTGAGCTTCAAATTTCTAACACCATAAGGCTTGCCAATGACTGAACTTACAGCTGCCTTCCTCCGCCAAGAGTCTTTGGGAATTACGGCAATTTACTGGATAACTTTGCTTAGGGGAAAATCATGTAATTGTGACAAGCCCAATACAAGTCAGACCTCATGGGATCAGCTTCCTGGAGCTAAAGACACCTGGAAAGAACTGATCTCAGCCCAGAGAGTAACACCCCCTCCTCCCAAACACAAATGCTACATGCTCCTCTTTTTTTGAGGACCAGGGGCCAGAACCGGCTCTTACTCTCTTAGGAAGAGCACCTTCAAAATGGGAACCTTTCTTAAGGCTCACAAATCAAAACTGTAGCTAACAATCTGAAGTCATCCAAAGCCAAGAAACGAACCTCCAGTTTCTCATGAAAGAACGGAGGTCACAGGTTTGTTTTAACTGTAACAGCTGAGCTCTCCCCAGAAGCACCTGGCATAAATCAAGTTCACAGGTAAATATGCAGTTTTACCGCAGAAGATCTCAATTTTAAAAACCAAAATCTCTTTCCTGCTTTCTGAATACCTTTATCTCTTAGGTTTCAGCAGGGAACACAAATATCTGTGTTTGCTACCCCTCCAACCACTGTTGAAAATGTAACCGTTTTGACCTTTGGTTTTCTGACCTAAAAGGCAGGTGCCAATACTTTCGGTGGAAAATGATCGATATGGGGGAGGGGTGGGGCCCAAGTTAATCTTCTCTGTGTAGTTCAATGTTTTTTTCCGGAAATGAAAAATTTTGTCAAAGAGCAAGAGCCATTATCAAATTTCCTGGACCAATATTTATAGTCGGTTGTGGTCTCTGCTTTGTCTTAAAAAAAAAAAAAAAAAAGTCAGACTCAGGTTAATAAATATACAGTGAGGCAGATTTCCTGAGGTTATCGAAAACATGGAATAAATTTACATTGAGTCTTAAATCCTCCAAGCGCTTTCAAAGAGACAGAACCTCTCTCAATCAGGCTGAGTATGTAACTAAAGCACTTACCTGTGTCTGGTTCAACAATGTATTTTCTCGCGGCTAAAGTTATAGTGAAATCATCAATGCCGCCCTAGCCTCGGCGGTTCAGACCACGGTAACCTACAGACATGCCTCGGTCGGTTCTGAGAACAACTTCCCAGACACTTTGGTCTCCCAACGCAAAAGCGAGTGAAGCGTTTCTTAGGGGTTCAAACCTGTGCTAACACGTTCCGTCTTTCCTAGCCTCAGAGGGTTTAGGAAACCCGACATGCGTCCCCATAGAGACGGGACCTCTGTAAAGACCAGGGTTCGGCACACCTTCCCCCCTTCCACAACAGAGGGGACCGTGTTCCTTTCCCAGGGGGCCAATTCCCCTCGCCGAAGACGAGGGGGGAGGTTCTCCTCCTCGAGAGCGGGGCTGACCCCGGGCTCGGGGTTCGGGGCCCTCCCGGGGAGCGCTCGCGGGGGGCGGGGGGGGCGAGGCTTGGGCGCGCGCAGGTCCGAGTTACCTTGCAGCGCCGCGGCGTCGGCCGCCTCCAGGTCGCGGTAGATGTGGCGCACCATGCCCGCCGTCTCCTCGTTGCTCTGAGTGTTGATGTCCCAGAGCACCAGCAGCGCCCGGCGCCGGGCGAACTCCAGCGCGAAGAGGCGGCCCAGGCCGCTGCCGGCGCCCGTGATGAGGCACACCTGGCCGGCCACGCTCTTCTCCTTGGGCCGCACGAGCCAGCGCGCCGCGGCCAGCACGAACGCCCAGAGCACTTTGAAAGTGACCACGAAGAACTCCACCACGATGTTCATCGCGACGCCCGGAACCCCGCACGAGTCCAGCGTCCGCGTCCGCGCTCACCCCGCGCAGGGCAGCCCGGCTCCCGGCCCCGGGGCGTTTGTCAGAGCCGCCGCGACCAGAAGGCAGCGCCCCGCGCCCTCTCCCGGGGCGCCCTCCGGGCTGGAGTGCGCGGCGCCGCTCCCTGCTCGCGCGGGGCCACTCCCGCCCGGGTTCGACGCGGCGGCCCCGGGCTGTGCCCGCCGCGGCAGCCGCCCGGCTCGGCGCCTCCTGCCGGCGGCCGCCCGCCCGTCCGTCCCGCAGCGCCCGCCCCGCCGGCCGGTCCCGCTGCAGCGGCGGTGACAGCCGAGAGTTAGTCGGCTCGCGCTGCCTTCATGGCCAAGCCGCCGGCGCGGCGGCTCCCTCTCACCCCGGGGGAGGGGCGCGCAGCGGAGACCGCACGGGCCCGCCGGCCGCCTCGGGAGTTGTCAACTTGACCCAAGTTGCGAGAGGGTGGGAGAGTGGGGTGCGGGGCAGCGGGAGCGCCGGGAAGGGGCGACCCGTTCGGCGCAGTCGGGCGCTGCCCCACGGCTTGCAGCCACCCCGCGGTCTCGGGTCCCCTGCCCTGCACGCCCCGCGGCTGTCACTTGGGCACTGGGCTCCGCACCGCAGCGCCGCTAGCAAGTCGGAGCGCTCCCGGCCGCCTCTGAGAGGGCTCCACGCTCCGCGCTATATAACCCTCGACCGGGAAGAGCCGGCGGCGGCATCGGCCCTCCCTCCACTCGGCCCTCCCCGCCCCCGGGCGCACCCCGCCCCCGGCCCAGCCCCCAGTCCGCCCGCCCGCAGCTGTCCGCCGAACCGCGGCGGGGCAGCCCCTCTCACATGGCCGTGGCCGCAGCCTCCAGCCCCCGTCGCAGCTCCCTGCAGAGCCCACGCCCCCCGCCCGGGGGTGTCCCGGCCTCCGCCGGCCAGGCCTGGCGGGCCGCAGTACCCCGAGCATTCTCCTCCGGCCGTCAGGTCCTCGCGGGTTCCTATCTCGCCACTTGCGTTAAGCCTGGGACTCCGACGGCCACCGCTGCGATCAGGCGCTGCGGAAGACAGCCCTGCAGGCTGGAGGAACGAAGAGAAGGACCTCGGCAGCGCGGCCGCACTGTGCCGGCTTCGGGCTCGAGCTGGCAGAGCCGAGAAGGCCGCCCAGACCCGGGTCTCGGGAGCAGCTTAGACTCGCACCTAAGCCGCTGGAACGTGAGCCAAAAGGCTCTCGTTTTCCCTGGCTGTATTCACCCCCGCAATGGTTGCCTACAGTCCCAGTCAAGCCTTGCCCTCCCGCCGGATGGGCAATGAGAGTGCTGCATGCCGGGATTTGTAGTTCGCGCCGCTGCGGCGTGGTATTTGCGTACGTTACTGGGTGGCATACGAGAAGGTACCGTGTCAACGCAACCTAGGGACTAGGACCCCGAGCAGTAAAGGGGTCAGCGCTCTTTGCTCTTGTCATATTGATTAAAGAGTCTAATCGGTGCACGCATTTCCCATACAGATTTTACCCGAAACTTCATCGTAAGGGGCTGAGTCAGGCACTTCTCAATTTTGCGTCTGCAAGACTAGTTCTCAGTTCCGAGTTCTTTTCTGGCTTATCCTGGGACACCTATGAGTTGTGGGGCTTCGCTCTTCTCGTCTTTAAGTGGACAGTGCGCATGCGCCAACTTCCTCTTTTTCCGGCTGGAACCATGGAGGGTGCAGAGTAAGTAGCTCCTCGTCTTCTTGAGAATCCTTCTCCATCCACGAAACCAGCGACTTTTTGTCTCATTCCCCCCCGGTCCGGCTGTAGCCTGTACCTTTGCCCGTTTATCTGTGTGTTTGTGACGTGCTGTGACACTTGGCGGAGGCGCCGGGCAAAGATGGGTTGCAGGCGGCCTTGGGTCAGAGGTCTTGGAAATCCCGGGAACGCGGTGGGAGAGCCTAATGTGTGCGGCATCGGCGAGTTTTCCAATTCCCTTTCAAGGGAGGTGCAGCACCTCTGAGTTGGGGTTTGGGGTCATTCTTGGCTGGTGTTTGGCCCTGTCCTCCCCGTCGTGAAGCCTTTGCTTTTAGCATGTGGAAGTTCAGACCTGAACCAAGGTGGTAGCTGGGTGGTTTTGTTATTTTCCTGAGAATCCTAAGCCTTCTTGCAGTACTTCCTTCGTCTACGTTTTGCCAACTTTTTGTGGACATTTTAGTTGTCGGAGGTCAAGACTGATCGTGTATTAGATGTGAATTTCTTGTATTTTCTGTGACTGTCATTTGAGTGAAGTCCGTGTTAGAGGCTAAGATGATGGCATAAAAACTGCCTGCGTAAAAAAGTCTGTTTTTCACCATAGCTTGCTACAGAGCAGCTAAAGGTAGAAGTGCTTGGAGCCGCTGACTGTACTATTACTAAATGCAAAGCTTTTCGACACAGAAGTGGTGCGGTACTGTGTGCCTTTCGAACTGTTAATAATAAAATTCTGTTTACTAATGCCAGAGAGAAGAAAAAGAAGGTTCCTGCTGTGCCAGAAACCCTTAAGAAGAAGCGAAGGAATTTCGCAGAGTTGAAGATCAAGCGTCTGAGAAAGAAGTTTGCCCAAAAGATGGTAAGTCAACTTTCTTAAGGCACTTGAAGTGGTTTTGGTTGAAGGTGGTATCCACACTTTGAAAAGTTAACACATGCTCTGACCAGGAAAAGGTTTTACTGTGTCTTGGAGCTAAAAATCAGATAAGTAATCGGGTATTGGTTTTCAGCTTCGAAAAGCAAGGAGGAAGCTTATTTACGAGAAGGCTAAGCATTACCACAAGGAATACAGGCAGATGTACAGAACTGAGATTCGAATGGCTCGGATGGCAAGAAAAGCTGGCAACTTCTATGTGCCCGCGGAGCCCAAATTGGCATTTGTCATCAGGATCAGAGGGTAAGTTCAGTCTTCATTGATTCTGGCTTTGCAGGCAAAGCTACATGGTCTTAGCAGAACTTCACATGACTTCTCGGTGTGGAGGGGGTTGGTTCTGGGACATTGGGATTAAAGTATTTGGGGCATAGCTAGAACGGTTAGGGGGGAGGGTTTAATGGTTTAATTGCAAGTGCTGTGTGTGTCCAAAGCTCTAAGTGAGCATTTTGAGTTTTAGTTAAGTGTCTGGGGATTATCTTCAAAAGTAAGCTGCGCGTAGGTTTATAAGTGCTATTACAAAGACAAAAAAGTAGGAAGTGGTGAAAGGGTCCAGGGAGGTTTTAAATGTCAGAGATTCGTTTAAGCTTATTTGTGAAAGAGGCAGGCAGGGACGGGATGGAATAATTAAGAAATGCCAGGGGTTTTCGTAACAGAATTCACATTTATTTAGGTGGGACTTGTGTTCAAAATTCTAATGGTCACTTTGTTATCCTTTATTAATGATTCTGATAAAGCTGACTTGGTCCTTTTTCTCCACGGTAGTATCAATGGTGTGAGCCCAAAGGTTCGAAAGGTGTTGCAGCTCCTTCGCCTTCGCCAGATCTTCAATGGCACTTTTGTTAAGCTTAATAAGGCTTCAGTTAACATGTTAAGGATTGTGGAGCCATATATAGCATGGGGGTGAGTCTGTCTTTTCCTGTGAGTTCTTTCTGGCAAATTGGCACTGTTAACGAGGTGAATTTTAGGTGTTTTGATGGTGATAACCCTATTACTTGGTCATTTATGTCTGCTTTTCGTATATCAGGTACCCAAACCTGAAGTCCGTGAATGAATTGATCTACAAGCGGGGTTATGGCAAAATCAACAAGAAGCGAATCGCCCTGACAGATAACACATTGATTGCTCGATCTCTTGGTAGGTTCTTCCTATTTGGGGAAAGTTTGGTAATTAGACAAAGTTGGCATTTTCTATTAACGAATCTTCCCACATTCTCTACAATGCTTAAGTTTACAGAAGATGTAAGTTATGATTTCATTGGCTTGAGTCTTACAAAGCCTTTGAAATACAGCCTTGCATTTTCTTCATTGCTTTATCCTTGATTTACTTTAAACTCTATCCTAGTCTATAATTGTTCTTGCTGAATGTCTTAATCTGTAAAAACAGCAATTTTTAATGACCTTAATGTTCAGGTAAATACGGCATCATCTGCATGGAGGACCTGATTCATGAGATCTACACTGTTGGAAAACGTTTCAAAGAAGCAAACAACTTTTTATGGCCCTTCAAGTTATCTTCTCCACGAGGGGGAATGAAGAAGAAGACCACCCATTTTGTAGAAGGTGGGGATGCTGGCAACAGGGAAGACCAGATCAATAGGCTTATTAGAAGAATGAACTAAGGTGAGCAGCTACATCTCGATAGAAGTTTACTTCATAATAAGGATAAAAGTGGTGTTAATCTCATACTTTTTCCATTACATGTTGATAAGGGTTTGGTTGGGTTCTAAGCAATATTGTTGGGGGTGGAACACCATCCATGTTATCTGATTATAGTTGATTTGATTGTCCCTTCCCTTTGAGGGCATTTATGGAGGAAAGAAAAGGCCCAGGGTTTTTTCCTACCTAAAAATGGAAACTGAAGTCCTTTCTTAGTAATTTCCTGGTTTATGTTAATTCTAATTTATCATGGTGGTTTCTTTAATAAGGTTTTTTTTTTTCTCCTCCTTTCAGGTATCTACCATGATTATTTTTGTAATCTGGTCAGTTAATAAACAGCTACTTTGAAATTAAAATGCGGTGTCTTGGTGACTTTTTGCTAGCCTGACTCTACTGTCCTTAACTATTGGGACAAATCTTAATGTGTGATAAAATTTTTTATTATTTTGAGAGAGAGACTGAGCAGGGGAGGGCCAGAGACAGAGAATTCCAAGCGGCCTCCAGGGCTTGACCAAACAGAGATCATGACCTGAGCCAAAAAGGACGCTTAACTGGCTGAGCCACCCAGGTGCCCCCAGTTAAGCCACATCTTAAGCAGGTTTTGCCTTTGTGTACAAAACTAGGGTCTAGTTTGTATTTTGGTGGAAAACATTCCTTGGGTTGATTAAAAATTTTTGTACAAAAAAATCGTAATTTTTTCACTTCTAAATTGTGCCATTGAGTAGCCAAAATGAGTCTATTCTAAGAAAGCCTGTTTTATAGGCTTCTGTGCATAGGTAAGGTAATAAGAATTGAATTGATAAATAAAAATACTGTTGCTGAATAACATTTTTATGGCTAGTGAACTGAAGGTTTTGAGTGTAGAACAAATTTTGAAGTAAGTACATCTAATAAAAGAAGTTTTTGTAATCTTCATTGTGCCAGTGGTGAAACAGGTCCCCTATTTATTCTTTTGACATTTGTGCTAGACTCATTACACCTTGGTATTTATATTTAATAATTTAAATTCTCTGGATTTGGAAGCAGTCTCTCTGGATTAGTGAGTTTATGGTCAGTGAATTCAGAAAAATTTAGAAGGTTCTTTATGAAATCAATGTATATGTTTGTGCCAGTGTTTTGCAAGAAATAATGGTATCTTTGGTCAACACTATCAGTAGCCAGTATACATTTGTTAATAGCCACAAGTCGACAGATCACCCAAAGTAGTGACGCTTTTGGGTGGGATAGGAATGTGAAGGATAGACTAAGTATATTGGCTGTGTGTGTGTTCTCTGCAGGCACATTTCTGTTTTCAGTCCGGGAAATCCAGCTCCATATAAATTACTTTCCAAGTGGTGCCAGAGCCCCAGAGTAGGGACGAGTTGGTAGACCTCTAATACTGCGATAGAAAACTCTAGAACATTTGCTTCAGATAAGGGATATGAAGGTATTTTGTGAACTGTTAAAACTACTTGAAATGCAGGTTAACCCCTTAACTTACAGAAAAGCTACCTCGTAAAAGGGACTGCCCACTAACCAAACTGAAAATCTGGGGTCTGCCCTGCAGGTTGTACTACAAAAATTCACCTCACAAATGTGAATCTAAATGTGTACCCTTTAACATTCCAACTTCATAAAATCTTCCACTAGCTACCCCAGTCTCTTCATGTCCCAAAGTTTAGTTGTTGCACTCCTTGGTTTTTAGCAAGTGCTCTCTCAAATTGCTTATCTTTGAAAGTTCCTTTGTGGTAGGCTGGACCATGTACTGGCTCTGGAGCCAAACTGGGTTCATATCCAACCTTCACTTAATTGCTGGGGCCAATAAATCTGTTTCTTAGCAAAAAATGGGAAATTGTGCATAATACCATAGGATTTTAGTGAAGATACAGTTCATGTAAAATGCTTATAGCAGTTCCTGGCTGAGAAGTACTAAGTAAATACTATTTACTATGTATTGTAACTTGAGCACTATCAGGGGTGTACAAATGGAGATGGCCTCTGCTTTCATGTGTCAGCCTAATGGGCAAGATGGACAACACATAATGTAAGAGAAGTGCTACAGCGTTTTTTGGGGTGTTGGGACCACCTGTGAGGTGAATTGACAACCTGCTACTCCCCACCGCTTGCTGTTACAGATTTGATATCAGACCAACCAAAACATTGCTTTATACAGGTGCCTCCATTCTCTAGGGTAATAACAACTTTTTTAAGGCCAGTTTTTTTATCCTTGCTACCCAGTACTTGACAGAGTGGGTGCTAAGTTTTTGTTTCCTGTTGCTGCTGTAACAAATTACAAACTTTGACTTAAAACAGGTTTTTTGGTCTTTAACAATTTCAGGGGTAAGAAGTCCAGATTTGGTTTCACTGGGTTAAATCAGGGTGTCAGCAGTCCTGTCCACCCTCTGAAGGCTCTAGGAGAGAATCCTTTTCTTTTTTCCATTTTCTAGAAACCACTTGCATTTCTTAGATTATAGGCCATTCTTCTATCTTCAAAGTGTAATCAAGCTCTCCTTCCATTCTTCCATCACTGATTCTCTGCCTCCTCCCTCTTATAAGGACCCTTGTGATCAAATTGTGCCACCTAGATAATCCAGGATAATCTCCCCATCTCAAATTCCTTAATTTAAGTACATCAGCAAAGCCCCTACGTTAAGCAGCATACTCGTAGTTTCCAGGAATGGCAGGGAAGTGTTTGGGGATGGCCATTCTTTGATCTTTATAACTGCTAGCTATGTTTTTTCTTGTTCCTCAGAAATGACAAGCTTCTAATGTAGGGTCTTGGCCCTTGTAATCTTGTGTCTGCAACACTTAGCCCTCAGGTCTTTGTACTAAGCTCCTTTTTCATTCTGGAAAAAGGGTTTTCTCTGACACGTCTCAATATAACCCTGTATTATATTTTCACAGTACTTTTTTTATGACCTGCAGTACCTTTTCCATTTATTCTTGCTGCTCTTCACAGCCACTCCAAATTTTGAGAAGATGTACTGAACCCACTGTGAGGTTTGAGTGTTTGCCTGCTCTGTTCTAGCACTTAGGATAGGCCTGGTGCATTGCAGGCATTTTACTTTTTTGATTGAATGAATTAAGCCTCTTAAGAGTAATAGCAATTTAAAATTTTGATTTTCCAGTTGCTGGCACCTTCTTGGTGAGTGGGGAGAGGAGTGGTGCTTGCATTGTGGGTTCATGGTTATATATATATTACTGTAAGGGATTCAAAAATGAGTGTGAAAATAGAACAGCATGTTAGAATTTAGGAGATGTTCATGCTGTGCAGGTTGGGAAATTTCACAAAGGAGGTAGAATTTGGACACCTGGTGATAGAACAGCAGGCAGGAGCCAAGAGTTGGAAGTTAACACAGTGGCAGATGTGGTAGCAAGACTCAAGAGCAGACCATTTAATAATCAGCAGTTGATCATGTATTGACTGCTAGTGTACACTTAATCCACATAATCCTCCCTCAGTTCTCCATTTTCTAATCACAAAACCGATTAGTTGGGGGATGGGTCCCAGGCCTTGCCCTTTAAATTCTCCATGTGATTTTTAATGTGCAGCCTATTCCATTAGGTAAGTGTACTGGTATCCCCATTTTTAAGATGAGTTAACTCTCCCTTCCCCAGGATCACCCACATAAGTGGGGTGGCTAGTATTAGACTCCAGGTCTAATTTGAATTTTCTTAACCAGAGGAGCTGAGGAAGGGGAGCTTGATGAAAACAGGAGTGTGTTTGGGAGCACCTTCAGTTTTGTCGGACCTGAAAGCATGTATTTTACTAGGGCTAAACTTGCAGCCCTAGTTGGGGTCAAGAAATGGAGGCGGAGGGTTTAGAACATCATTTGGCAAAAGTAGAGATGCTAGGGTCCTACCTCACAAGTCAGGGTGCTAGGCTTCTTACCTGGGGAGAGGACGCCTAGCCTTTAACCAGAGAATCTAGACAAGAGACCTAGAACATGGAATTCGGGTTGGCATGGTGAGGGACCTCGGGGATGACTGGCACTTAGCCTAAGATTGGCTGGGTTATTGCTGGGCTGTTTGAAAGAAAGTTCCTGACTCATCAGGACACTGGAGAGCCTGGTTAGTTTGAATCTTAAAAATGCAGTCCAGAGAACGGAGTTTCACCAACTTGGCCCAGCTGCCTGCTACCCGCCCTGACCTTGTGCCACGACTGACTCCTATACCCCCAGCCTTGTTTCAGCACCATCCCCCCACCCCCCGCTGAGTGTACTGTACACCCGCGCCTGCAGCTGTGACTGCAAAGGCGGTGGCACCTATAGTAGTTGAGTCCTAGCGGCTTCCTAGCCGCCCAAGCGCTTTGCTGCTGTGCCACCCCCCCAACTGTCGGTCCTGGCTGCTAGAGGACCGCGGCCCGTGACCTCGTGCGGAAGGCAGCCCGGAAGCTCCGGGCGCCTGGCAACCGGCACGCATCGGGCGGGCGGGGCTGCAGCCACCGGCGCCGCGGGCCCGGCGAGGCGGAGCGGCGGGCGCGCCGCGCTCCCGAGCGTCGCCGGGCTGCTGGCAGCCGAGCATGTTCTCCCCGAGAGCGGCGCCCGTGAGAGCGACGGGCCGCCCGCCCCGCCCCGCGGCCGCGGCCGCGGCCAGCCGCGCGCCTTGGCCGGGTTGAGCCCGGGGCTCGGCTCGGCGGCGGGCCGCCGCTGGCTCCCGCGCTGTCCGCTGCCCCCGTTGACCCCGCTGCCGGAGCCTCAGACCTGGGCGCCGCCGCCGAGGTCCAAGCACGCGAAGAAGCCCCGCCCTTCCGCGGTGGACCTGCGGGGACAGTGAGTGCGGGTGGTCCGCGGAGGAGCCCCGGCCGAGGGGGAGCGAGGGGCGCCGGGAGTGCCAGAGGACCTGGCGGGGCAGGGCCGAAGGGGCTGTGGGGCCCAGAGGTCAGCTAGTCAGGTCCTTCCTGGGCAGGGGAAACTAGCCCAGTGAGGCTCATGGGTCCCTCCAAGGATTCTCTTGTCGCATTATGAGGGGAGCTGGCGGGTATGCGGGGTCTGAAGGGCCGGACAGAGGCTGCTGGGAGGGGTCAGGTGAAGCAGAGAGATGGGAAGAGACCTGGGCACCAGGATCTGCCTACCAGATCTGTATGTTTCCACACTCCTCAAGCTCCGTACAGTCTGTAGCATGGACATCCGTGCGTCAAGTGGACACGCCCTTACAGGGTCGCCCTTCAGCTCGCCCAGGGTTTAAACTGAAGCTGGGTGGGTGGGTGCGTGGGTGGGTGTGTGTGTGTGTGTGTGTGTGTGTGTGTGTGTGTGTATGTAGTGTTTACCCTCTGCCCTTGACTGCCACTGTACCTCCCTTGTTTTTTACTCTTGCACCTTAAACTGAAGCTGGGTTTGTGGGTGTGTGTGTGTGTGTGTGTGTGTGTGTGTGTGTGTAGTGTTTACCCTCTGCCCTTGACTGCCACTGTACCTCCCTTGTTTTTTACTCTTGCACCTTAAACTGAAGCTGGGTTTGTGTGTGTGTGTGTGTGTGTGTGTGTGTGTGTAGTGTTTACCCTCTGCCCTTGACTGCCACTGTACCTCCCTTGTTTTTTACTCTTGCACCCAGCCACGTGGAGCAGAACTTGGGATGGTCAGCGTCTTAATTAGCTCTGACCCCGTTTTCACTGCTAGTTTCGCTTTGTGCCGTTTCTGATTTACCTATAGTTTGTGTGTTAGTTACTTTTTTCATGGGTTAAAAATACAAGAAAAGATTTGTGCAGTGCAGATAGTCTGTTCTCTTGTATGGGTCGTTCTACCCTACAACCTCTTTGTGGTCATAGACATGAGAACTGAAGCCTCTGTCCAAAGAAATGCAATTTGGCCACCAATTTTAGGGTATTGTACTCTGGGAAACCCAAGAATCCCTACTCTTCTTTGACTTTTTATCTGCATTGTTAATGGTGACTGTAAATCACCCTTTCCCGTGGCCTTTCTTCACAAATATTCCTGACATTTCTTTTTTAAAGTTCTTACATTTTTGAAATTACATCATAATACATTAGTAGTTCTCATTCAAACAGAAGTATATAGAGTTAGAGATGAGTTTACCTTTTCCTCCTTCCTCCCTCCCTCCCTCCCTCCCTCCCTCCCTCTTTTCTTTCTTTCTTTCTTTCTTTCTTTCTTTCTTTCTTTCTTTCTTTCTTTCTTTCTTTCTTTCTAAGACTTTTAGAGTTAATTTAGTGTTGATCTTTCTACTCATTTTTCATCTGTTTTTTAATCATCATTGGAATCATATCGATTCTTTTGAGAAGTTGTTTTTTTCACTTAAAAAGATGTGGCAAATACCTTTCCTATCCACTTATTGAGGTCTGCACTGATGTGGTACAGTGATCATATGGTATATGGTGATCATATGTAATCATTCCTCATTAAGATCCGTTCTGATTTTTCCTTGTTACAAACAATGCATCAGTGAACATTCGTATACACAGAAACAGTTCTATAAAATGAATTCCTTGAAGCAGAATTGCTGGGTCAGATGTGTGTATGTTAAAAATTTTTGGTAGAATCTGACTTTCCAAAAAGTCTTTACTATAATGTTTATTTCCATCAACAGACAGTGTTGAGAAAAATCTGTGGTTATTATTATTTTTAAAAAATTAAAAACATAGTTTCCACTTTCTGAATGTTTATCACATGTCCAGCACTGTACTGAACACTTTAGATGAATTTTGAAACTTAATTCTCACTAACCGTATGAGACTCAGAGGCACTATTATTTTCTTCATGACCCTATAGTTATGCAGCCATTGAAGGGCAGAATCAAGATTAGAATCCAGGTGCATTTTACTCCAATTGAATAAAATGTGTTCTTTGTTGGGTGTGGTTTCCTGGTCAGTAGTTGGGAATTGTGTTTCATTGGGCTGTTTGAGGATTAAATGAGATTGTGCTTTTGGTGCTACAGTGTTTTAGCAGTTCTTTCCACTATGAACTCCTATAGAAATGGACACGGTCCAGTGCTTCCTATGATTCCCATTTCTCCATATTGTCTGCCTCTCCAATCATCTCTCAGCCTTTCATCTTCCTGCTTTGCGTACATTTTAAGGAAATCTGGCTTTTTTCTCCCTCTCAAGTCTTCTTTGGCAACTTTAATCCTGTTTCTGGCCTTAATTCTCACCAGGTGAACAGATAACTCTTAACATTTCTTCTCCCAACCAAAGCTACAGTCCTCAGTTCCTACAGCTTAGATCCAGTTTCCATAGCTCAACTTGGATGTCCAACACTCCTATTATCTAAAATTAGGCTATTTGTTGCTCTCCATCTCCAGACTAGCAATTTCTCTTTGCATGTAATTCATAATTCTCTTAGTCACCCAAGTTCACTCACGTCTGTCATCTTTGACTCTTTTGTCTTTGCCGAACCTCCTAAATTTAATCAACTTGTATTCTCACTGCTGCTACACTGATGTAAGCTCTCTGGCCTATTATTAATATGTAGCCTTAGCTCCAGTCTCTGCCAGATTTATCTTCCAATAGTGTAGCTGTGAATTTGCCCCACCTCTCTTCAAAACCCCTGTCAGTGCCTTCCCATTGCTCAAAGAAGGAAGTGCAAACCACGTTGGCGAACTTTCAGATTTGTCTATGATCTCACCCAGTCTACCATTTCAGTATCTGTCACAGCTTCCCTATCTGAACCCCCTCTCTGTTCTCCATGGCGTCTTTCACACCTATATCTTTCCCTGGAATGCCTATTCCACATTTCTGCCTGTCTAAATTCTATTTAAGTGTCATTTTCTAGCTTCTTCCAAGTCTTCTTGGAACTTCCATGTGAAAATTCTATCTACCTTCTTTTACCTCTCCTGACGTGAGGTATCTAGCTTACCTCAGGCTGCAGTTTCACACTTAGCCTTATATTACAGCTGTATGAGTGCCTCCTGGTTTTCCGTTTGGATTGGCACTTCTGTGAAGGCAGAATCTCTATTTAGTTCATCTTTGTATTTGTCATGCACATGGCATATTGATTCGCACATAGTACATGCTTAGTGAATCTATTTGAGGAAGTGAGCTAATATCTTCCCACTTGGGCATGTGTTAGTCTGTTGATAGCTATAATTGACAGACCTCAGCGGTGTAGTGACTTAACATGTAAACATTTATTTCTTGCTCACATAATAATTCCAAGGCAGGTATTCCTGGTTAGCAGGGGCAGCTTTCTTCCAATGGGTTGCAGGACCCAGGCTCTGCCATTTATTAGCACTTCCTTGTTATCTCACAGCAGCCAGCAGAAGGGAAGAGGGAAAGTGTGGAGAAAGCCAACCTGCTTCTTAAAAGCTTGTTGTAGAAAGTGTTACACATTACACTCACTCAAGTTCTGATCACAGGGAGGTAGCCACTTCTCAGAAACAACTCTGCTCCGGAGGAGCAAGAAGTTTAGTAGACATTCAGCCTTCTGTGTCACAATTTCTACTTAGGAAAACCTGTGGGACTTTCGCTTGAACATCCCTTGCTCAAAAACAAAAGCAAAACTCCTACTTCCCCAATCTGGTTAGGTTAGCAAATGCTCTGTTGTACCACAGAATTGAAACATAGCTTTATTATCAGTATTTATTGTAATGGGGGTGCCTGGGTGGCTCATTCGGTTGAATGTCCAACTCTTGATCTTGGCTCAGGCCATGATCTCACAGTTCCTGAGTTCAAGCCCTGCTTGGGGCTCCATGCTGACAGAACAGAGCCTGCTTGGGATTCTCTTTCTCTGTCTCTCTTCCCTTTCCACACTCTTCCCCCGACCCCCACCCTTTCTTGATAAATAAACTTAAAAAGAAATATTTATTGTAATGAACTGTAACTGTTTGTTTACTTTGTTCCCCTAACAAAGCTAAAAGAAAGCTAAAAATAAAGATAATCTTACCGTCTCCCCTTTGATGCTTGGGTTATTTTCAGCATTTTTTCTTTTCTATTATAAAAAATACAGGATTTGACATCCTTGCAGATAAATATTTGTATGTATCAATGATCATTCCTTTAGGAAAAATACCTGGAAGTGGAATAGCTGGGCCAAAAGTATATAAAATTATAAGGACATATACGTTACTAGATTGCTTTCTGGAAGTATTATACCCATACGTACACTGACACCTTATGAGAACGCCTATTTCCCTTGAGCCCCATCTTACATTGCCTACTATTAGAGAAAACTCCTTGCCATTTTGATTGGCAAAAGCCGTAGCTCATTATATTATTTTGCTTTTATTTGAGAACTAGTGAACTTTTATTGACCATTTGTATTTTTTTTTCTGGAATGAATTACATGTTCTTCAATAAATACAATTTTATAAGGTTCACTTTCTTTTTCTCTTTTTTTTAATTAAAAATATGTATTTATATTTGAGACAGAGAGAGAGACAGACAGACAGACAGACAGTGCTTGAGCAGGGGAGGGATAAAGAGACAGAGACACAGAATTCGAAGCAGGCTCCAGGCTCTGAGCTGTCAGCAAAGAGCCCGACATGGGGCTCAAACTCACAAACCGTGAGATCATGACCTGAACTAATTGGTTCCAATTTGTGCCATCCACTTGAACTATGGCAGGAAAAGAGTTCACTGTTAAACCCTGCCAAAGTCAGACATTTAACCAACTGAGCCACCCCGGTACCCCTCTTTTTTTTATTTTTAAGTATCTTTATATATAAAAAATTAAATTCATCAGGTTTTTTTTTTATGTCCTCATTTGAAAAGTTATGGGAACTTCTGTGCAGTGTGGCAGAATGAGCTGACAGGGAAGGGACTCCATTGTACTTCAGTATATTTCAAATGCTGGGTAAAATATAATAAGATGATTTATGGAAATGTAGCTGAGCTAGAGACCACGGGAAGGAAATCCCCAGGTGCCAGAAATGAAGGGGTGCTCACATAGGAAGCCACTGTTGAGCATCTGCCGAAAGCTGGAAGTCACAAAGGAGCACTGTTCCAGTTACTATGACTGCATCACAAATTTCTCTAAAACTTAGTCGTGGAAAACAACCACTTATTGTGCTCAGGGATTCTGTGGGTCAGGAATTCGGACAGTGCACAGCAGGGACAGCTTGGCTCCGCTTCATGATGTCTGGGGCCTCAGATGGAAGAACTGAAAGCTTGAGGCTAGAATCACCTGCAGGCTCATTCATTCCCCTGTCTGATGGTTAATGCTGGCTGGGGACTGAGACCTTAGCTGTGGATGTCAGCTGCAACCTTCTATGGTGGCTGCTGCTTGTCACCTGGCTTCCTCACAAAATGGTGACTGGATTTCAAAGGTGAGTATCCCAAGAGAGAGCCAGCAGAAGTTCTATTGCCTTTTATACCCTAGCCTTGGAAATCACACAGTGTCACTTCTACTCTAGTTTATTGACACAGGAAGTTAGTTTTAGGGAGGGGGAACACAGACATCACCTCTTGAAGGAGGAACATCAATATCACACTGAAAGAAGAACATGTAGGCATAGATATCTTCTAGTGCATCCTTCTTTGAAAAATACAACCTGATATAGACACTGAGATGATAACTAGAAAAATGCCCCTGATTGGCCTGAGGAGGTTGCCAGGAAGCTTGCCATCCACTTGAACTATGGCAGGAAAAGAGTTCACTGTTAAAGCCTGCACATGGACTCTGCACAGCTTCATACCCACACAGCTCAAGTCTGGGGTCTGAATTCACATTACTACGTGCTTCAGAGACCACAGTCCAGGAAATTGACATATTAACTGGTGTGACACCTCTGAAACCCAGGGCGAGGCCAAGACTAGTGGAAAACTCTGTATAGCAAAGGTTCCATAGCTCAGGAATACTGGACTCCGTAACTAGCAATCCCTTTAAAGATGAGTTTACAGTCTAAGTTTACAAATTGTATAAGAAAATAAGCTGCAAAGAAGGAGACTTGGCAGATGCAGGAAATAGGAGATGTGAACCACCAAAGTGAATAGAACATCCTGGGAAAATATTTAAATTTGTAATATTCAAGAAGACGAAGGCATGGAAACCATATGGCAAGAACAGGACAGTATGAAGAAAAAGAGGAGAGGTCTAGGGTCGCAGCTTCGCCCTGAAAGGAGAAGAGGAAGAGAGCAAGAGGCGTTGAGTCAAGCTGTACCTCTTGTACCCAGCCATTAGTTGATTTTTGGCCTATGATAATAATCATGATGATTATGATAATAATAGCAGCCATCACATGTTCCTGCATATAAAGATACCTTACTACAGTCTGAACTGAAGGTTTTTTTTTTTTTTTTGAGACTTAAGCCAGCATACGAGGAGGCATTTAGCTAGATGCCTTTCTTAAATTACCTTCAAACTCCACAATAACTCTGTAAGGTAGAGCTTATTAGTTCCCTAGGTAGGGAGACCGAGGCATGGAAAGGCTAACAAGAAAATAAAGTATTTTTCCCCATCCAGGAATAGATGACAGGAATAGGGATGGATGGATGGATGGATGGATGGGATGTATTGTAGGTACCATTGCTTCTGTATTCATTTCTCAATTCACAGCCTGGGGGGTTCAATGTAATTCTTCCCATGAGTTGAATATTTAGAAACCTATTCACAAATTAACTGCTTATGAATTTGGGGAAATGGGAAGTCCCTATGTCCAGATGGGACCTTTGCTTGCAGTGTTTAAAGTTGTCTTTCCTGGGGCGCCTGGGTGGCTTAGTCGGTTAAGTGTCCAACTTTTGCTTAGGTCATGATCTCGCGGTTGGTGGGTTCGAGCCCCGTGTCGGGCTCTGTGCTGACTGCCAGCTCAGAGCCTGGAGCCTGCTTCAGTCTGTGACTCCCTCTCTCTCTGGCCCTCCCCTGCTCACGCTGTCTCTCTATCTCTCTCTCTCCTAGAAATAAATAAAACATTAAAAAAAAATTTAAAAAAAAAAAGATAGCAGAGATCATCTGTCACCCATTCACCCCCCATTCCCTGCCTTTTTCATAAATGAGGAGCCAGAGACTCAGCGAATATGATTCAGATAAAACCACAGTCAGCTAGTTAGTAGTAGAGATTGGCTTAGAAAACACGTTTTCTGATTCCCTACCTGGTAGTCATAGTAATGACAGANCTCTCTCTCTCTCTCTCTCTCTCCTAGAAATAAATAAAACATTAAAAAAAATTTTTTTAAGTTGTCTTTCCTGATATTTTATGTGCTTATTTTTAATTTTGTTGGAGTCCAGTTTTAATACTTCTTTAATTGCTTTCCTTTGTCCATTTCTCCTTTAACCCTCCCAGATCTTAGCTGTTGAATTCAAAGTTTCAGGGATCAGTTCTCTTTCACCATGATTTCTGGTGGACTGGTCCTATAATCTCAAGGAAGAATTTCAATTCAGACAGCAGTAAGATAGTCTCTTGATGCAAAAAAACTAAAGATGACTAAATTTTTGATGACTTATCCCCTTGCTCATTTTAACATTTTGATTTGTGGTTCGAGGAGTACAGACAATTCTAATTCCGGAAATCTTCCATAAGTATATGTGCAATTGCATTATGTCTACAAAACCAATACATACCGTAATTTAAGAAATAATCACTAAAAAGATGCCAACCATCATCTGTACTTTCAGTGAGTTGTAGTCTTTCTGCTGGTGGAGGGTCTTGCCTCAATGCTGATGGCTGCTGACTGATCAGGGTGATGGGTGCTGAAGGCTGGGCTGACTGTGGCAGTTTCTTAAAATAAGGCGGCAGTGAAGTCTGCTGCATTAATGGACTCTTCCTTGCACAGCCTCTCTCTAGCATGATGTGCTGTTTGATAGTAAACTTCTTTCAAAATTGGAGTCAATCGTCTTGAACACTGCTTTCTCAGCTAAATTTATGTTGTATTTTAAACCTTTTGTTGTTACCTAAACAGTCTTCATAGCATCTCTACCAGGGGTAGATTCCATCTCAAGAATGGAGAACTCATCCGTAAAAAATAACTTCGCATTTATTAACTTTTTATCATGAGATTGCAGCAATTTAGTGACATCTTCAGGCTCCACTTTGTAATTCTCCTGCTTTTTCCACCACATCTGCAGTGGCTTCCTCCACTGACGTCTTGAACCCCTCAAAGCCATCCATAAAGGTTTGAATCAACTTCTTCCATGCTTCTGCTAATGTTGATATTTTGACCTCTACCCATGAGTCATATTCATCTTCATGGCATATAGAAGAGTGAATCCTTTCCAGAAGGTTTTCAATTTGCTTTGCCCTGGTGCATCAAAGGAATCACTCTCTACGGCAGCTACAGCCTTATAAAAGTATTTCTTAAATAATAAAACTGGGGAATCAAAATTACTCCTTGATCCATGGGCTGCAGGATGGATATTGTGTTAGCAGGCATGAAAACAACATTAATCTCATTATACATCTCCATTAGAGCTCTTAGGTGACCAGATGCACTGTCAATGAGCAGTAATATTTTGGAAGGAATCTATTTTCCTGAGCAGTAGGTTTCAACAATGGGCTTAATATATTCAGTAAACCATGCTATAAACAAATGTGCTGTCATCCAGGCTTTGCTGTTCCATTTTTAAAGCATAGGCAGAGTAGATTTAGCATAATTCTGAAGAGCCCTAGGATTTTTGGAATGGTCAATGAGTACTGGCTTCCATTTATAGCCACCAGCTGCATTAGCCTTTGACAAGAGAGTCAACCTGTCCTTTGAAGCTTTCAAGCCAAGCACTCCTTTCTCCTCTGGAGCTGTGAAAGTTCTAGATGGTATCTTCTTCAAAACAAGGCTGTTCCACCTCCACTGAAAATCTGATCACTGTAGCCACCCATCATTAATTATCTTAGCTGGATCTTTTGAATAACTTGCTGCAGCTTCTACATCAAGACTTGCTGCTTCACCTTGCAAGGTGCCGCCTTCATAGGATTGAAGAGAGTCAAGGCCTTGTTCTATATTTGGCTAATGGGATTGTTATGGCTAGTATGATTTTCTATCCTTGAGAGAGACAGAGCACAAGTGGGGAGGGTCAGAGAGAGAGGGAGACACAGAATCCAAGCAGGCTCCAGGCTCTGAGCTGTCAGCACAGAGCCTAACGTGGGGCTCAAACCCACAAACCGTGAGATCGTGACCTGAGCCGAAGTCAGATGTTCAACCGACTGAGCCACCCAGGTGCCCCTCCCTGCATTTAAACTTGACTAACTTGTTCTGCACATGAGGAGCAGCTTTGAGCTTGTCTCAGCTTTTCACTTGTCTTCCTTACTACACGTGATCATTTTCAGCTTTTGATTTAAAGTGAGAGACACACGCATCTTCTTTCCAGTTGAACAGTTAGAGGCCATTGTAGGGTAATTAATTGGCCTAATTTCAGTAGTGTTGTGTCTCAAGGAATAGAGAGACCCAAGGAAAGAGAGAGAGACGGGAGCAGATGGTCAGTGGAGCAGTCAGAACACACACAACACTTACTAAGTTTCCTATCTTATATGGGAGAGCTTCATTGCACATCAAAACAGTTACAATAGTAATATCACAGATTACTGATCACAGATCACCATAACAAATGTAATGATAACGAAGAAGTTGCAAGAATAAGAAGAATATGCAAGAATTAGCAAAATGTGATAGACACGAAATGAGTAAAAGCTGTCAGAAAAATGGCACCAATAGAATTGCTGCACGCAGGGTTGTCACACACCTTCAATTTGTAAAAAAACAATCATCTGTGAAGTACAATAAAGCAAAGCACAATAAAACAAGATAAGTTTGTACGTGTATGTATTGCACCTATTTAATATATTTTGGCTCATTGCAGTTAATATTCTTATTAATGCTTATAATTCTCATTTTTGGTCAGTTGGGAACCTTTTTAAATTGATGACTAATGATTCTAATCTTCATTGATAGATTACTAGGTCTCTGGAATGGCAATATGTTCTCGGCTCACCTTGTACCTTTCCTTCCACAGACCAGGAATCAGCTATTTCTTAGAAGACCCTGGTTATTTTGTGCTTAAAAAAATTTTTTTTAAATTTAAATCCAAGTTAGTTGATATGTAGTGTAATAATGATTTCAGGGCTAGAATTTAGTGATTCATCACTTACTTATAACATGCAGTGCTCATCCCAACAAGTGCCCTCCTTAATGCCCGTCACCCATTTAGCCCAACCCCGTACCCACTACCCCACCCGCAACCCTCAGTCTGTTCTCTGTATTTAAGAGTCTCTTATCTGTCTCCCTCTGTTTTTATATTAGTTTTGCTTCCCTTCCCCTGTGTTCATCTGTTTTGTTTCTTAAATTCCACATACGAGTGAAATCATATGATATTTGTCTTTCTCTGACTAACTTATTTCCTTTAGCATAATACACTCTTGTTCCATCCACATTGTTACAAATGGCAAGATTTCATTCTTTTTGATCACCAGTAATATTCTGTTGTATATAAACCACATCTTCTTTATCCATTCCTCTGTTGATGGACATTTGGGCTCTTTCCATGCTTTGGCTATTGTTGATAGTGCTGCTATAAACATTGGGGGGGGGGTGTGCCCCTTCGAATCAGCATTTTTGTATTTGTGGGGTCTTTTGAAGTCACATTTTAATTATTAGGTTTAGTGGACAGAGATAGAAAAGAGGTGGGTTTTTTTTGGCCTTTTTTATTTTTTAGATGAAAATGTTATCAGTTCCAGTTCATAGTTGGGACTTAAAGGTTTTTGCTTAATTTTATTGATGTTAAGTCTGTATCTTTTACTCCCACTCTAAAAACCCTGGTTCCCATCAGCACCAGTATAAATGTTCATTTACTCGACCAGCTATCTTGAACTATAAAGTAGATACTATATATTAAGGGCAATGGAGCAGTAAGAGAGAAGTATATGGGGGTCCCTGATATCCGGGTACCAAACCTTACGTATCTAGCCAGGCTTTTATTTGAGGGAAAATCTTTTGTTTCAGCACGTTTTGGATTTTCTGTCCTTTGAAGGGTGAATAATACAAGGAACTACTGTGTGTTTCCAATTTTTAAAGGATCAGTGTATGGTAAATGAATTTAATACCAAAATGTTACAGAACTTAGTGTTGTCTTTGATACAGAAGACTTTTCAGAGTATTTTTCTCCCTTAAATGTTACCAAGAACATCAACAGTTATTACTGTATTGTAGAATTGTGAAGGTCTCAATTGTAATATATTATCCTTTTTATTTTAGAAACTGGTTTTAAGGGAGTGAATAAATTTTTATGTCTACTTAGTAGAATTTTAAAAGTTGTCTCCAACTCATATTTTATATAGGCTATGGTGTAGAGTTATGTATTGAATTTTGTCCCCCACCCCAAATTCATATGTCAAAGTTCTAACCCAACCTCAGAATGTGACCTTATTTGGAGATAGGGTCTTTACAGAGGTAAATGAGTTAGTTAATATGAGGTCATTAGAGTGGGTCTTAACCTAATATGACCAGTGTCCTTATAAAAAGGGGTAATTTGGACACTAGACATGTACAGTGTGAAGGTGACATGAAGACAAAGGGAGAGGACAGCCTTCTAGAAGTGGAGGAGAGAGGCCTAGGACAGATCTCTTACTCACAAACCTTACAGCGACCCATCCCTATTGACGCTTTGATTTTGAACCTCAGTCTCCAGAACTGTAAGACCATAAATCTCTGGTGTTGAAGCCACCCAGTCTGTGGTACTTTGTTATGGAAGAGCTGACAAACTTCTATGTATTCTTGATTTTTAGCACTGTTTCCTTATTCTGTCTGCTGTTGTTTAATAGAAACATTTTTTAAAAATCTTTGATTGTATGGGGCGCCTGGGTGGCTTAGTCGGTTAAGCGTCCGACTTTCGCTTGGGTCATGATCTCGCGGTTCGTGGGTTCGAGCCCCGCATCGGGCTCTGTGCTGACTGCCAGCTCAGAGCCNCCCCTAAACTGTAAGCTGATGGAGAGACAGTGTGAGGCAAGCTAGAAAACGAGGGAAACCAGGTAAGATTTGTGTTCTTTTGAATCAAGAGAACCTCAGACTGTGAGATGAATGTGTTTAGGTTCTCAGGTCATTTTTCTTTTTAAAAATTTTTTATGTTTATGGGGCGCCTGGGTGGCTTGGTTAAGCGTCCGACTTTCGCTTAGGTCATGATCTCGCGGTTCGTGTGTTCGAGCCCCACGTCGGGCTATGTGCTGACTGCCAGCTCAGAGCCTGGAGCCTATTTCAGAGTCTGTATCTCCCTCTCTCTCTGACCCTCCCCTGCTCACGCTCTCTCTCTCTCTCTCCTAGAAATAAATAAAAATATTAAAAAAAAATCTTTGATTGTAAAAAGCAGATATTTTTGATTCTCACCCATCTTCTGCAGGATAATGCTTAATTAGTTCTTTTCCTCTTTTGTATTTTCCATCTCTCCTTTTTGATTGTCTTTATCCTTAAAAGACTATACTCGTGCTCAACAGTCACTCATGTTTAAATACAGCTCTTTTGACAGTATGTTGTTCTCTAATGAAATTGGTCACCTATTCCTTTTCTTTTCCTTTTTTTATTTTTAAGGTTCATTCATTCATTCATTCATTCATTCATTATTGAGAGAGAGAGAGACAGAGAGAGAGCAAGAGGGGCAGAGAGGGAGGAGAGAGAGAGGACCCCAAGCAGGCTCCACACTGACAGTGCAGAGCCTGATGTGGGGCTCTAACTCATGAGCTGTGACATCATGACCTGAACCAAAATCAAGAGTCAAACACTTAACCAACTGAGCCACCCAGGCGCCCCACAACTTCCTTTTTCTTAAAATTCTCTTTGCCTTTGGGCTTTATTGGCTCCCCTTACTTGCTTCTTCTCTTTTACTAGTCCTTTTTGGTTTTCTCTGTGTTCAACAGATTCTCTTTCTGTCTTTTTTTTTTTTTTTTTTTATTTCTGACAGAGAGAGACAGCATGAGCAGAGGAGGGTCAGAGAGAGAGGGAGACACAGAATCTGAAGCAGGCTCCAGGTTCTGAGCTAGCTGTCAGCACAGAGCCCAACGCAGAGCTTGAACCCACAAACTGTGAGATCATGACCTGAGATGAAGTCGGACACTTAACCGACTGAGCCACTTAGGCGCCCCACTTTCTGCCTTTCAAATATTAGTTGCCTTGGACTTGCTCTTCTTTTTCATAACTCTTCGCTTGTACACTCCACTCACCCTGAACAGCCTGATCTATTCTTAAGGCTTTACCTATGCTGATGCCTACCAAACTGAATCCCTTGGCTGCACTCACTCCTACTTCTTGATATCCCATTCTGTGAATATCACACAGGCACCTCAAACTCATTTTCTATACAACTGAATTTCTCATCTCACTCCCGCTGGTTCCTCACCCCATCTTCCTAACTTTGTGAATAGTACAGTCGTATAGAGTTCCCAGGTCCTCTGGATGCCACCTCATTCACCTCTACCAGGCTTGGTAGAGCTGCTATTTTCTTTGGTTTAAGCCTTCACTGCTAATGGGTCTTGAATGACTAGATTTAGGAGAAAAGAGAGGTTGTCACTTGGCTACCAGCTTTCTACTTTGTGCAACAGGAGGATGACAATGTCATGTACTATGTTAGGAATACTGAGGGAAACAGGTTTTGATGGGGGTAACATGAGATATCTGAGGAAAAATATCTAATAAGCAGTCATATGTGCCTATTGCTCAGAAGAAAGGCCTGAAGATACAGATTTAGGATTCTTTGAAGAATGTCAAGGGAGACATCATCATTCTGGCCATACTTAACTACTTGCATTCCTTGAAGAGAGCAGTCTTTTTGATATTGCTGTGTCATCACCCAGCAATGACACTCTAGAGTGCCCTGACCAACTCCCCATGACCTGGATTTGGCTTAAGACTTAGCTTAAGGATCATCTCCTCAATGCCTTTCCTGAGAATTAACTACTCCCTTTGTGGTTCCACAGCACCCCTTATGCACCTTTTGACTTGAGATTTACTTTTTACCCAGCACCAATATATTTTCTTTCCCACTCAAAACTTCCTGACGGATTTTCAATGCACTTAGAATAAAATCAAAACTCTTTATTATGATGTATAAGGCCATAAAATATCTGATACCTGCTATCTTTCCAGCCTTATTCCCCTCTTTCTAAGCCATACACTTAATTTAAAATTTTCTAGAAGCCACCTTAAAAAGGTAAAAAGAGACAAGTAAGATTAATTTAAGTGATCTATTTTATTCGATTCAACATATCCAAATACTATCAACATAAAATCAAAATAAAAATTATTAATGAGATGGTTTACATTCCTTTTTTCCATTCAAAGTCTTTGAAATCTTCTGTGTATTTTACTCTTCCAGTACATCTTGCTTCTGACTAACGACATCTCAAGTGCTCAATAGCCACATATGGCTAGTGGCTACTCTATCGGACAGCATAGAAATTGATCTTTTTCTCCTTTAGAACATGCCAACCTTATTGTGGCTTTTGAGGGGACAAGTCTATGCACTTCTTTTTATGAAGAATTCTCTCCCTCCTTACGTGTTCTCTGAATATCTCTGCTTCTGGTCCATTTGGATCTCTGCTCAAGACCACCTCATCTATAATGTCTTCTTTAGCTACCCAGTCCAAAATACTTCCTGCCCCTTGGCACATTGCCATGATGAACTGTAGTTAATCCTTAATATTCATGGATTCTGTATTTTTCTAATAAACCTATTTGTTAAAACTTCTTTGTAGTTCAGAAATCAGTAGTTGTGGTGCATTCCCAGTCACTCTCAGACATGTGCAGAGTTGTCAAAAATTTGGCTTGCCTGACATGCCACTGAGGTTAGACAAGGTATAGCCTGCCTTCTTGTTACCGTGTTCATAGTGTAAGGAAATGTCCTTTTCACTATCTATTTAGTGCCGTGTTTTTTACATATTTGTGCTTTTTTTGATGATTTTGCTAGAAGTGTAGTGCTGGAATTCTGTGTGGTGTTCCTAAGCCCAAGAAGATGGTGCTGTGTCTTATGGAGAAAATATATGTGTTAGATAAGCTTCCTTCAGGCATGAGTTATACTGCTGTTGGCCGTGGATCCAATGTTAATGACTCGACAATATATATTATATAAAGTATCTTTAAACAGAGACACACCAAAAAGAAAGTATTGATCAGTTGATAAAAATGTTGTGACCAGAGGCTCACAGGAACCTAATTTTATATTTCCTCTAAGAGCAGTGGTTCTATATCTGCTACTTTAGTGTTTATGGCAACATTATAGAACATAACTGTTGTGAATAATGAGAATCAACTATACTTTAGATGTATTTTATCTGAAATAAACTTCATTAATTTCTTTGCTCATTTAACGTTTGTCTCCCTCTCCTAAGCTTCAGGAGAACAGAGACCTTATCTGGTGCTTGTATAGGATTGTCATTCAATATATCTGTGTTAAATGAATGTATAGATGGATAAATAATGAATAATGAACAAACATTTAATTAACATGTCCTTCTAGTTCTAAACTAGGTGATACAAAGATAATCTTAATTTTAAAAATATTTGGAATATTTTTAATACAAAAAAGTTTAAATACACCCATATTTTGAGGTGCCTTGAAAACAGCTAGTTTATCTCAATCCTGAGTCTCCTTACCATTAATTTGCAAAAGCATTTGTTTTGAGTGAGTTTTTTATGGTCTGCCCTAAAACCTAATATAATATCTCTTTCTCCACATGGTTTTTCTATCAGTCCTTTTTATTTTTTAAATTTTTTAAAGTTTATTTTTGTTTATTTTGAGAGAGAGAGAGGGCACATGTGCACAGGCAGGGGAGGGGCAGAGAGAGGGGGAGAGAATCTCAAGCAGCCTCCATGCTGGCAGACACGGGGCTCAAACTCACAAACTGTGAGATTATGACCTGAGCCCAAATTAAGAGTCAGATGCTCAACCAACTGAACTACCCAGGCACCCCACTCCTTTTTATTTTTTCAGATTTATAAAGTATCCTTAATTTTTCTCTCTCCACTACAGTTGGTTATGTTTTCAGGAAACATCAGATCAAAAATGTTTGTGTGGCTTATCCCCACACCCCAGCACATTCCTTAAGTTGTACATTCTTGCAGCTGTGGGCTTTTCCTCTCCTTTTAATTATGGAAAATTTCAAACATACACAAAAATAATATAGCATAATGAATCCTCCCCTATTCGTTGTGTGAACTTTTTTCAAAATATTCCATTTTAAGAAAGTTTTCTCTTGACCTGGTTTCAAAAATACCCCAAGAGGCATTTATTGTTAGTCCCTGGTTATTTCTTCTGTCTTGGTAAAGAGGTTACTAAGAAGAGTAGGAGGGTCTGCTTTGGGCTGAAAGAAAACAATCTGGTCATTTTCACCTTTATAAGCAAAAGGAGAAAGAAGTATTTAGAATAAAGTGAGGATTGTGATTCTAAGAGTCTTTGACTCTGGAAATTATCGTTTACTCCATATTTTGGTTTCTAGTTTGTCATTAAAATTTTTTTTAATTAAAATTTTAGTTAACATACAGTTCAATATTGGCTTCAGGAATAGAATTCAGTGATTCATTACTTACATACATTTTTAAAGTTTGAATTTTTTTGTAGTAAGAAGACCTAACATGGGACTTACCCTCCTAACATATTTTTAAGTGTACAATACAGTATTGTTGTCTATTGGTACAATGTTGAACAGCACATCTCTAGAATTTACTCATCTTGCATAATCGAAACTTTATACCCACTAATTAGAAACTCCCCATTTTCTCCTCCCTAAAACCCCTGGAAACTACCATTTTATGCTTCTAGGATTTTGACTATTTTAGATGCCTCGTATAAGTGGAATCTTGGAGTATTTGTCTTTCTACGACTGGCTTATTCACTCAGCATAATGTCCTCAGGGTTCATCATGTTGTTACATATTTCAGGATTTTGTTCTTTTTCTGTGGCTGATTAATATATTGTATATCTATACACTTTCTCTTTATTCATTCAGGTGTTGATGGACTTTTATAGATTGTTTTCACATCTTGGCCATTGTGAAAAGTGCCACAGTGAATATGGGAGTGCCAGTATCTCTTCAGTATTCTGATTTCAGTTCTTTTGGATTAATACCAGAAGTGGGATTGCTGGAGCATAGAGTAGTTCTATTCTTACTTTCTTGAGGAAACTCTATTCTCTTTTTTTCCATAGTGACTGCACCATTTCACATTTCCACCAGTAGTGTACAAGAGTTTCAATTTCTCTACATCCTCATCAACACTTGTCTTTAAAAAAAATACTTTTTAGGGTGTCAGGATGGCTCATTCAGTTAAGTGTCTGACTCTTGATTTTGGCTCAGGTCATGATCTCGAGGGTCATGGGATCGAGCCTGCATCAGGCTCTGTGCTGATAGTGTGGAGACTGCTTGGGATTCTCCCCTTTCTCTTTCTGCCCCTCCCCAACTAGCACTCACTCCCTCTCTCTCTTAAGATAAATAAATAAACAAACATTAAAAATATTTTATAGTAGCCATCATAATAGGTGTTAGGTGGTATATCACTGTGGTTTTGATTTGCATCGCCCTGATAGTTAATGACATTGAGCATAATTTCATATACCTTTTGGCCATTTGTATGTCTTCTTTGAAGAAATGTTTATTCAAATCCAAGCCCATTTTTAAACCACGTTATTAGTTTTTTTGTTTTGTTTTGTTTTTGCTTTGGAGTTATATATTTTGGATATTAGCCCCTTATCAGATATATGATTTGCAAATATTTTTTTGTTTTTTTCATTTTATTTTATTTTTTAAATTTTTATTATTTTTATTTTTTTAATAGTTTATTGTCAAGTTGGTTTCCGTATAACACCCAGTGCTCATCCCCACAAGTGCCCTCCTCCATGCCCATCACCCCCCTTCCCTACCCCGCCACCCTCATCAGCCCTCGTTTGTTCTCAGCATTCAAGAGTCTCTCGTGGTTTGCCTCCCTCTCCCCAACTATTTTTCCCCTTCTTCTCCCCCACAGTCTTCTGTTAAGTTCCTCCTATCTATGCAAACATATGGTATCTGTCCTTCTCTGCCTAACTTATTTTGCTCAGCATAACAGTCTCAGGGTCCATCCATGTTGCTACACATGGCCATATTTCATTCTTTCTCATTGCCATGTAGTATTCCATTGTATAGATAAACCACATCTTCTTGATCCATTCGTCCACTGATGCACACTTAGGCTCTTTCCATGTTTTGGCTATTGTTGAGAATGCTGCTATGAACATTGGGGTCCATGTGCCCCTATGCATCAGCACTCCTACATCCCTTGGGCAAATTCCTAACAGTGCTATTGCTGGATCATAGGGGAGTTCTATTGTTAGTTTTTTGAGGAACGTCCACACTGTTTTCCAGAGGGGCTGCACCAGTTTACATTCCCACCAACAGTGTAGGAAGGTGCTCATTTCTCCACATCCTCGCCAGCATCTAGAGTCTCCTGATTTGTTCATTTTAGCCACTCTGACTGGCGTGAGGTGGTATCTCAGTGTGGCTTTGATTTGTATTTCCCTGATGAAGAGGGATGCTGAACATCATTTCATGTGTCTGTTGACCATCTGGATGTCCTCCTTGGAGAAGTGTCTGTTTATATCTTCTGCCCATTTCTTCTAGATTGTTTGTTTTTCGGGTATGGAGTTTGGTGAGTTCCTTATAGATTTTGGATACTAGCTCTTTATCTGATATGTCATTTGCAACCATCTTTTCCCATTCCGTCGGTTGCCTATTAGTTTTATGGATTGTTTCCTTTGCCGTGCAGAAGCTTTTAATCTTGATGAGGTCCCAATCGTTTATTTTTGCTCTTGATTCCTTTGCCTTTGGGGATGTGTCAAGTAAGAAATTGCTGTGGTTGAGGTCAAGGAGGTTGTTTCCTGCTTTCTCTTCTAGGGTTTTGATGGTTTCCTGTCTCACATTCAGGTCCTTTATCCATTCTGAGTTTATTTTTGTGTATGGTGTGAGAAAATAATCTAGTTTCATTCTTCTGCATGTTGCTGTCCAGTTCTCCCAGCACCATCTGTTAAAGAGGCTGTCTTTTTTCCATTGGGTACTCTTTCCTGCTTTGTCAAAGATTAGTTGGCTGTACACTTTTGGGTCCAAATCTGAGTTCTCTATTCTATTCCATTGGTCTGTGTGTCTGTTTTTGTGCCTATACCATACTGTCTCGATGATGACAACTTTGTAGTAGGGGCTAAAGTCTGGGATGGTGATGCCTCCCATTTTGGTTTTCTTCTTCAATATTACTTTGGCTATTCGGGGTCTTTTGTCGTTCCATACAAATTTTAGGATAGTTTGTTTTAGTTTTGAGAAGA
>NW_024080771.1:2623607-2672367 GCF_003009895.1 Hyaena hyaena | reverse complement strand
CTTCTTCTTTGCCAATTTTGATGCCTTTTATTTCCTTTTGTTGTCTGATGGCTGATGCTAGGACTTCCAGCACTATGTTAAACAACAGTGGTGAGAGTGGACATCCCTGTGGTGCTCCTGATCGCATGGGGAAAGCTCTCAGTTTTTCCCTGTTGAGGATGATGTTAGCTGAGGGTTTCTCATAGATGGCTTTTATGATGTTTACGTAAGTTCCTTCTATCCCAACTTTCTCGAGGGTCTTTATTAAGAAGGATGCTGTATTTTGTCAAATGCTTTTTCTGCATCTATCGACAGGATCGTATGGTTTTTATCTTTTCTTTTGTTGATGTGATGTATCACATTGATTGATTTGTGAATATTGAACCAACCCTGTAACCCAAGAATGAATCTCACTTGATCTTGGTGGATATTCTTTTTATGTGCTGTTGAATTTGATTTGCAAGTATCTTGTTGAGGATTTTTGCATCCGTATTCATCAAGGATATTGGCCTGTAGTTCTCTTTTTTTGCTGGATCTCTGTCTGGCTTGGGAATCAGAGTGATGCTGGCTTCATAAAATGAGTCTGGAAGTTTACCTTCGATTTCTATTTTTTGGAATAGTTTGAGAAGAATGGGTATTAATTCTGTTTTAAATATCTGGTAAAATTCCCCAGGGAAGCCATGTGGCCTAGGGCTCTTATTTGTTGGCAGATTTTTGATAACTGTTGGCCAATTTGTTGGCCAATTTTTGATTCAATTTCTTCACTAGATATGGGTCTGTTCAGATTTTCTATCTCTTCCCGTGTGAATTTTGGTAGTGAGTGTGTGTTTTGGAATTTGTCCATTTCTTCTAAGTTGTCCAACTTGTTGGCATATAATTTTTCATAGTATTCCCTGATAATTGCTTGTATTTCTGAGGGGTTGGTTGGAATCAGTCCATTTTCATTCATGATTTTGTCTATTTGGGTGCTCTCTCTTTTCTTTTTGATAAGTCTGGCTAGAGGTTTGTCAATTTTGTTTATTTTTTTCAAAAAACCAACTCTTGGTTTCATTGATCTCTTTAACTGTTTCTTTGGTTTCTGTATTGTTTATTTCTGCCCTGATTTTTATTATTTCTCTTCTCTTACTGGGTTTGGGGTGCTCTTGTTACTCTCCCTCTAGTTCCTTTAGGTGCGCTGTTAGATTTTGCATTTGATTTGCAAATTTTTTTTTCCAAATGTTTTTCTCCAAAGGTTTCCTTTTCACTCTATTGATTGTTTCATTTGCTGTGCAGAAGTTTTTAGTTTGATGTAGGTTCCACTTGTCTAATTTTTGCTTTTATTTCCTATGCCTTTGGTGTCATATCTATAAAATCATTGCAAGACCAATGTCATGAAGATTTTCTCCTATGTTTTCTTATAGGAGTTCTACAGTTTTAGGTCTTAGGTTTAAGTCTTTAATCCACTCTGAGTTGATTTTTGTATATGGTGTAAGGTAAGGGTTTAGTTTCATTCTTTTGCAGGTGGATATCTAGTTTTTCCAATGACATTTGTTGAAGAGATTTTCTTTTCCTTATTGTGCACCCTTATCATCCTTGTCAACGATCAGTTGACTGTATACATGTCGATTTACTTCTGGATTCTATTCTTCCAGTGGCCTGTTTTTTCTAACAGTATCCTATTGTTTCTGTTACTTTAGCTTTGTGATATATTTTGAAATTAGGAAGCTTGATGCCTCCAGCGTGATCTTCTTTCCAAGATTGTTTTGACACCTGGGACCCTTTGTGAAGCCATATGAATTTTTGAATTGTTTTACTATTTATGTAAAAAGTGCATTGGGATTTCAATTGCATTGAACCTGTTGATCATTTTGAGTAGGAAGGTTATTTTGACAAAATTAAGTTTTTCAATCTGTAAACATGAGGGGTGTGTTTCTATTTGTTTGTGTCTTCTTTAATTTTTCATCAGTGTTTTTCAGTGTATAAGTTGTTTGCTCCTTAGTTAAGTGTATCCCTAAGTATGTTATTCATTCTGATCTATTGTTAATTAGATTGTTTTCCTAATTTCCTTTTCAGATAGTTTATTGTTAGTGTGTAAAAGTGCAAGCGATTTTTGTTATTGATTTTGTGTTCTACAACTTTGTTGAATTCCTTTATTCTATCATTTTTGGTGGATTTTTTAGGGTTTCTGTCATCGATAGACAAGGATAGTTTTACTTCTTTTCCAATCAAGATTCCTTTTCTTTCCTAATTACTCTGGCTATTACTTATAGTTAAATAGAAGTGGTAAAAGTAGTCATCCTTGCTTTATTCCTTATCTTAGAGGAAAAGCTTTTGATTCTTCACCATTGATTGGTGTAGAGCTCTTGTGGGCTTTTCATGAACAGTCTTTATAATGTTGAGCCAATTTCTCCCGATTACTAGTTTTTTGAGAGTTTTTATCATGAAAGTGTGGAATTTTATCAAATGCTTTTTCTGCATCTATTGAGATGTCATGTGATTTTTAAAAAATCCTTTTTTCAGTTAAAGTGGTACATCACATTAACTTCTGGGTGTTGAACAATCCTTGCATCACAGAGATAAGTCCCACTTGGTTATGGTGTATAATGGTAATATATTTGAGAGAATCCCTAAGCATTTTATTGTCTTGTACACAATAACTTGCCATTGGACATCAATTTTATTATATTGCTAAATATCCATGACCTGAGATTTGAAATAATTCATTAAAATATTTAAAAGAAAAGAACTCCTACTACCTATTTTAGCTATGTTATTAAAGGCCTCTTACTTTAAAATCCCAAGAATATGTATTTACATGTTATAAGTGAACTTTTCATGTAAGTCTATATTAGTATTTACTCTGTTTAGTGGAAAACAAATTAGGAAAAATATTTATCTCTGAAATATTTATTTATTTGTTTATTTATTTATTTATTTTGTATTTCCTGTCCTGTGTCTGGAGCAGCATCTCACTTTCATCAACACTGCTGAAAGAGGAAGAAACAATGCCAGTGTTATCCCTTGAAATCAAATTTAATACTTCTAATGTCACCAGAAATTCTCTTGACAGTTGTTTTCTCTTTGAGAGTAGTTGGAGAAAAGCAGTTTTGGAAACACAAAAAATGAAGAAAGGTAACTTCATTTTTTACAATTATTTTGCTGAAGAAAATATAGAAATATTGACTTCAGTTTACATATGTGTTTTTTCAAGCACTCAAGAGACATAATTTTTGTAACACTTATGTCAGAATAATATCCTACGTTTATGGAAAAGCAAAATGGAAGAAAATTAGAATGAATTTGCCTAATGTAATTCTGTAAGCAAATTTTGAAGAACTACTTGTCTTGATATCAGTGCAGTAATACCTCCATTGAATCACACTACTTTTTATAAATTGTGTTTGTTTTTAAAACTTTCAAGTTGGTTTTTATGTTTCAGGAAACCCAAATCCTTAACAACACATTTTTTTGCATTAATAATTCTAACCAAAACTTTTGTGTGTGTGTAAGTTATGTGGAAAGTATCTTATTTTCTACAGATGCTCAATACAGATTAACTTGAGGACTTTTGGTATGTGTATGAATGTATTAGTAGCTTAATTTCAATTTATATTTCAAATGTCAAATTACAGTTGTATCTTATTTATCCTGAATGCTGCCTTCAGCTTTACAAGTAGAGATGTAATTCTTTAAAATCACAAAATTCAAACTCCCCAATCCATTTCATTACTTCTGGTTTTGAATGTGTTGCTCTATTTTTTCAACTTTTTCACTAGATTCCCATTAAATCTACTTTAGTTTATCTGCCCCTCTACACCCAAATCTAATTGCTGAAAAGAGAATTTGTATGTGTTTTGATCAGGAGAAACAATTTTGTTTTCCAAAAGAAAAAAATCAAAGGTTGCAAAGTAGCATTTGGAGCATTTAATGTAACTCAAGTCCCATTAGTTACTATTTCTTGTACTAGACTTGCTTAGTAGAGAAAGCTTAAGGGGCACCTGCGTGGCTCATTAGTTAAGTATCTGGCTCCTGATTTTAGCTCAGGTCATGATCTCAGGGTCAAGGGATCAGCCCTGCATCAGGGTCTACAGTGAGCATGGAACCTGCCTGGGATTCTTCCCCTCTCTCTGTGCTGCTCTCCCCCCAAAATAAAAAAGAGAGAAAGCTTAAAAAACAATTCTCAACATTTAATGTAAAGATCACCCAAACCTTTCATTTCTTAATCTGTTTTTTCCATTCATTGCTTTCATTTTGAAATTTTGGTGTTTTTTTAAAAAATAATTTGACAATCTCTTTGTCCAGTTTTATGTGAGGTCAACAGGTGAAGCAGTCTTGATGCTTCATGTTAGTGTTTGTAGACTTGGTATGAAATTATGCAGAGAGAAAATTAAAATCGATACCTGAAGTAAAATTCTTTTATCTCTCATTGCTAGCTCAATAATCATGTATTCACACCTCTTAATTTACATAAAAGCAGGAAGGTAGAAAGATTTAAAATAGCAGGACAGCGACAACTGGGAGATCCATGTAGCTGTCCTTTTTCCTTATTCTACTTCTTTTTTTTTTTTTTAATGTTTTATTTATTTTTTTAGGAGAGAGAGAGAGAGACAGCGTGAGCAGGGGAGGGTCAGAGAGAGAGGGAGTCACAGACTGAAACAGGCTCCAGGCTCTGAGCTGGCAGTCAGCACAGAGCCCCACGCGGGGCTCGAACCCACGAACCGCGAGATCATGACCCAAGCGAAAGTCAGACGCTTAACCGACTAAGCCACCCAGGCGCCCCTTCCTTATTCTACTTCTTAATCAGCCCTTTAATCACCTCTTCCCTACAGTCCCTACTATAGAGTAGGAATTGAAAGGTATTCTCTTGGGAAAGATATGAGATAAATTACAGTAGCTTTATTTCTCTTTACTTAATGACTGATTTGGTATACTGTATTATGTGTTTTAGTATGTCGTAAAAGAAGACATTTCATCAAGAAATAATATAGTTGATTATGATACTATTTTTAATTAGAATACACCACAGCATTTGGCCTAGAAGAGCTCAAAGAATGTGTCAAAAGGCCATATTTACCAGGACTGCAAAGTTGCCAAAAAAGTGTAAGTTCAAGTCCACTGGAAGTTCATCCGAGACTGCTGCATCCTGATACCAAGATATCTCCAGTCAGGTAGACCATTTCTACTCAATTCTCTTTCATTCAGCATTTATTCTTAGTAACAACTAAATGTAGAGGTTTTCCTGGCTAGTGAGTTTAATTCCTTCTTGCCCACTAATATTTTTTTCATAAAAAGATTTCATTTTTTAAATCTAAGGTAAGCTGTTTTATTCAGTTTGACAAATAGACACTTTTCTCAGTTTTCAAGTGACATTGCCAGAAAAGATTTAAGGACTTCCTCTTAAAAATATTTGTTGCCCTAGAGTAGATTGCCTATGAGAATACTGGAATTTTTCACAATAAAAGTTAATGAGCTCTGCAATATTAACAGGTTTCTGAAAGGTGAATGTGGTACCTTGTGTTTTGTTTCTAGTTTGACTGATATAGTATGAGGGCAGGTTCTAAGTGAGATGTCAGCCTGATGAAGACCCTGCACTGGCTGTCACAGTGGAGTTTGTCAGCCAGAAAAGTCCCACTGACTTTGAATATTGGTATTTAAAAACATTATCATAATTGCCTTCCCTTTTATAAATTGGACTGACTGACATACCATTAAAAGAAAACCCCTTTCTCCAAAGGGATCTATAAACTAGTAAGACAGACTTATATTCTATTTTGTTGCTGCTCTGGTTTATTTATTAATTCATTAGGTATTTATTGAATGTCTAGTACCTCTTAACTTTGCCAGCCTAAAAAAGATAAAGAATTTATAGTAGTCTGCATTGCTGCTGTCTTTAAGGGAAAATTTATGTTTCTATATTCTCTTCCTGCCACACTGTGCTTTAAAGTCAGCCAGTTACATGTAGCACACAAGTATAGAAGCTTTAGAATATATTTCTTGAGCTTTCTGCTTGTGTTATTGTTCTTGTTAATTACTCTTGAAATAAATTTTAGTCATATAAATGGAGAACTAGAATACACTAACAATGAAAAGTTTTGCCTAATTTATGAAAGTAGGAAAACAAATAGGAACTTTGAAGAAAATTTGGAAAAAGAAAAACCATGATTTGATAATTTACCCATCCTAACATAGCCATTTTTTTTATAGGGTGTTTGTTCTCTTTTCTTCCTCATTTTCATGGACTTTGTTTTAACTGTGATCTTAGTGTACGTACAATTTTTTACTCTGCCTTTTTAACTTATTATTACATATATTCACTTTTTCATGTCACTGCATAATCTTCAGACAGTCCTTCCTGGCAACATTATATTCCACTGATAGATCCATGGTTTATTTAACCATTTCCTATCATTGTACTTACAAGTTGCTTTGACTTTTTGGTTTCTTAAGTAATATCACAATGAACAATAGCATACATAAAACCTTTCCTATCATTTTTAATATTATCTGAGGGCAGATTTCCAAGCTATAAAAATGTAAAAAGCAAAATTGCTCTTTCTTCCATGAGACTATAATGAGATAAGGCAGAATCAGGGATGGTGGAAGAGAAAGAGTGAGTTGTTAGTGTAGCAGATGGTAACAGGTAAACAGGAGGGATGACAGAGATGTAGAAAGAAGAGAGGCTGTTGGAAATATGATTAAATCACCCACCTAAGGACAGTGACTTTCCATGTTTACTGACACATCTGTGTCCCTAATATTCACCTCTTGTCATTTTTAAAATTTTTTTTCTTTTAATGTTTTATTTATTTCTGAGAGAGAGAGAGAGAGAGACAGCGTGAGCAGGGGAAGGCCAGAGAGAGAGGGAGACACAGAATCCGAAACAGGCTCCAGGCTCTGAGCTGTCAGCACAGAGCCCAACACAGGGCTCGAGCTCACAAACCATGAGATCATGACCTGAGCTGAAGTCGGATGCTTAACCAACTGAGCCACCCAGGCGCCCCACCTCTTGTCATTTTTAACAGGAATCCCAGGGCTCTTTGAGGAGGGTGTAGGCTACCTCTGGCAATGGACTTTCCCCAGTACAGACCAGTCTTGTTACCCTTCTTTCAATGCATATGATCATGTAAAGATCCTAAAGCACCCCCTGAATTAGCCCAATTACCTCTTAATTTTAAGTCTTCATTTTACTTCCTACTATTTTCATGCTATTTAAGGGGTTTTTTTCCATTTACCATTTGGCTGCTTATGCAATGACTCCTCGCCCTTGTACATGGACTCAGATGCGAATTTATCTAGTCAATGAGAGATAATTTGAATATGTTGAATTCATGCTATGACAAGTATCCTTCGTATACAAAGTAGAAGAATGGTGGCTTCGTGCCCTGATGTTTATGGAGTGTTTGGCAAATGTAAATGTTAGTTCTCTTCCCTGTCTTTGAAACAAGTGTCTTTATTTTAGCCATTCTAGTGACAACATGTCGAGTTGCCTGCAAGTATTTTATTCTCCTCTGCATATTGCACAGTGTCCTGTGAGGGAACACCCATGGCCAAGCAGGAAAGTAACTCATTTTTCTTTGTCTTGTGTATAACGCTTCACACCTTGTTTCCCTCCATATGGATATTTGTGAATATTTGTGTTTAAAATGTGGATAAAAGTTTGTTTTTTCAAATTTCTTTAATTGCAATCATAGATTTTCAGTGACTCTCAAGGCACACTCCGGTAACATAACTGAGAGCAGTGATCCTAGGGGTGAAGGGCATCTAAAAGTTCTGGCTGACTTCTAAAGTTTAATATAGTTACAGGAAGTTTGCAGTTCTCATGGATTATCTCACCTACAGCAGATTCACTCATGACCTGCTTCCTCTAATAACCCACTTGTTATGTAGGTCTGTTCCAGTAGGAACAAAAGGTAATGAAGATAAAATTCAGATGGTGGTGATTAATAGGTAAAAGGTGCACAAATAAGTGATAGTTGATATCTGGCATATCTAGAAACCCTCTTAATCTAATCTCGATTCCCTTCCTCTTAGCATTCCCTGAATCATGATTAGATTAAGTGAAGATAAAAATAAGATAAATAGGGGCTCCTGGCTGGCTCAGTCGGTTAAGCATCTGACTCTTAGTGTTGGCTCATTTCATGCTCTCATGGCTTCATGGGTTCGAGCCCTGCCTGGGGATCCATGCTGAGCATGGAAACTGCTTGGGATTCTCTGTCTCCCTTTCCACTCCTCCCCAACTTGTGCTGTCTCTGTCTCTCTCAAAATAAACAAATAATAAATAAACTTAAAAAAAAAGATAAACATGAGGAGAGTTAGACATAACACTTATCTACTGGTAAAATTTATTAGCAAAAACTGAGAGATTGAGTTGGTTTATATCTGCTTCTGATTGGATTAGTTTCAATGGAATGAGTTTGCTTTCTTTAATGTTTATTTAATTTCCATGTGATATCTTTCACCAAGTGAGACAACTTCTTGTCTCTTATTATATATTTTACATCAGTGTACTCTGGATTTATAGAAAATGATTTTATGAAAATATGTAATTTTAGGATAAAGAAGACTAAGGAGACATGCACTGTAGTACCAATTCAGGAGAAACCAAAGGGTAAGTTGGCTCCTTTTTTTCTCCCACTACATGTCTTATTAGGTTGTCTAGTACTTCTTGTTTTAACTTCCTTTCTTTCCACTGATTTAATTGCTTTGTTATGTTAATGCTTCTTTTAAGCTTTGTTTATTTTGTAAACTTAGTGGATGCTATGTCCAATGTGCACATACCTGTATTACCTCAGGATCCATCTCTCATGTGGGCCATGGCATGGTCTGCACACCATTTGAGTTTCTGACTTTCGAAATTTTTCAAAGCTGTGGCAACTTGATGCTGAGATACTGAGTGTAGCTCCCCAGGAAGGAGCTTGGTGATGCAGCTCTCACTGTTAAGGGTGCGTGTCGCCTCCAAAATGGCTTATTGCAAAACAAACACTGACTGCTATTTCTGATTTTACCTTTTTAAAATAAAAGTGAAAATCATTATTGAACTTCTTTCAGTTAGCAAAAATAGGTACCAATGGAGGTCTTTCATAAAACTGAAGTGGCTTAATGTGAAATTTTGAAAGGCTGGGATACCTGTGTTATATAGCTGTAAAAAAGGAAATCCTATTTTTTTTGACAAAATATTTAATTCCAGAGAGAATCATGCTTAGTGAAATAAGCCAGACAGAGGAAGACAAATTCTGCTTGGAACTTTATTCCTACTAGAATCAATCACTTGTATGTGGAATCTTAAGGAAAAAAAAAAGTTCAAGTATACAGAATAGAATGGTGGTTACTAGGGTTTGGGGCTGGGGCAAATGGGGAGATGTTGATACAAAATTAAAGTTCCAAGATGAGTAAGTTCTGGGGATCTAATGTACAGCATAGTGACTGTAGGTAATAATACTCTAATGTAGACTGAAATCTGCTAAGAGAGTAGATCTCAAGTGTTCTCATCTCCTTCCAGAAAAGGTAACTATGAGAGGTGTTGGATGTGTTAATTGACTTAATTGTGGTAATCATTTAACAATGTATATGTATATCAAGTCATCTTGGTGTATACCTTAAATATATGCAATTTTTATTTGTCAAATATACTGCATTAAAGTTGGGGGGAAAATGGAAAACAACAGCTGATAGGATTAGTGAAATGAAAGGTCATTAGAAAATACCCAATTAAAGTGAAGGGAGAAAAAATATAATACAGAACAGAGTGTGCAAGTCATTATATGACAAGGTAAACCTGCTTTACATATGTGTAATTCTAATTTCTGAATAAGAGGAGAGAGTAGGACAGAAACGGTATTTACTATTTACATACTGACTGATAAGTTCCCAAGTTCATGAAAAATACAAAGCCACAGAGAGAAGAAGTTCTATGAATCTTCAGCAGGGTAGAAACAAAGAAAATCATGTGTTGGCACATCATAATAAAAAGACTAGGTTCAAAAAGCAAAACAAAAAACCCAAACAGAAAAAAGAAATGTTACTTTCAAAGGCGCAATGGTAAGACACACAACTGACTTTTTAAATGGAGACCATGGAAGCAAGAAGACAGTGGAAGGGAATTTTCAAGTGCTAAAAGAGAGTAACTGCCAAACTTGAATTCTATGCCCATTGAAAATATTTTTAAAAGTAAAGTGAAACAAATACATTTTCATTCAAATAAGAGTTGAAAGAATGTATTGTCTTCAGAGCTTCACTAAAAATTAAGAAAGTAATGATATAAAATGGAAGTACAACAACTTGGGACAGAATGAAAAGTCATAGCAGCAGTGTTACGAAGTTTAAAAATATATGTAGAAATAACTCACTTGACAATAGTAGCACAGAGGTAGGATGGGGCATGTGTGGAGTTAAAATATTGTAAGATACTTGCATTATCTGGAAAATGGTAAAATAACAAATTTAAAGTAGATTGTAATATATCAAAGAGACGTGATAATCTGTGTGGAAACCACTAAAAGAATAATATAATAATACAAGTAACAAGCTAATAATAGAAAGGGGAAATATAATAAATAACAAGAAAATACTTGATCATTTCAAAAGAGAACAAGAAGGGAGGAAAAAAGAAACGTAAAACATATAGGATAAATAGAAAACAACTAGTGAGATTGAAGATTTAAAATTAAACATAACGACAATTACATTAGATATAAGCAGTCTAAATATTTCAATGAAAAAACCAAGTATCAGACTGAGAAAAATAACTATACATTGCTTACAAGAGGAATGCCTTAAATTTAAGGGCAAGAAAGACCAAAAGTGCAAGGATGGAAAAATATAAACCATAATAACACTAATAAAAAGAAAGACTGTGTAGGTACGCTAACATCAAACGAAATAGACTGCAAGGCAAAAATTATTATTTGAATATTGATCCAATCATTTTAATTTTAGGATTTATAAGGCATTCTAGTTCTTCAATCGATTTTGGTAAGTTATATTTTCTAAAATTTTTTTGCTTTGTAATTTGTGCCTTCTGCATTTTTTTAATTGATCTTATGAAAGACTTTTCTCCTTTATTAGTCTCTTCAATCAAGAACTCATCTAAAAATTCTTTCTTATTGTAAATTTGTTTTCTATTTCATTGATTTCTTCTTTTTCCTTTATTAGCTTTTTTCTTCCTTGTTCTTTGGGTTTATTATTCTCCTAATGTATATCTTATATGTAGCTTATTAATTTTCAAGTCTTCTTTTCTAACATAGTTTTGGGTATAAACCTCTGCATGTATAATTTCTGCTTCATGACACAGATTTTGTAATTTTTTTATCATTTAGTTACAAATATTTTAATGTTTATCATGATTTCTCTTTTGACTGATGAATAATCTGGAATGTATGTATAAATTTCTAAGTATTTGAGAATTTAAAATTTATCTTATTATTAACAACTCTCAACTTAATTGCAGTTTTGAAGTTTTTTGACATTTTTTATGGTCTAGAATATATTTCATTTGTAGCCAGAGGTTTTTCTTTTAATGTTTATTTATTTTGAGAAAGAGATAGAGAGCAAGCAGTAAGGGGCAGAGAGAGAGGGAAACAGAATCCCAAGCAGGCTCCACACTGTCAGTGCAGAGCTGGATGCGGGGCTTGAACTCACAAACCGTGAGATCATGACCTGAGCCAGAATCAAGAGTTGGAGGCTTAACTGACTGAGCAACCCAGTGCTCCACCAGAGTGTTTTTCTAAGTGTCAGTTTTTTTTTTTTTAATGTTTTATTTATTTCTAGGAGAGAGAGAGACAGCGTGAACAGGGGAGGGTCAGAGAGAGAGGGAGTCACAGACTGAAACAGGCTCCAGGCTCCGAGCTGGCAGTCAGCACAGAGCCCGACGCGGGGCTCGAACCCACGAACCGTGAGATCATGACCTAAGCGAAAGTCTGACGCTTAACCGACTAAGCCACTCAGGCGCCCTCTAAGTGTCAGGTTTATTATACTGCTAAGAACAGGTATCCTGATCATATATTTCCCCTCTACTCTCTCTTTTCTCTGAACTTCCTACCTATGTTATACACTCAAATAACAAAAATAACAACCATACTGGAGAATTGTAGATAGCTTCTCTCATACTTGACCATTTGAAATTAAATAGTAGTATTTTAAAACAGTTTGAATCTGTATATTTTCAAAGTTTTATATGTTTCAAAATAGAAGTATTTATACATAGTTACATATTTAGAGCAATATGTAGTAATTGCTTAGGAAGTTTGAATTTGATGAGTTTGGGTTCAAGTCTTTTGCCCTTGGGCAAATTTTTTAGCCCTGGTAAATCTTCTTTTTATGTCTGTGGTCCAAGACACTACTAGCTACCTACTTTATAGTGTTGTGTGGATGAAATAAATGTAAAGTACTTGGTTCAGAGAGATCATTCAATATATGTTATCTATTACTATTGTTACTACCTCTCTGTAATAGAAGCTTGAGTAATACTGTTCAATTAGTGAATGATTTATTTTACTTTACAATTTTACTATTTTACTAAACTTCGCATTTATGAGAAACAGTGTATTTGGAGAAAATAACTTGATGAGCATGTAAGGTATGAAACAAGTTAATTATTTATGGAGATTGTGCCTTTTGCTTTGGAATAAATTCCACAGCCATCCCGTGTTTTAAGAAATACATACTCAGGGAGCACCTGGGTAGCTCAGTTGGCTACGTGTCCAACTCTTGATTTTGGCTCTGGTCATGTCCTGCGGTCATGGAATCAAGCCCAATGTTGGGCTCTGTACTTACAGCATGGAGCCTATGTGGGATTCTCTCTTTGCCCCTTCCCTGCTTGCACATGTGCATGCATGCTCTCTCTCTCAAAATGAATAAACATTAAAAAATAAAATGTTGACTCAGATTTAGTTTTATATAATTAAATACAAACATTACATAGGTTTTTTAAATATTTTTTTAGATGACTTAATATCACATTTGCTTTAGAAAGTAAATACTTTCAATTTCTACTTCAAAGAATTTGATATATCAAGAACTGGTAGTGTTCAATGGTCATTTGAGAAAGATATTTAATTTAATTTATTTATTTAATTTTTTTGAGAAAGATATTTTATTTTTTATTTTTTTAAGTTTATTTATTTATTTTTATAGTCACCATCTATGACACATTTTGTTTTATTTTATTTTATTTTATTATTTTTCTTTCATAGTTTATTGTCAAGTTGGTTTCCATAAAACACCCAGTGCTCATCCCCACAAGTGCCCTCCTCCATGCCCACCACCCCTTTCCCTTCTCCTCCACCCCCATCGGCCCTCAGGTTGGTCTCAGCATTTAAGAGTCTCTCATGGTTTGCCTCCCTCCCTCTCCCCAACTATTTTTCCCCTTCTCCTCACGCATGGTCCTCGTTAAGTTTCTCCTAATCCATCTATAAGTGAAAACATATGGTATCTGTAGAAAGAGATATTTTAGACAGTATCATTCTGTGTGCTGATTTCTTTTTCTTCCCAGGTTCTGGCTTCAGCGATCCTCTTGCTGGAGCACCATCTCAATACTTACAGAGACTTTCCAAAATGGCCATATTGGAGTATGACACCATTCGTCAAGAAACTACTAGAAAATCAAAAAAGGGCAAGAAACGAGACCTGCGAGACTGCTGATAAGTATCGTATGGTTTGATGCTTTCCTCACTGATGTGTAAGGTTTATATATTTTTCCTTCTTTTTCTTTTTTTGATATGTGATATGATGTGCAATGATTTACATAAAATTAGAAATGTAAATAGGAAATAAATATTTTACGTAATATACAGAATCATTTGTATTTCATTAACATCTACAAAAAGGACACGTAAGTTATGGTTTATAGGAACACAGCATAGGGGAAATTACATTCCACGAACTTCATGCACATTGATTGTGTCCTTTGACTCAGTTTGATATGTATATTTTGAGTTCCTCTCTGTATAGTGAATGACTTTGCAGGGAACTTCAGAAGATTCAAGACAGAGTGACCTGTTAATGGGATTAGGTGATACCCAATAAGATCCCCTCCTTTTCCCTACTTGAGTTTGAAAACTGTTGCAAGGTCAGTATTCAAACAGATGAAAATGTTGGCTTTGTTCGCTGGTAAAACCTGGAAGGAAAAGCCTGTCTTAGATGTGTGGCAACAGAAGGCCTCCTACTCCTGAACTTCGGAATTGGACAAATGTACACGCTCAGGCATTGCTGACAAGCTCACCCTCCACATCAGAGATGGAGACTTGCTCCCTCTCTTTGGGAAGGAGGAGGGAAGGCCTAGGTCAAGAGGAGAACTCCTCCTTCAGAAAGCCTTGAGGAGTGGGGGACAAGCGTCATCAATACACCTCCCTGAGAAATGGGGAGAAGTCAAGGATACCAGTGACTGGTCCAGTTAAGAGTGGGATACAGGCCATAAGAGAACCACAGAGTGTTACAGAGGCTCAAAAATGGGGCAGTAACATGCAGCTGGGTGGTCAGAGAAAGCTCCATGGAAGATACAGTGTTTGAAATGAACCTTAAAGACAGTAAAGAGGTAGGGAGAAGGCATTTCTAGAAAGATGGATTAACATAAGCAAAGCCATATTGTGCATTTGGGAAGGATGCATTTGGCTGGAACACTAGGTAGTATAAGACAAGTGTCATAAATTCCTATGCTTACAGGCACTGAGCCAGTACCAGATTGAGTGATACAGAACCAATCCGATGAAGGCTCTGGTTAGCTGGGTCATGTTTCTCCATGATATTGCATTTAAAAGGGTACTCACTGCCCAGTTTTGTGTCATGTGACAATGTAGCCCCAAAGTTGCAAGAATGTGTAAATTTAGCAATTAATTGATATAAGCAACTAATATTCACGATTTATAAACCATGTGTGGGTCAAAGAAAATTTCATGTGCAAACTAGATCTGCCTTTGTGGGGCCATTCATTTTTGCAACCTCAGGGTCAAAAGAATCGAGGGCAATAGGGTTCAGAAGATAACTGGATGATACCAGGTAAAGAACCTTAGATGCTAAGCATGAGTTTATATTTCCTCTGTTTCACAATGGGAGGGTTTTAAGAATGAAGGTAAATTACTGCTTTTGTGATTTAGGAAGATTCATCCAGGTATAATGTGTAGGCCAGATTGTAATGGGAGGGGGCTGGAGGTAGGGAAAGCATTTAGGAGATTGTTAGAAAAATCAAGGTGAGAATCTCTCAGTAGAAAGGTAGAACTGGGAATGGGAAGGAGAGACTAGATAATTAAGATGTCATGGCGAAGGACTTACAATTAACTGAGTAGACATAGGGTATCAGGAGAGAAAGACTCCAAACCATCTCGTCTTTAGTTTTAGACATAAGATTCTCAGAAGGAGGTGCCATTTGGGTGGGGGGATAAGATGATGAATGCAGCTTTGGGTATATTCAATGGAGGGTGCTAACAGGACAGAGATGCCAAATAGGTAGTTGGAAGCAGGTGTGTACTTCTGGACAATGATACTGACTAGAATTAGAACTTGGAGAAATATTTGCGTGGCACAGGCTGTTTTCTCTGATTTAAAAAAAAAAAAGTAGAGTGAGAAGAAAGCCCAAATTCCTAAGGGATAGGAGGAAACAGGAAGAAGGCAAAAACAGAAGAAGAATAAAAGAAACCACCACAGATATGGGAGAATGAACATATTCCATGTCCTTGAATGCTTTATATTAATGTGTAAAATACAATAGGAATATGTATGTGTTTGTATGCATTATCCCAATGCATTCATTCCTCAGGGGAAAACCGAGGAAACTTAAGTCTGTGCTTACATCTGAATTTCAAGTAAGAATGATTAAGATATTACCTCTACTTTTTCTATCTTCTGATCATCCACTCCAAATATGACCAGTGATTTGAGAAATGGGAGACAGGAGAAAAGCTACTCTCAAATCAAAATTTGATGAACTTTTATTTGGATGGGCACCTCTAAACATCTTTGATTATCAAATGGATTTCATTTATTCAACTCCTAGTATGTACTCTAAACATTTAATATGACTTTTCAAACCTTATGAAAACCCTAAAAAGTAGGTAAGTGAAGTTTTTCCTGTTTTATAAATGAAAGAAATAAAAGGTTTTTGTTTTATACTGGGTCTCTAGTTCAAAAACAGGAGAATTAGAGTTCTAACCTAGGAGAATTCAAAGCCGATATACATAAACTTAATGGAATAATAAGTTTTTATTTTTATTTATTTTTTAATTAATTTTTTTTTTGATAGGGAGTGAGCAAGCAAGCAAGCAGGAGAGGGGCAGAGAGAGAGGGAGACACAGAATCCTAAGCAGGCTCCAGGCTCTGAGTTGTCAGCACAGAGCCTGACATGGGGCTCAAACTCACGAACCACGAGATCATGACCTGAGCCAAAGTTGGATGCCCAACCGACCAAACCACCTAGGCACCCCTAGAATAATCATTTTGTAAAAACTTAAATTTAGTTGGTACGTCATGATTTAGTTACTTAAAATTTAGAGGAAGAGAGTCCTTCCATAGGGAGAAATGTCTCTTAACACTGAGTTGAGTTCGTAAGTTATGACACTAACACATCCTATAGCATTTATATTAGTAGAGTGTAAAGTCACTTGTCCCCATCTCCCCCATGAAAGAGTTCAATGCAGGACAATGCAAGAGAGGAGTGGAATGTTTATTTCTTTTTAATAAACAAAGATATGAGATATACTGACAATAATTAATCACCTTTTAAGCCTTGGATGGAATTTAATTTAACTTACATTTTTCATTAAATCTTTAAAAAGAAGAAAAGCCCCACAGGCTCTATTTATTTACATTGTATATACTCTTTTTGTTCCAGTGAAGAGGATTTATTTAGCACACAGAAGGTTCAAACAACCTCCAAGTGAGATAAGCCCAAGATTTTAGAGATAAGTGTGTGATGCCAACTTCTAATATTGTAGCTTACCATGGATGTTAAATTTATGTTTGAGATTGAAGACAATCTTGCCAGAAATGATCTTTTTGCATTTGTTATTGGAAATTCCTCCAGTGTAAGCAATATCAATCATAATCTTGGGAAACTGTACCTTATGGTAAATATTTAGGATGGGAAGATGGGGTCTTGATTTTAGGGAGAGAAAGCAGTTCTTTAGAAAGAATAATTACTTCAGTGAAAGACAAATCATTAGTCAAAAATAGTTTCAAGGAAATTTCCTTAGAAGACAAGACTCACTGCCTTTTCTCTAGTTCTATGTTCATTAAGCAACATAGAACTTCTCATATATAGTTTAGAGTCCTGAGTAAATATAGTCACCAAAATGTAGGTGCCTTGTCTGGATGACATATCTTAAATCTAGGAATGGGTATGTTAATTAATGTATTGCAATTCTGATTCACAGTCTCTGTGAATTTGGCTGGTGTGAGCCGGTGCACAGATTCTGATCATCCTGATCAAATTAATGAATTGAAGGGTTTTTGTTTTTTTTTTTTTTTTGAGAGCCAGAGAGAACGCATGAGCAGGGGAGGTGCAAAGAGCCTGGGCGGGGTCGGGGGGTGGGGGGAGAAGGGCAGACGGAGGATCCTAAGCGGGCTCTGTGCAGACAGCAGAGAGCCCAATGCAGGGCTCAAACCCACCAATCGTGAGATCATGACTTGAGCCAAAGGCAGACGCTTAACTGACTAAGACACTCAGGTACCCCCAAGCTTTTTTTAAATTAGAAAAATCACGTCGGTATTTTTGGAAGAATAATTTACATTTTCAGGAATTTCAACTGTGCAGGAGAAAACTCAGATATCATCATCTCAGATCTCACCAGTCATAAATAACAGTAGGTGAATATCTTTCTCTGTATATTTGCAGAAAGATACAGAAATACTTTTATTGTAATGGGATTATTCTATGCATGCTATGTCAAAGTCAGTCAATTTTACTCAGATATAAGAAAAATAAATTTAAGTGCAACAGAAGACATTGCTAAAATCCAAATGTTATTAATTTTATTTATTTTTTTACAAATAGTTTATTGTCAAATTAGTTTCCACATAACACCCAGTGCTCATCCCCACAAGTGCCCTCCTCCATGCCCATCCCTCCTCCCCCCCACATCCATCAGTCCTCAGTTTTTGTCAGCATTCAAGAGTCTCTCATGGTTTGCCTCTCTCCCTTTCCCCCACCATTTCCGCCCTTCTTCTCCCCCTTGTTCCTCCGTCAAGTTCCTCCTAATCCTCCTATACGTGCAAACATATGATATTTGTCCTTCTCTGCCTGACTTATTTCGCTCAGCATAACACCCTCAAGGTCCATCCATGTTGCTACACATGGCCAGATTTCATTGTTTCTCATTGCCATGTAGTATTCCATGGTATAGATAAACCACATCTTCTTGATCCATTCATCTGTTGATGGACACTTAGGCTCTTTCCATGTTTTAGCTATTGTGGAGAGTGCTGCTATGAACATTGGGGTACATGTGCTCCTATGCCTCAGCATTTCTGTATCCCTTGGGTAAATTCCTAGCAGTGCTATTGCTGGGTCATAGGGGAGTTCTATTGTTAGTTTCCTGAGGAACCTCCACACTGTTTTCCAGAGGGGCTGTACCAGTTTACATTCCCACCAACAGTGTAGGAGGGTGCCCGTTTCTCCACATCCTCGCCAGCATCTAGAGTTCTCTGATTTGCTCATTTTAGCCACTCTGACTGGCGTGAGGTGGTATCTCAGTGTGGTTTTGATTTGTATTTCCCTGATGAGGAGGGATGCTGAGCATCGTTTCATGTGTCTGTTGGCCATCTGGATGTCCTCTTTGGAGAAGTGTCTGTTCATATCTTCTGCCCATTTCTTCACTGGGTTGTTTGTTTTTCGGGCGTGTAGTTTGGTGAGTTCCTTATAGATTCTGGATATTAACCCTTTATCTGATATGTCATTTGCAACTATCTTTTCCCATTCCGTTGGTTGCCTATTAATTTTCTGGGTTGTTTCCTTGGCTGTGCAGAAGCTTTTAATCTTGATGAGGTCCCAACAATTTATTTTTGCTCTTGATTCCCTTGCTTTTGGGGATGTGTCAAGTAAGAAGTTGCTGCGGTGGAGGTCAAGGAGGTTGTTTCCTGCTTTCTCCTCTAGGGTATTGATAGTTTCCTGTCTCACGTTCAGGTCCTTGATCCCAAATGTTATTAATTTTAAAACATTTTATTAGTCTATATTCAGATCCATCTTTAGATTTATCTCTTAGTCTAGATCTAGGCCTTCTTTCCTAAAAGAGATATTCTTTCCTAAAGATTCCTCTGCAGGAAACTTCTGGTTCTGATTTACAGCATTTGTCAACTTAGAAAAACCCACATGAAGTCTTCTAAAGATGAATTAACAAAAGAAGCTTCCAAATACAAGCTTTGTTGCAGGGGAAACTTGAGCTTAGGTCATAAACAGAGACCTTGGCGTTGAAAGGCATTCTCCATTAGCATTGGCCTCTGCTTCACTTGGTCACTCACACAGAGGTTATTCCCTGGGCTTCTAAGGAGCACTAAGTCACCACACCAAAAGATAACCCTTTCTCAGAGCCAGCAAGTCTTTATAACAATAAAGTGAACAAAATGTAGAGAGAGAGAGAGATTCTTCCTCATGGCTTTTTAAACTTCAAATCTACACTTCCTGGAGAGCTTGTTAAAATACAGATAGGTCTGTATTTATGTCTAAACGTCTAGGATGGGCGTTGACCCTTGGCATTTCTACCGAGCTCCAGGCTCATTCCTGCTGAACCAGGGACCACACTTTGACCATCCTGACTTAAAAACACCTTCACCTAGAGTCTCCTGGTGAATTTTTGAAAAATACCCTTGTCCAGGCTCTACTCCTAGAAATTCTGATCCAGCTGATTTGGGGTGGCCTTTGAACATGGGACATTTTTAAAAACTCCACAGAGACCCCAATGTGCAGCTAGGTCTGGGAGCTACTGTTTTAAGGTTGAAAGATTACAAAAAATAAGAATATTTTCTTCCCTTCAGAGCTTTATGGATATTATTCCATTGTGTCTTGGTATTAATTGTTGCTGTGGGGAAATCTGATTCCTCACAATTTTTTGTCCCTGTGGATCAGTTACAGTTTATGCCTGGATGTGTAAAGATTGTCTTAATTCTTGAAACTGAATCAGAATATGATTCACTGTGCGGTGTCCTAGATCAAAATTTCCTAGAGCATGGTATGATCTTTAAGGGCAACAACTTCAGTTCTTTCTGCATTTTTTGGGAAAATTTCTTTTATTACACCTTAATTCTTACTCTCTTTATTCCATATTTTTTTTAATTCTCTACCTTAGGAATACTAAATATCCTTGATATCATCTTCAGCTGTTCTAAATATCTGGAGAGTTGGAGAGTAAGATTTGTCGATATTTTTCTATTTTCCTTCTGACTGCTTTAATCCATGAGATTTTTCCTCCCTGAACTGCATTGGCTATTGATCATTTTAGCAACTTCTTCTAAGTCACTAATTCTATTTCTAGTGGTATTGCGTTTCTTCCTCATTGTTTCTAGTCAAGTCATCCTATAATGATATTATTTGTGTCTCTAATTTGTTTTCTTAGGTCCATAGTCACTCCTTATCTAGTCCTGTGTTCAGGGATCAACAAACTTTTTTTTTTTTTGGTAAAAAGCTAGATAGTAAATACTTTAGGCTTTGCAGGCCATGCAGTTTCTATTGCAACTACTTAACTGACATTATAGCATGAAAGCAGCTATAGACAATCTGTAGAAAAATGGGTATCCCTTTGTTCCAATAAAACTTTATTTATGCAAACAGGTCAACAGCTGGTTCATTCTCAGTAGTATTACTATGTGTAGCACATAGGTTCTTTGTTACATTGTTTCTTCTTTCCCAAAGACCAGCTCTGAATTTGCTACCTCTGGGGATAGCTCCCTAGTTTTTCTGGGAGACGTGTTTCCTCCATATTCTCAAAGTACTTTGAGGTCATCGCCATATTGACTTGATAATAACTATGTTTAAATATGTTCACTATGTAGAGAGCATTGTGCTAAATGCTTTCCATTTGCTATCTAATTGAATCATCCCAACAACCCAATTTACAAGCCCTGGTCCACTCATTCTCTACCCATTCTCATGAATGACTATTTGCACACTTCTTTTGTCCTCAAATCACCGGTGCCTTTCCCCAACTTCTCACTTTAGCTTCTGACCTTTCTCCTTATTTCACTGAGAAAGCAGAAGCAATAGAAGGGCAGTCTCTTGTCTATGAGCCTCCTTGCCTCTGTCCTCCTCCACTTCATCTCCATGCTCCTGAGAGTGGCATCCTCACTTGTGCACCAGATACATCTCTATTTCCTCTCACTCCAGCAGCCAAATCCCCAAATCATCAAAATTTCTCCTCTTGATCATTTCAACAGTAAAAAAAAAAAAAAACAAAAAACAAACAAACAAAAAAACTTGTTCCAAAATCTCCCACTGCATTGCTTTGTCTCCCTTTACAGCCAAACTGTATCTCTACATCATGCACTCCGTCTCCACACCATTGACCCCATTTCCCTCCTGAACCTACTCCACAATTCGGCCGTTGCCCCCACCGCTCCACTAAAAGAGCTCTTTTCAAGCTTTCTGGTAGCATCTGTGTAGCCATAGCCAATGAACATTCTCAGTGTTTATGTTTTGACCTATCAAGCAGCATCTGACACAGCTGATCTCTCCCTCCTCCCCAAGGAGGCGTCTGGAGCACCACTCTCTTTGAATCTTCCTCCTACCTTTCTAGTCACTTCTTCTCAGTCTCCTTAATAGAGTCATAGGAATATCTGGGATTTGAACTCTCAGAGGCAGAAACTACTACTTATCAATTTCTGTGTCCTAGTACCTGGCAGTGTGCTCAGCATTTTTGTGAAAAACATTTTTATTATTCTATGAGGAAGGACATCTGAGCCAGAGGTCAGTTGGTGATTAGATGGTTCAAACCAGAGACACTGGACTCTCTAGTCACAGAGGGAGAGAGGATCAACTAATAGGATTTCTGATGAGTGGGGATCAAGTGGGAGATCCAGACAGGTGAGTGGCAAACTGTGGTTAGGATTCAACAGAAGGAAATTTGGTCTAGTCTGGCAAGCACTGTTTTCAAAGGCTGGCAGCATGGAGTTGAGAGACTACTTCTTGGACTTTAGTCAGGAGGCCATTGTCTCAGGACAGATTCTTGGGAAAAAGACACTAGAATGGAGTCTGTGTCCAAGAAGTTTACTGGAGAGCTCTGTCGGGAACAGGAGAGAGGGAGAATAGGCAGAACGAAGGGCAGAGCTGAACAGCAATACAGTGTCAATGAAATCTTCAGCCAATCCCACATGGAGAGCTAGAGCCAGAAAGACCCTTCAAGGTTTTCTAACCCTGAAGCAAGAAGATTTCACTTTATATACCTCACCACTCTCCCCACTGATCAGTCATTGGACAACTGTGAACTGTGCTTGTCTGGGGAAGGATGTGACCCTGGGCAAGGTGGCTCTCTTCTGCTGAGGGAAATTCCTGAAGAAGGATACAACCATGAGCACCACTAGCCATGATCCCCTTCCCCAAGGGGGGAGTGAGTGCCGCAGACCTGAAAGAGATCTAGGTGGCACAATACAGCAGCCACCAACCCTTTCCCCAGAAACACCCAAGTATCAGGTAAAGAATGAAGATGAGCACATAAGGAGAAGGGAGAAGATGGCTTGACCATGAAGTGGTAAGACTCTTGCTAGGAAACTGTTCAAATGAAGAGACTTCATGGTTGGCATCAAGGAAGCAGACAAGATCATGAAGTATCCTGAGACAACCAACAGTGGAAGTTTGTTACCACCCTTAGGACTGAAGGGTGAAGGGAGGAAAGTAGTAACACCTGAGCCCAGTGGGATCTGAGTTGTAGAAGAACAACTGTCTGGCAGGAACCATAGTCATGATGGATGCTGGAAGGTGCATCATCGGAGCAGGTAAGTCCCTGACCTCTTTTTACTGCCACTCTCCACTCTCCATCTCCAACCAGTGCCTCCCATTGGCCAAACCCAGCTGAAGTCATTCGGCAATGGAGCCTCGGCAAGGTATTCCACAGGAGTCAACTTGGTACAGAGCAGGGTGAACAGAGTGTATTTGGGGTAAACAAATGGAGAACAACGAGGAAAGACCACAAATTAAAACAGTCCAGAGGTCACAACCAGCGACAGAGGTTGAGATGCTGCTCCACTCTGTCTTCTAGACTTTTCTATTGACCAAGACCAAGGCTGACCTAGAGTCTGGGGTAGAACTGAGTTTTGTCTGGGTTTTCTGATGTGGGGATTGGACCTAAAAGCATGGAAGTGGGATTGAACAAAGGGTGGTGGAAGGATAGAGGGACTTAAGGGGAGAGGAGATGTGGAGGGTAACATAAAGCCCATGAAAGCAAAAAATCAACAACCTCCACATAATTCAGAGGCCATTTGATCTTGTTTCCACATCCATCAAGCCTCGTTTTTATTTGGTTCCAGCTAAGGTCTCCAGCACAGGGACCAGATGGAGGCTCTTCCCTTCAGAGGGATTTGAACAAGTGAACTTGAGGAGGGAAGCTTGAATATACCATACAGCCTGAAAAGTATGAGATGTAAAGTGAGGGAACTGACTGGATGGGGACGGGGCGAGGATGTGCAGCTACAGCCCATTGTTATAAAAACGCGTACCAGTGTCTCATAATGAACATAAATGAAGTCCAAATGAGGGTGGCAAATATTTGTTCCTCTTTGTGCACAGTCAGCTCAAGCCAGGCATCCGGGGATTCCTCCCGTCTTGGCCTACTCCCTCTTTGTTTTCAGCTAATCTAACCTAATGCCCCCCACCCCTGTCTTGGCCCCCTTCTGGGAGGTCAAGGTTCCGGAGATGACTTTTCCTGAGAATATGAGATGGTGGTAGCTCGTAAACAGTTCTCCTCAGAGGTAGATTTGGTCTTTTTTATTTGTCACAGCGGAGCACTGACAAGACAGACACACATCCCTCCTGGCAAATATGACCACATCCATAACACTGCTTTGATGTGTTATTCAGGTTAAGCTCCTTGCCTACCAGGAGTGAGGCCAGGGAAGAAGGAAGGACAGGGTGATGGTGACAAAAAGCCCTGTTCTTCAGTGCTGAGAATAGTGATAATCACTATTATTCTAGCAGCTAATTATTGAGTAGAAGCTAATATATTGAGTGGCTGCTATATGCTGGGTACATATTAAATGCTGTGATGGATTAAATGGTTTTTGCCCCTTCTGCCCTAAAGGTATGTCTATATCCTCATCCCTGGAACTTGTGAATGAATATGACTTTATTTGGGAAAAGGGGCTTTGCAGATACCATTAAGTTAAGGATCTTGAGATGAGATTATCCTGGATTATCCAGGTGGACCCTAAATCTAATGACAAGTGTCCTTATAAAAGACCCAAAGAGAGACACAGGAGCAGAGGGTGGGACCATGTGAAGATAGGACCAGATATTGGAGTTGTGTGCCCATAAGGCAAGAACGGCTTAGAACCCCTGGAAGCTAAAAGAAGCAAGGAGGGGCTTTGGTGGGAGGGCGGCCCTTTGACATCTTGATTTTAGTTTTTTGGCCTCTGAAACTATGAAAGGATAAATGCTTGCTGATTTAAGCCATCCAGTGTGTGGTAATTTGTTGCCATGGCCCTAGGATGCTTTGCATGCATCATTTCTATCCCCATTATGACAAGCAAGGTGAAGGTATTGTTTTCTCATTTTATAGGTAAAGAAATTATGAGTAATGTAATCAATTCCCAGGGTTTGAACCTCGGCTAACCTGACTCCCAAACCCCTGATCTCCATCATACTACATCCTCTTTGAATGTCATCTCTAATGTCTTTCCTGTTCAAAAAGTGTTCTTCTGTGCTCCTGGCTTGTGGGCATGTCCCTGCTTCCTCCACTCAAACTCATCCATCAACAACATGTAATTGTGGGGCGCCTGGGTGGCTTAGTCGGTTAAGTGTCCGACTGTCGCTTAGGTCATGATCTCGCGGTTCGTGGGTTCGAGCCCTGCGTCGGGCTCTGTGCTGACTGACAGCTCAGAGCCTGGAGCCAATTTCAGAGTCTGTATCTCCCTCTCCCTCTGACCCTCCCCTGCTCACGCTGTCTCTCTCTCTCTCTCTCCTAGAAATAAATAAAAAATATTAAAAAAAAACATGTAATTGATGGACCATTTGTGTTGGCCACTGCATTAGAGCTATGGGTACAAATTTGATTATCACTAATTCCTGCTTCCTCAACCCATTTAGGGCCTGAAGCTTCAGGGGAGGGGAAGTCTAGCTTCCCCGTCTTAGAAAATAAATAGACATATTGTAGAATCCTAAGTAATAACTTAACATTTTAATAATAATTGGCTTCTGTACAGTGATTTATGGATTACAAAGCCCTTTCACTCAAATGATTCCATGAGAGCTTTGGAAGATGAGGTTACATGGGGACAGTACATATAGATGATTTCAACATCTATAGATGAGGACAACAGGGTTTCTTAAGCCCAGTGGCTCCCTCAGTGCCACACAGTTCCTGAGAGGCAGCCTGCCACAGCACCCTTTAGGTCCATCATAGATTCATATAATGAGCCATCTAATCATAAGCACTTAACATTTATTTAGCTTTTCTATCTGGATTTTTCTCTTTTGAAAATAAGAGAGGGTGCCTGGCTAGCTTGGTCAGTAGAACATGCAACTCTTGATATCAGGGCTATAAGTTCGAGCCCCACATTGTGTGTAGAGATTACTTAAAATTAAAATCTTGTTACACTGTGGGAGGCGGCGAGCTAAGATGGAGGCATATTAGGAGGACCCTAAGCTCATCTTATCCCTTGAACACAAGTAGATAACTAACAAACTATTCTTAATACCCCCCAAATCATCCTAAAGACTGACAGAACAATCTTCACAACTAAAGGGATAGAAGAGGCCACATCAAAGGAGGTAGGAAGTGCAGAGACGTGAGGGAGAAATGGATCATGGGTACTGCAGAGGGGAGGGAGCCCTGGCCACCGACAAAGGCAAGAGAGAATGCAATGCACAGAAATACGCACAAGAACACTTCCCCAAAGCCACTGGCTAGGGAAATGAGAAGGGATGATTTTTGTGAGTTCTTGCAACCAGTGGGGCATAAAGACCAGAGTTGTAAAGGTGGGTGAGCCTGGCTGGGATAGAGACCTGGGGGTGCTGTCCTACTGCTGGAGAGAAGGCAGGCAAGCAACCCGGGCTGTGGGGGGCAGATGGCATAGAAACAGCCATCTGAAGAACACCAGGGGCACACGAAGGGGAGATTATTTGCTCTCCTTGGAACATATCCCTGAGGTAGTGTTCCCAGGGATGCCTCTCCAGGGGACAAGGGAGCTGGCTGGTGCCATTTCCCTCCCCCACCCTTCAGCATAAACACAGAGACAATCTGTAGCCAAGAAGATTCCATCCAGCAAAGGTATCATTCAGAATAGAAGGAGAGATAAAGGTTTCCTGAACAAACAAAAGCTAAAGGAGTTCATGACCACTAAACCAGCCCTGGAAGATATAATAAAGGGGACTCTTTGAGTGGAAACAAAAGACTAAAAGTGACAGACAGGAAAGGAACAGATAAAATCTCCAGAAACAACTGCAAAACAAGTTATAAAATGGCAAGAAAAAAAAACCCCACAAAACCCACCTATATCTATCAATAATTACTCTGAATGTCGGGGCACCAGGGTGGCTCACTTGGTTAAACCTCTGACTTAGGCTCAGGTCATAATTTTATGGCACATGGGTTCTAACCTCGCATCAGGCTCTTTGCTGTCAGTGCAGAGCCCACTTTGGATCCTGTCTCCCTCTCTACCACTCCCCCGCAGCTTGCATGCACGCACTCTCTCTCTATCTCAAAAACAAACAAACAAATATACAAACATTAAAAAATAGTTACTCTGAATGTAAATGGACTAACATTCCAATAAAAAGACATAGGGTGTTAAAATGCATAAAAAAAACCAAGACTCATCTGTATGCTGCCTACAAGAGACTCATTTTAGACCGAAAAACACCTGCAGATTGAAAGTGAGGGGGCAGAGGGGCACCTGGCTGGCTCAGTTGGTTGGGCATCCGACTTGGGCTCAGGCCATGATCTCATGGTTCGTGGGTTCGAGCCCCGCGTCGGGCTCTGTGCTGACAGCCAGCACAGAGCCTGGAGCCTGTTTCCGATTCTGTGTCTCTCTCTGTCTCTGACCCTCCCCTGCTCATGCTGTCTCTCTCTCTCAAAAAGAAATAAAACATTAAAAAAAAAGTGAGGGGGCGGAGAAACAGTTATCATGTGAATGGACATCAAAAGAAAGACAGAGTAACAATAATATCAGATAAACTAGATTCAAACCAGACTGTAACAAGAGATGAAGAAGGGCACTATATTGTGATAAAGGGGACAATCCTACAAGAAGATCTAACCATTGTAAATATTTATACCTCCAACACAGAAGAATCCAGATACAGAAAACAATAACAAACATAAAAAAACTCAGTGATAATAATACAATAATAGTAGGGGACTTTACAGTCTCACTTACATCAATGGACAGATCATCTAAGCAGAAAATCAACAAGGAATCTTGTTGTCCCTTGTGCCTTGAATGATACACTGGACCAGATGGACTTAACAGATATATTAAGAACATTCCAGCCTAAAGGAACAGAATACACTTTCTTTTCAAGTGCACAAGGGACATTCTCCAGAATAGATCACATACTGGGTCATAAATCATACCTCAGTAGTACAAACAAGTACTCAACAAGTACAAAACAATTGAAATCATACCATGCATATTTTCTGACCACAACACTATGAAATTTGAAGTCAACCACAAGAAAAAATTTGGAAAGATCACACATACATGGAGGTTAAACAACATCCTACTAAAGAATGAATGGGTCAACCAGGAAATCAAAGAAGAAATTTTTTTTTCCTTTTTTTTTATTGTCAAATTAGTTTCCACATAACACCCAGTGCTCATCCCCACAAGTGCCCTCCTCCATGCCCATCCCCCATCCCCCCACATCCATCAGCCCTCAGTTTTTGTCAGCATTCAAGAGTCTCTCATGGTTTGCCTCTCTCCCTTTCCCCCACCATTTCCGCCCTTCTTCTCCCCCTTGTTCCTCCGTCAAGTTCCTCCTAATCCTCCTATACGTGCAAACATATGATATTTGTCCTTCTCTGCCTGACTTATTTCGCTCAGCATAACACCCTCAAGGTCCATCCATGTTGCTACACATGGCCAGATTTCATTCTTTCTCATTGCCATGTAGTATTCCACGGTATCAAAGAAGAACTTTTTTAAAATATATGGAAACAAATGAAAATGAAAACACAGTGGTTCAAAACCTTGGGAATGCAGTTAAAGTGGTCCTAAGAGGGAAGTATATAGTGATAAAGGTCTACATCAGGAAGCAAGAAAAGTCTGAAATAACCTTATACCTACCTAAAGGAGTAGAAAAAGAACAACAAATGAAGCCTATAGCCAGCAGAAGAAGGGAAATAGTAAAGATTAGAGGGAAAATAAATGATATAGAAACTAAAACAAACAAACAAACAAAAATGATAGAACAGATCAATGAAAGCAGGAGCTGGCTCTTTGAAAAAATTAATTAAATTGATAAGCCCCTAGCAAGATTTAGCACAAAGAAAACAGAAAGGACTCAAATAAATAAAATCATGAATGAGAGAGGAGAAATAACAACCAATACCACAGAAATACAAACAATTATAAGAGACTATTATGAAAAACCATATACCAATAAGTTGGACAACCTGGAAGAAATGGAAAAGTTCCTAGAAATGTATAATCTACCAAAACTGAAACAGGAAGAAATAGAAACAGACCAGTAACCAGAAATAAATTGAATCAGTAATCAAAAAATCTCCCAAAAAAAACAGAAATCCAGGGCCAGATGGCTTCACAGTAGAATTCTACCTAACATTTAAGGAAGAGTTAATACCTATTTCTCTCAAACTATTCCATAAAACAGAAATGGAAGGAAAACTTGCAAATTCATTCTATGAGGCCAGCATTACCCTGATACCAATACCAGAAAAAGACTCCACTGAAAAAGAGAACTACAGGCCAATATCCCTGATGAACAAGATGCAAAAATTCTCAATAAAATACCTCCAGACCAAATCCAACAGTACATTAAAAGAATCATTCACCACAATCAAGTGGGATTACTCCTGTTTGCAAGAGTGGTTCAATATTCACAAATCGATCAACATGATACACCACATTAGTAAGAGAGAACCATATGGTCCTCTCAACCATATGGTCAAGTGCAGAAAAAGCATTTGACCAAGTAAAACATCCATTCATGATTAAAAAAAAAAAACCCTCAACAAAGTAGGGATAGAAGGAGTGTACCTCAACTGATAAAGGCCATATACAAAAACACACAGCTAATATCATCTTCAATGGGGAGAAAATGAGAGGGTTTCGTCTGTGGTCAGGAACAGAACAAGGATGTCCACTCTCATCACTGATTTAAGATAGTACTGGAAGTCCTAGCCACATCAGTTAGACAACAAAATAAAATAAAATGCATTCAAATTGGCAAGAAAGAATTCAAAGTTTAGCTATTTGCAGATGACATGACAGTCTATATAGGAAACCCGAAAGACTCCACCAAAAAATTGCTAGAACTGATACACAAATTCAGTAAAGTCTCAGGATACAAAATCAATGTACAGAAGTCTGTTGCATTTCCATACCATCAATAATGAAGCAGCAGCAAGTGAAATCAAGGAATCAGTCCCACTTACACTTGTACCAAAACCCACAAATAATAAACCCAATCAAAGAGGTAAAAGATCTGTACCTCTGAAAACTATAAAACAATGATGAAAGAAATTGAAGATGACACAAAGAGATGGAAAAACATTCCAGGCTCATGAAAATGTCTATACTACCCAAAGCAACCTATAGTTTGATGGAATCCTTATCAAAATACCAATAGCATTCAGGGCGCCTGGGTGGCTCAGTTAGTTGGATGTCTCACATCAGCTCTGACATCAGGTCATGATCTCACGGTTTGTGAGTTTGAGCCCCGCATCAGGTTTGTTGCTGTCAGGGAGGAGCCCCGCTTCAGATCTGTTTCCCTCTTCTTTGTCCCTCCCTCATTCACACTCTCACTCTCAAAAATGAATAAAACATTTTAAAAAATACCAACAGCATTTTTCACAGAGCTAAAACAAACCATCCTAAAATTTGAATGGAACCACAAAAGACCCCAAATAGCCAAAGCCACCTTGAAAAGAAAAACACAGCTGGAGGCATCACAATTCTGGACTTTGAGTAGTCCAAACCTGTAGTGATCAAGACAGTATGGTACTGGCACAAATGTAGACACATAGGTCAATGAAACAGAATAGAAAACCCAGAAATAGACCCACAACTGATCAATTAATCTCCGACAAAGGAGGAAAGAGTATGCAGTGGAAAAAAGACAGTCTCTTCAACAAATGGTGTTGAGAAAACTGGACAGCAACATGCAAAAGAATGAAACTGAGCCACTTTCTTACTCTATACACAAAAATAAATTTAAAATGCATGAAAGAGCTAAATATGAAACAGGACACCATCAAAATTCTAGAGGAGAACACAGGCAGTAACCTTTTTGACATCAGCTGTAGCATCTTCTTATTAGATATGTCTCCTGAAGCAAGGGAAACAAAAACAAAAATTAGCTACTGAGACTTCATAAAGATAAAAAGCTCCTGCACAGTAAAGGAAACAATCAACAAAATCAAAAGACAACCTAAAAAATGGAAGAAGATATTTGCAAATGTCATACCTGATAAAGGGTTAGTATTCAAAAACAGGGGCGCCTGGGTGGCTTAGTCGGTTAAGCGTCCGACTTTCGCTTGGGTCATGATCTCGCGGTTCATGGGTTCGAGCCCCGTGTCGGGCTCTGCGCTGACTGCCAGCTCAGAGCCTGTAGCCTGTTTCAGTCTGTGACTCCCTCTCTCTCTGACCCTCCCCTGCTCACGCTGTCTCTCTCTCTCCTAGAAATAAATAAAACATTAAAAAATTTTTTTAAAAAAACAAAACAAAAAACAAAAATATAAAAACAACTGAGGGTTGATGGATGGAAATGGGGGGGATGGGTTAAACAGATGATGGGAATTAAGGAGGGCACTTGTGATGAGCACTGGGTGTTGTAAGTACTGAATCCTTCAATTGTACACCTGAAACTAATATTACAGTTTATTAACTAACTGGGATTTAAATAAAAACTAAAACTAAACTAAATCTAAAAAAAAAAAGGAGACTACCAGCTGGCAGTATGAGCTGGCTCCTATTTGAATGGGTTTGGGATGTTGAATAAATGGCTGATGTCAGCAGACAGAAGGAAGCTAAACTAAGACCCGCTTTAGCATAAATATTTGTGATTCCTCGAGCAGTTCTTGCAACTTAATGTATGGCTTTTTCAAAGTGTTTATGGTCTGTACCCTGACTGGTGCCTGTGTTTAAAGACGTATGGCAATTGCCACCGGTGCCTGGTGATTTCACCAAAGTATTCGGCTAAACACAGAAAGTGGCTGGGTGCACAGTTAAGGGGCGCAGTTCCTTTCCCGGGAATGCAAGTTGATATCTACACAAAATAGACAATAAGGATAGACATTAAGAGTGTTTTGGTGCACCATGGTTTTATCTGAAACAAAAGAGACCCCAGTCTGTAATTTTTCTACAACGCTGTGAGCTTGGGTGCAGTCGGAGACAACGTGCGCATGAACAGAGCCCAATACCTATCTTCCAAAAACCGGATTTGATAAAATATCTCAGGGGCTCCATCCTAAAATTGATCATTTCTGAGGTAACTGACAGGCTTAAAGTCTATGTGTATGGAGTATAGTTTTGACAACAGCAAAGAGAAGAGAAGACACCTGTGGCTTATGACTAGTCAAGTTCACTTAATATATTATACATAATAAATTATCATAATTATAACTATAATAATCAATTATAAAATATAATATAATATTATAAATAATATATAATAATAAATTATATATAATAAATATATATTTATGTATTAAATATATTTTAGCAAATTAAATATATTCAGAAGTTGATTTACACATTAGAAGGTTTGGCACACACACCTGAAACAATTTGTGACAACTATCCCTTGTCCCCACTGCGGATCTTGTTTGTATAATCTTTTCATGTGTTTGGTGAAATACACAAAACAGAACATTTGCCACCTTAATTTACCACCTCATTTTTATGTGTACATTTCAATCGCATTAAGTATATTCTCATTGATAGTTTTAAATTCTTTTGTTTTGTTCGGGACTGACTTCCTTTCTCCACTCCTATTTTACTTTTCTCTTCTTGGCTTAACTCCTGCCATCCCGACACACAGGCAAAAAAATGCCTAAACTTTGTACGAAAGGGGGAAGAGTGATCCATGTGGCACCTGTAGCAAGATAGCACAGCACAAACACAAGTCATGGCATGTGGAGGCCCTTCTCGTGTTTTATTTTCCACCGCTAAGGGAAGAGGCCCCCTCTTCTGGGCTGGGGTAAAGTGGCGGCCTGGCCAGTACTGGGGAGGAGAAAAGACACTAACTTCCCAGGACAGAGTGAAAGGTTTTTCTGTTTCTAAGGTCGGGTCTTCCTTAACCCTAGGGAGGCCAACCAGGCCTTTATATGCATTAGGATCCTTCTGTTGCCAAATTCTAGCTGATGGGATGTCAAGCTCTATGGTGGCAGAGGAGGAATGAGCTCTTTTGGGTTGTAGAGGACTCTAATCCAAACAGGTGGGACGGAAGAAAAGAAAGGTCTCTGTGTCTCAAGGATCAGACATTTGAGCCCCAACATGACACCTGAGAGTCAGCATAGGGTCCAAGACATTTGGGGCTGGTGGACACTTGTGCTGGTGTCTAGAAAGAGTGTTTGGACCAGAAGATCCATCTGTTTCAACTCCACAGCTCGCAGAAAGAGTGGAATTCTCATGACTTCAACAATGAAAGAAACTGGCCTTAGGTGATGCAAGCTCTCAAGGAAATATAAGGACTCTGGTATAGCTTGTAGAGACTGGATCAGGCTAAAGGCGAATTGAGTCCTAGTCATATACCGAGATGAAAATTCAACACACAGTGGTAAGATGTGGCAAGCCTATGCTTTGGGAATGGGGACCCCCAAGTGGGGAACAAAAGTTATTTTGGTTACAATGTAATTTGAACCCCGTGAATTCCTGTGAAAGCCATCCTAGCTCAAGGAATCTTTTCCTATAATTTGACAAAATTAGAAAGAATTCTACTCCTCAATTCTTTAGAAGAAGTTGTAGAAGGCCTTGGGTTAATATCTCCATCTAAGCATACAGTTTCTGCTTATAGAGAGATCACATAAATCGTCTAAACAACCACTGAGCCAACTATGTGTAAGGCATTGCAGCAGACCTTTAAAGGTAAGTAGGATATAGTTTTTGCCTTCAAGGATTTTCATACTAGTGTGGATGGGTGAGCATGTAAGATATGGCATAAATATTATAAACTGAAGTGAATGCACAACACTGGATGTAAGACTTCATTCCTGATGTGGAAGGTATATGAAGCTGAAAAGTAAAATGCAGTCATAAAGAAATCTATAAGGAGAACTACTAGTTAATCAAACTCCTTCAGTATATATTGATCTTATATATATTAGACAAGTGGGTTAATTCACTGGGAATCCAAAAGAAAATAAGCATGGTACCTGTCCTTGAGTGTCTGACATGCAGAAATGGGAAATGACAGCCACTGGCCACACGGTGTGAGAAGAGTGCATCTCGGCCCTCCTTACCCAGGATCCCTTGGACCCTGGAGCACCCCGATAACTGAGTGATTGAAGGGGCAGCAGGCCAGGTCCTGCAGCGCTTGCTTGGACAGGGGAAGGAAGGGGAAGCAAGGGCAGTGCAACAAAGGGCAGAGGAAGGAAGGTGATCCGCCAAAAGTCTGGACATGTCCCCTCAGGAGTCTCAGTGATGACTCTGCCACAGCTACCTCTCTAAGACAGAATAGTTAAAGCTATAGTTCTCTGAGTTGCCTGACATGGACCCACCCTTCAGGTGAACCCATGTGCCCCCTCCTATTTTTTTGCAAATTTATCACAGTCCAGCTTGCCCATGACCTGGGAAGACCAATATTGGGTGTGGCTATGACCTGAAGTGATTTCCAGTCCTTCCTGAAATCCAACCCAGGGGTCAGGGAAGTGGGGTTGGGGGGCCAGATGAGAACCACACGTGGCCAGCTGGCTGCTAAGTGCTACATCAGTTGCTTTCAGGGCAGTTGTGGATGAGGAGTGTCGTGGACCTTCTACAACGTGATGAGTATCGTTACCCAACAGGATGGAGTTCTGAAGTTCATGTTAGAATGCAGGTTAACCATGTGAGGTCTGATGCCAGGCTCCCCGGGGTCAAATCTCCAGTCTGAAATTTGCTAGCTGTTTAACTGTGGTCTGGTTTCTTTGCCTCCCCAAGTATCATCTGGGAAATTGAGATGTAAAAACACCAAAGTAATAACAATAGCTACTTCTTTAGGGATGTTGGGAGAGTTAAGAAAAATAACGTATGTAAAGTTTTTAACACATGGTGTTTGATTGTGTTATTTTAATCCTTCGGGATGGTTCCCATCTCTCAGGGGTTGAGCAAAACCCTCAGAGTGTTGGGGTGATGTGGAAAATAGGAGTTCTGCCTGAACGGTACCCTAACTTGAGAAGGACGGATCAGCCACTTCCCTCTTCCATACCCTTGTACTGGAAGGGGTTGAGTGGGATACAGTTACCAATTCCTGGTTTTCTTTTCTATCTTAGCAGAAAGGTATAATTTTAGTAAGACGAAAGAAGGCTCGCAGGCTCCTGACAACAAAGAACATCACAAGCCCCCGCTGTGTGCCTGTTCTTTCTCTGCATCTTCTTGAGGGTTGGATTAAGGAATCTGCAGTGAAGAGATGACCCTGGTGCCCTTCCAGAGACCTGGCTTTCCCTCTGCGGGTCAGGGGATGGGAGAGGAACCCAGCTTGAGTCCTTTTTCCAGAAATGCTGATGCTAATGAGGGGGTGATGGGGCAAGTGTGTTTCCCAAAGCTTTTCTGAACATTCCTGAACTCTGTCCCTCCAGGGCGAAAGTTCTGATTCTTTAAATTACCTGGTGACAGTTTACAATTTAGGGGACAATGAGTACATTTTTGAAAGATAAAATAAGTAAAGGCTCATATGAGAGTTCAAATGTTGATGCATAGCCTCTTAAATAAATAAGCTGCTTTCCCCCCTTTACTTTCCAAGTAAAGGACACCAAATATCCAATATCCAATATTTGCTTCAAGAAAATAGCACAGAATCTAGGATTCCTGTCCACATACGCCCCCTGCCAGCCCCATAATGGTTTTCTCCTCCCTCCCATTAATTTTTTCTTTCTTCACAGCCCTGTTGCTCAATGTTCAACACTGGCACAGGAAAGACATAGACGAATCATGCACTTGAAAGACTCAGTCAGTGAGTGAGTTACTATATTATGCCCCCATCTTGAAACCAGCAACTTTCACTGTCTCCTCCTTACCACCCCCTCCTGGTTGTCAAGGAAGTGGGACCCAAAGTCAGAACACTAAATTATGAGTTGTTAGGTTGCTACGAGGGAATATGACATCTCCATGGAGATCTGTGAGATGATGATAGGCCAAAGCAGGCAACATTTAGAGGATGTTGTCCTCTATGAGCCCAGATGAGTCATGATCATTGCTGTCTGCCTGGTCTATGCCAGGTACTGTACCAAGTATTTAGCAAACATTTCACTTATTCTTCATTATGGCTCAATGATCCAGGTATTGGTATTATTATTACAACTAATTTTTGGTGAGGCTCAAGTGGTTAGGTAATTTTCTTGAGGTCCCATAGCCAGTTAATGGCAGAACTGAGATTTGAACCCATGTGTGTCCTATGCCAAAGCCCATGCTCTTAACCATTATGTTGCCCTCCAGGACATGGGATCCACTGTGAGATTATAGTAAAGATGGGCTGCTCTTCTCAAGCAGCTTATAGCCTAGAATGAGCTGGAACATGTGTGGTTGTATCTTGATGCTGTCCCTGAGCTTATCTTTACCATTCATTTATCAGAAAGAACAAATGGAGCATCTGATTTTGCCATGTGAGGGAAGAATCACACTGATAGATTTGCATCCCAGTGTGTGGTTTAGAGTCATTTCCCCCCAAAATCCAAATCAGATGGAGAGGTGAGTATTTACTCTGTAGGCACAAGTAGCAAACTTAGTGCAGTGCCACTAGGTGATGATGAGGCCCGGGGACAGGAGTAGGCTGAATATGAGGGAATGATTTGGCAATGGTTGTGAAGTGTTGCAGAACAAATCCCAGTATCTTTATTGAATGAAAAGTACAGTCTTCCCTGGGAGTGGCAACGTTTGGGGCCATAGTGTGACAGAAGGATGGTTTCCCCAATTATCACTGATCTACTTCCCTCAGGGAATGATTTACCAATAGCCGTGTTGTGGAAAGCACCGTGATAGAAATTAGGAACACAGAGATACATTTCCCCTTTGGTTCTTCACTAAGGGAAATGCAGACCCACAAGCAACTAGTTCTAACACTGAGGTTCAAGTGCAGAAATGGAAGTGTGTATAAGGTTCTGTGCAAGCACAGAAGTTAACAGGGCTAATTCTGCTTGTGAACCTTACAGATTCTCATCATCTGGGGGAGGATTTGCCAGGCAGAGAAGAGAAGAAGGTCATTTCAAGTCAAGGACACAGAGTATTCAATGGCTCTGGGGTTTGAACATATACGTTGCTATTATGGGATAATGAGAAATTTGTGAATAAGGCATGAGATGTGTATGGGAAGGTGAGGAATATGGGACCCCCATGGGTAGGGCTTATGACAAAGCACATAGCAAATCTCGTCCTTGTGTATAATTTTCATCACCATCTTTTTAGAAAAAGATTCACATTTCCAAATACTCAACAGCATAAGGATTCCCTTGGGTTCTGTTCAATTTTGGGCCACTGAGCTCCCCGTTTAAGTAGATCTCTAGAAAGTAAAGCTACTCCTCTTACAGTTACAGAAGACAAGACCAAGGACAACTTATTATGCCTTAAGAAGTGTCTCTGGCAGATCAGGGTGGGATTTTTGAATATTTTCTTGGTCTTGTAAGGGAAGAAATTTAAAAAACACTTTGAGATAAAATAAAAGGAAACCCATAGAAGGTTTCTTCTTTACTCTTATCATGCAAGTAACTTCCATGAAAAAGTGTATGCTGGGCAAAGAACCCACTGGAGAATTATTTGTAGCTGTTTATGAGATTGCTCTATTATGAAATATTATTTCAACTATGAAGTTGAAAGCTTTCAAGGTGAATGTTAATCCCAAATATCAAATAAAAGAACTTGATGCATATCATAATTCATAGGGTTTCCAGGCCATTCCAGTCTCCATATCCGCTACACAATTAATGGTGACACTTAAGCCAGTTAGAAATTGAGTGAAAGGGGAATTTACTTTGAAAATGCTCTTTGGAATAATGCTAAGGTGGTCAAAAACTCCCTGGGTGGAAGGACGCCTGGCTGGCTCAGTTGGTTAAGTGTCCGACTTTGGCTCAGGTCATAGTCTTGGTTCGTGAAGTCAGAGCCCACACTCTGCACTGATGATATGGAACTGGCTTGGGATTCTCTCTCTCTGCCCACCTCCTCTCAAAAATAAATAAACATTAAAAAAAAAAAACAAACCCAAAACACTCCTAGGTGGAAAGGAGAGTGAATGTCCTGAAACCCTCACAGAGTTTGAGTGATTTGGTGCTTTAATTTCAGGTTTGGTTCTCTGAGCCTCTCCCAGAGGATGAGTTCCATCCAGTCCTGCCTCCTGACCTACTCAGAAAAGTCCTCAGAGGAAAGAAGTTTCTGGAACAAGAGAAAGACGGCTGAAACGCAACCTTACTTCTTTAGTGATCCAGGGAGAGGTAGAACACAATAATCATAACAGAATGGCCTAATTTTAAATTACAAAAAAAGATAATGAAAGATATATATAAAAACATAATTCAAAACCATAATGAATTCTAAAAACATAATTCGAATTCCAGGGAGGGAAGAGAACGAGCAGCAATTTCCCTCTTCCACTCCTTGTGTGATGATGGAGCCTATACTGCCCACGGAATCACAGGGCTGCCCATTATTTTAGAAAAGGAATTTGCTATTAGCATATTGATGAGTCTTCTCAAGCATTTTGTGGGTTTTATTTTTCAATGCCCCTCTTTCATGTTCGTGAGTTTTTCTGGGACAAGATCTCTCCATCGTGCAGGGTTACGCACGGCCAAATTCATTTTATATTGGATGACAAATTGCATTTGAATTTGTAGGGTTGAAGGTCAGGGCTACTCTCTGTTAGTCAGCCAGCCTCCCTCAAAGTGTCTCAGTCATGAGATTGTGTTGGAACCCCTCTGTGCTGCTGCTCGCTCAAATCCTCATGAATACTGAATTCCGCACTGACTTGGATTCCTTTTTTTTTTTTTTTAATATTTTTATTTATTTCTAGGAGAGAGAGAGAGACAGCGTGAGCAGGGGAGGGTCAGAGAGAGAGGGAGACACAGACTCTGAAATAGGCTCCAGGCTCTGAGCTGGCAGTCAGCACAGAACCCGACTCGGGGCTCAAACCCACCAACCGCGAGATCATGACCTAAGCGAAAGTCGGACACTTAACCGACTAAGCCACCCAGGCTCCCCTGACTTGGATTCCTAATAACTGAATGAACACCATAGTGCCCGGCACCAGATTATTCAGCCTGCGCCAGTCCATAGTTAATGATAACCCAGAATTTTGAAAAAGATCCATTTCTGAGCCCTAAATAAGTAGACGTATCTGGAGGGTTCTGCTCCAACCTGTCAACCAGGGAGACACTGTCTACCGGAGATATGTCCAGTATTGTCAGGAGGGGAAAGAAAACATAGTTCTACACTTCTAACACATGAAGTAACAAAGAATGTAGAAGTTGCCGGTTGTAAAATGGGTGAAGGATGTTTCTAATCTGAGTAGCCTGCAGGCCTGACAGCCTTTAACACACTGACCCCAAATGCTGGCATCTCCTGTGAGTACTATATATAAATGTCATGCCGCTCACATACAAACACACATAAGTAGAAAACACACATCCATTCAGGCTGCTGATTTTAAATTTTGTGTCATTCACACAGATACTAGTAATAATATAATTAAAATATTTTTTTATGTTTTTTATTTATTTCTGAGAGAGAGAGAGACAGCGTGAGCAAAGGAGGGTCAGAGACAGAGGGAGATACAGAATCTGAAGTAGGCTCCAGGCTCTGAGCTAGCTGTCAGCACAGAGCCCGACGCGTGGCTCAAACCCACCAACCATGAGATCATGACCTGAGCTGAAGTCGGAGCTCAACCGACTGAGCCACCCAGGCACCCCTAAAATTTAATTTTATACTCTCTGTAATAAAATGAATTTTCATAGACCTGTAGTAGCATATACCAAAGTATAAGTATAAGATTATTTTACTTAGGAAAATATTTTTTCCAAGTCCTTATAAGTTCTAGCTGGCAAAGAAACAACTGAAATGCTAACACAAATCATTTTTAGGCAGCCATTTAAGGAAATCCTTTCTAGACCTTTACTAGTTATATTAAGACTTACTTCTCCAACTAAATAATTATTTACCCTTTCTTTTCCCTAGCCCATGGCACTGAAGACCCTCAGTTAAGTACGTTTTCAGAAATGTCTACTGACAATTATGTCAAAAATTATTATAATTAGTCATTATGTGTAATTCAGTTATCAAATATATATTAAAGTAATAAATCTGTAATAAATATCCCATAGTTCAGACTTTTCCCTGTCTGCCCCTCCCTATCTCTCTCTTTCAAAATAAATAAACAAACTAAAAAAAAAGGTTTCAAGTGACAGAAGCTAATGAATGAATTTTAATTGATTGTAATTTGTTCTTTAGTCTTTAGATACGTTCCATATTTAAGGATGTTGGAAAAGGGGCACCTGGGGGGCTCTGTCAGTTGAGTGACCAACACTTGATTTCAGCTCAGATCATGATCTCAGGGTTGTGGGATAAAGAGAAACCCAGGTCAGGCTCCGTGCTGAATGTGGAGACTACTTGGGATTCATTCTCTCTCTCTTTCTTTCTCTCTCTCCCCCACACTGTGTCTCTCCCCCATTACAACTCTCTCTCTCAAAATAAAATAAAATAAAAATAAAGTAAAATAAAATAAAATAATAAGATGTTGGGAAAACAGTTCAATTCTCCACATATTTATTGACAGCCTCCATATGCCATTCTCTGAGGTGGATGTTGGAAACACTTTTCTTTCTCTTTTAAAAAAAAAATTTAATGTTTATTTATTTTTGAGAAAGAGAGAGACAGAGTGTGATGACAACCCCTTTGGATTTGCCTAAACTAGAAATTAGATTTTCTCCACATCTTAACTGACTAATTGAATTTTTCTTGCAAAGGACCAGGCTAATTTTAAATGGGCAGAAAGTTGGTAAATAAACTAGCCCAATGCTTTACTTACAAAATTGTTTACATTGATATGTTTATGGGTCGTAAGTTTCTGGTGGACATACTGTAGATTTAACCAAATGCGAAGTGACACTTTGCTTTACAAATTAGAGTGTCAGTTAGAAATACCAGTGGGCCATTCAATCTGATGCACCTGCAAAACGTTGAGCAGGAGATTAGATAGTCGGCTGTTCACAGGCCTTTCTCACAGGTCAAGGATAGGCCCTGAGATCCCTAGTTTTCTTCCAATAGTCCATTATACGTCTGTTACCCAGAGTTAAGAGGGATGATGCATCACCTCTGAATCAGACAGTTCAAACAAACTTGGGTTTGACTTCTTACTTTGCTACCTAGGATCTACATGTTATGGTCTCAATTGCACTCCCTCCCCCCCCCCCCAAATTATGTTGAAGTCCTAACCCCCTTATTTGGGAATTGAGTCACACATACGTGATTATTTGAGATGAGGTCATATTGGAGTAGACTGGGCCACTAATCCACTATGGCTTGTATCGTCATAAAAGGGGGAAATTGGGACATATTTACTCACACTGAGAGAACACTATGTGAATGGAGGCGAAGACAGAGATGGGATGATGTTCTACAAGCCAAGGGACACGGATTGCCAGCAAACCAAAGCTCAGAGAAGGACATGGAACAGATGCTCCCTCACAACCCCTGGAAGTAACCAACCCTGAAGACACCTTGACCTTGGACTTCTAGCCTCCAAAACTGTGAGATAGTAAGTTTCTGTTATTTATGCTACCTAGTGTGTGGAACTTTGTCATCAGCATTGGCAAACCAGTATACTATATAATTCTGAGATAATTCCTTAATTTCAATAAATTTTGGCTCACTCATCTATAAAATAATGATAATTTTACCCACTGGGTTATGGTGAACTTACTGGTGCTTATCACACTGTGTTAGAATGACTTCCTATTTGTTCACCACTTAATAGTTCACTGCAAACTCACTGAGGGCAGGGACCATGGCTGTTGTCCTTTGTTCTGTTCCCAGTGGGTTACACAGTAGATATTGATGAATAATTATTGAAAGATGAAGTGAGCTAATAAATGAGGGAAAGTATGCAAAGTAGGTAGCACACAATAATAATGGTGAATGCTTATTTTGTGCCAGGCATGCCGTCTAATCTTAGTCCACGCAATTTTTCGTTTTAGTCCCCCCAGCATCTCTAGAAATTGGGTGCTATTCTATCTTTCCTTTTACTGAAGAAGAAAGAGACAAAGAGAGATCAAGACATTTGCCAAGAGTATTACCCACAAGCTGAGCTTCAAACCCAGGCAACTTCATTTTTTTTTTTTAATGTTTTATTTATTTCTAGGAGAGAGAGAGAGAGAGACAGCGTGAGCAGGGGAGGCTCAGAGAGAGAGGGAGTCATAGACTGAAACAGGCTCCAGGCTCTGAGCTGGCTGTCAGCACAGAGCCCGATGCGGGGCTCGAACCCACGAACCGCGAGATCATGACCTAAGCGAAAGTCGGACGCTTAACCGACTAAGACACCCAGGCGCCCCTAGGCAACTTCATTTCAAGTGCTGGTATTTTAACAACTACATGTGTGCCTCTTGGTGGTTGCTGTGCATGGCTATAAATACTAGTTTCCTTTTTCTTTCCTTCATAATGTTTTCTTAGTCATTGGGATGGCTCTGTGGTCTGTGAGACTGGGCAAAACTACAGATGTATCCAGAATTCCTTCTCTAGTATTCCTTTTCTAATAGAATAGGCCACAAGAAATAATCTCTCATGAGAGCTGGAGAATACAAGGAAAACAGGAGACTTCTGTAAACACAAGCATGCACATATATGCACACGTGCACATGCGCGTGTGTGCGCACACACACACACTTTCTCAGTTATTCTATCAAACCTAATCAAGATGCTTCTATGAAGAGATTTTAAAGATGTAATTGAAGTACTGAATCAGTTGTCTTTAAGTCAGAGAGTATTCTGGGTGGGTCTGGCCTAATCAGTTTTAAGGCCTTTTAAAGAGAGGCCTGAGAGAGAGAGAGAGACTGAGTCTGGAACTAATCTCTCTCTGAGATGGTCTCCAGCATCACAAGTATGCACAAGTGTGACCCATGACTTCTTTCAAGGATGACTGTATGTTTTCTTTTTGGTTTCCTAACGTTCGCTTCAGTTTGGTTCAATACCATTTATGAAGTGTTTGCTATATGTATGTACTGAGATGGACCTGAATTTGATACAAATCCTCAAAAATATAATCTTGTAAAATTTGAAGAAATTGTAACCAGCATCTTGCCTGATCCTTTTGTTCCGAGTATCATTGAGTGATTTTCTCAAGGTCATACAGCTTGTTAATTACAGAACCAAATCTAAGACCCAAAGTGTCTGATTCTTAATGTTGTTACCAGATGACCTCTCCGTTGTTAATTTTTTAAAAGTAGTCTTTTAGACATGAATAACTTCATCAGATATGATGAACCCTTCCTTTTTAGACAATCTCATCCTTTATACTTATTCGAGCTCGCAGGTGCTTGTTAGAAATGACCTCAAGTCACTGTTGCCCCTAGTCTTGCTGGTTCACACATCAGAGGCAAAGTTCAGATGAGTTAGATTCACAGTTTATGAAATGGCAGCAGCACATTTATAACCGACATTGTTGAAGCATTAGGATTAAACGTAACTGTGAATCGAAGACCAAGAGGAAAGTAATGCAGTCCTCACTCTCACTGGACAAGGCTCCCTCCCTTGGTTTGAGTCGTCCTTGAGTTCACACGGAACACGGGAACAAGGCTCCCATGTCGCACTCTCATAAGGACTCCTGGTCATCTTACCAGCTATGAACTGGCTTCTCAGAAGCCTGGATTGAATTTCTCCTTCTGCAGCCTCCCCAGCTCCTCAGCCTCATGTCCCTTATACCCCTTGGAAACTGCTAACCTGGAGTCGGTCCGAGCCTAACCCACCGATCTTCAAGTGATAGTGAATTCTTGGAGAGGCCCACGTGGCTGTCAAGCGGGGCAGCCACAAATTCACATTTCTGGGTTAGGATGGGCCCTCAGTTTTGCCAGTCATCTTTTTGCTTCTCTCTGTTAACCCCTCTTCCTCGTCTTCTCGGCTCTTCATTCATTACTCTCCTGCTTCGTTCTCCTAGCAGCTGCCCTCATCTGCTACTTCACCTAAGCAATTTGTCCACTTCTCTCACCATCTCCCACACGCTCTTGTGAATCCACACCAGTGTCCAGTGTCAGGAGGCTGGGGAGGGAGCCTCCTCTGTGTTCCCCCCTCACTTTCCCTCACCTACCCTGGGACTCCACTGTGGCAGTGATCACCTCTCCCTCTTTCTTGTAGTCTCTGCTCACTCCTTCCCTGCTGGTGCTTTCTCCTCAGATTAGGAACATGATAAAGACCTTCCCATTCTGAACAAACAAACCAAGAAGCCAAAACTCCCATCTGGGTTCTTTGTCCCCCTCCAGCTATGATCCAATCTCCCTTCTTCTTTGAAACTTTTTCCCCAAAATATGCTTCTCAGTTACCGTATCAACTTCCTCTACTCCAAACCTCCCTGACTCGCTTCTGTTCATTTACCTACATTCTCATCCATTCACTGGTTTACTTGTTCATCATCAGTCATTCTGTTTGTCGTTCAATCAACAAATATTTATTGAATACCTGCCAGGTGCCAGGAACTGTTCTAGATCGTGGGGAGATAGCGGTGAATTCCATGGCAAATAGTCTTGCTCAGTTACCACTTCCAGAGAATTGTATTCTTTTTAAAAACTTGATTGTAAAATCAACACAATATACACAAAGTAACTCTATGGTATTTGGCAAGCCTCCATCTTCGCTTAGTTATTTTGCAATCTGCTACCTACAAAGGCTTCAAAGGTGAGAGGTTGCAATCGCTTTTGCCAGGGCAGTACCCCTAATCTTTGCCTGCCTCTCATACTGCTCCTAGCAATCTCAGCCTCAGAGCCTATCAGTTCAAACCCATAGATCGCATGGAAGAGTCATGCAGAGGAGAGTCTGCCTTGGGGCTACGGAAGCTTCTGGCTGGGGAGGGAGGTAAGGATCACAAGATGATGGGGAAGGACCAGAGAAAAGGAGAAGGAACAGAAATTGGGAGTCAAAGAGCCAAAGATTGTGGACCCCTTCTAAAAAACAAGACAATAGACAATAGATAAAAGATAATAGTAGGAGTCATAAGAGTAACACATAAATAAACAAAATGAATTTCTTTCTAGTCATTGTAGAATGTGGAAAAAACAGAAGAGCAGGAGCACAGAGGATAACATAAATCACAAAAATCTACATCCTAGAGAAAACTATTAACATTTTTATGTACTTTCTGTCGGTAGTTTTATATCCCCCCCACATGTGTGTATATCAAATATAAATTTGATATCACAGTGCAAAACTGACTTACATATACTGTTTTTCATTTAATATTTTATTCTAAGAATTCTCTATAATATCATTAAATGTTCTTCAGAAGCATGAAGCTGGAGAAGCATGCAGTGGATATATCCTGATAGACCAGGTTTAAGAGTTTAGATTTCATCCTAAGGACAATGGGAATTCCCCAGAGAGCTTTCCTAAGTCAGACTATTTGAGAAACAATTCACATATAGTAAATTCCCTTTTTTGGAGTGTACAGCTTTAAAAAATTTTTTAATTCCAGTGTTGTTAACATACAGTGTTATATTAGTTTCATGTGTACAGTATAATGATTCAACAATTCTGTACACTGCCCCGTGCTCATCATGATAAGTGCCCTCTTAATTCCCTTCACCTATTTCACCCAAGCCCGCTCCTACCTTTCTTCTGGTAACCATCTGTTTGTTCTCTATAGTTAAGGGTCTGTTTCTTGGTTTCTCTGTCTCTCTCTCTCTCCTTTCCCCCTGCCTTGTTCATCTGTTAGGTTCCATGTACGAGTGAAATTATATGGCATTTGTATTTCTCTGGCTTATTTCACTTAGCATTATCCTGTCTAGATCCACCTGTGTTGTTGCAAGTGGCAAGATTTCGTTCTTTTTTATGGTTGAGTAATAATCCATTATGTATAAACATAATTTATTATATATTATATAATAAAAATATATAACAAATATATATGTGTATGTATATATATACACACATACATACCACATCTTCATTATGCATTCATCTATTGATAGACACATGGACTGCTTCCATACTTTGGCTATTATAAGTAATACTTCAATAAATATAGGAATGCCTATATCCCTTCAAATTAGTGTTTTCATATTCTTTGGGTAAATATTGGGGTGTACAATTTGAAGGGTTTGATGAATGTACATATGTCATGTAATATGTCACCACACCAAGATGTATGGTATTTCCATTGCCACAAAAAAATTCCCTTGTGACCCTTTGTAGTCAGCCCTCTTCCCCCAACCTCACCTTTGCCACTACTGTAATCTGGCTTTTTAGTTTTGCCTTTTCTAGAAAGTCATATAAATGGAATCCTACAGTATGTCACCCTTTGTGTCTGGCCTCTTTCACATAGTACAATGCTTTTTATCCATGTCATTGCATATTTGCACCTTTTGATCACTGAGTGGTGGTTCCATTGTATGGATAGGGCACAGTTTACTTACCCATTCACCAGTTGATGGACATTTTAGTTATTTTCCGTTTTTGTTGATTATGACTAAAGCTGCTGTAATATAACTCAGATTTTTGTGTAAACATGTGCACTTCTTTCTCTAGGATGACTACCTAGGACTGGCACTGCTTAGGTATACTGTAAGAGTTCGTTTACCTTTACAAAAAACTGCCAAACTTTTCCAAAGTGGCTGTACCATTTTTTCATTCCCACCAGCGATGAAAGAAAATTCTAGTTGCTCTACATTCTCATCAGCAGTTGGTAATCCCCACATTTTAGAAGTACTTGGTAAGATTTTTAATTTTAGCCATTCCGATAGTTATATAGTGGTATCTAATTGTGGTTTTAATTTGTATTTCTCTAATGACTAATGTTACCGAGTATATTTCCATGTGCTTCTATGACGTCCATATCGTTCTTTGGCAAACTGGGTCGGCAGCTCTCTTGCCCATTTTTTCTTTTAACTGGGTTGTTTCCTTTTTATAGTTTGTTGACAGTTCTTTACATATTTTGCATATAATTCCTTTATCAATGTATATTTTTCCCAGTCTGTGTTATATCTTTTGATTTTTATCACCAGTGTCTTTTGAAAAGCAGTTCTTTAAGTCTGATGACATTCAATGTATCATTTTTTTTCTTTTATGAATTAAGCTTCTGGTGTCGTATCTAAGAACTCTTTACATATTTCAGGGTTGTGAAGATTTTATCCTATGTTTCCTTCTAGCAGTGTCTTATATTTTGATCTATAATCCATTTTGAGTTAAGTTTCGTGTATGATATGAGGTATGAATCTCAGTTCCTTTTTGCATATGGATATGTTTGTTAAAAAGACTATTTTTTCTCCATTGAATTTCCTTTGCACCTTTGTTAGAATCAAATATATATATGCCTAATTATAAATATATATGCCTAATTCTGGATGTTGTGTTCAATTTCATTTAGTCTATTTGTCTATGTTCATGCTGATACCACACTGTCTTATAATAAATTTTGAGGTCAGGTGGTTTTAGTCCTCCAATTTTGTTCTTTTTCAAAGTTGTTTTTGGCTATTATAAGTACTTTAAATTTCCATATAGATTTTAGAATCAGCTTGTCAACTTCCACAAAAGAAGTCTGCTGGGATTTTGAATGAGGTTGAATCAAATCTATAGGTTAATTTGGTATGAATTGACATCAGTGTTTTTTCAATACATAGGCACATGTCTCTCAATTTGTTTATATCTCCCAGCAATACTTTGTAATTTTGAAGCTACAAGTTTTACATATGTTTTGTCATACTTATCCTTAAATATTTTATTTTCCGGGGATGCAATTGTGACTGATTTTAATTTTAAATTATTTAATTTTTTAATTCCAATTTCTGATTATTCATTGCTAGGATATAGAAACACAACTGACTTTTGTGTATTTATCTTGCGTCTGCAACACCGCTAAACTCACTTATTCTAATAACATTTTTTGCAAAATCCTTATTGTCTGCAAATGAAGACTTTTGCTCCTTCTTTTCCAATCTTTTATATTTTGTCTTGTTCTATTGAACTTGCTGCAGTGCAGTGGTGGGAGAAGACATTCTTGCCTTGCTCCTTACCTTGTGGGGAAAGCATTTAGTCCTTCATCATTCATTTTGGCGTTAGCTGTAGGTCTTCCATTGGTACCCTTTATCAGAATGTGGAAGTTCCCTTCTATTCCCAGATCGTTGAAGTCTTTTCTCAGGAATGAGTGGTGGTTTTTTAAAGTGCTCTTCCCTTTTTGGGGGTGCATCTATTAAGATAATCATAGGTTTCTTTTAGTTCCAGGCTTCTTTTTAATATTGCACTGACTACATTGATCAATTGTTCTTATTATTGGACCATCCCTTTAACTAGGGGTAAACCTTAGTTGATCATGATATATTACCCCTTTTATATATTTTTGGATTTAATTTGCTAAAATTTTGGATTTATATTCATGAGGGATACTGGCCTGTACCTTTCTTTTCTTGTAATATCGTTGCCTAGGTTGTTATCAGAGTAATTCTGGCTTCATAAAATAGTTTGAGAAATATTCTTCCCACTTCTATTTTCTACAGTTGGTATTCTTTCTTAAATGTTTGGTAGAATTTACCAATAAAGCATCTGGGGCTGGAGTTTCCTTTGTGAGCAGGCTTTTAACTATAAATTCCAACTTTTTCATAGATATAGGAGTACTCTAGACATCTATTTCTTCTTGAGTGACCTTTGTAGTTTGTGGTTTCAAAGACTTTATTTTATTTATTTATCAGACTGTCTGATATATAGTTCACATCACTTTATTATTATCTTTTTAATATCTGTAAGACCTATGGTGATTTTCTCTCTTTCCTTCTTGATATTAGTAGTTTGTGTCTTCTCTTTTTCTCTATTTTCTTTTTATCAGACTGGCTCAAAGTTTATACATTTTATTGATCTTCTCAAAAAGTCAGGTGTTGATTTCATTGATGATCTCTATTGATTTTCCATTTACTTGATATATGCTCTTATTCTTACTATTTCTTTTCTTCTGTTTGCTTGAGCTTGATTTGCTCTCCTTTCTTTAGATTCTCAATGTCAAGATTTACATTTAAAGCATTTTAAAATTTATTTTTATTTTTTAGTTGAGAGAGATAGAACATGAATGGGGGAGACATGAGCAGAGAGAGAGAGAGGTTCCACACTCACCATGGAGCCCGGCTCAGGGCTTGAT